>NC_133617.1:93773622-94084071 GCF_048593235.1 Sminthopsis crassicaudata
CAACAATATGGACAGGAGAAGTTTCTCTGCTTAAGCTTCATTCTTGTTTACCTTCATTTGTACACTGCTGGTGCATGTCTTTGTGATCAAAATAGGTTTTTTTAGCTCCAGTTTTTCACATACTACCTATGGGGAGGGAGATTGGTCTTCAATTTGGGCATTAGGAATAAAGAATCTACATAAGAAAGTTACAAAACTAAGCTTTGAATTATTGCCATATATAGTCAACAAAATGAATTTAATTTCAACCAAAAAATATGCTGTAGTATTTTTGTAAATTTCCTTTAGCTAGGTAAGGTAAATTGTTGATTTAGATGACAGAAAGCTGCTAAATGATTCTTGCTTGAGAGAAGATTCTTAGAAAGTGCACCTTAGCAACCAAAAGTCTTGCCAAAGACTTTAATAGGTCCTGAAACATAGATGATGATAGCATAAAGAAGCTTGGAAAATACAAAATCAGCAGAGAGAGGGTTTTAGACACACTTAGCAGAGATGAGAGATGTGATGTTCAGCAGCTCTCACACAGCAGAAAACTGTGGATGATATCATCAGACAATACCAGCAACCAGGTAGAATAGTGGAAGCTATTCTAGTTATATATATGTGTGTGTGTATATATATATATATGTGTGTGTGTGTGTGTGTGTGTGTGTGTGTGTATGTGTGTGTATATATGTGTGTGTGTGTGTGTATAGGGATTCCCGATGTGTACCTCTTAATGCTCCCTGGCCACACATATGCTCCCTTCTATGTCCCTCCATGCATGTTTTCTAGTCATATGTATTCTCTACATGTGTCTCCTCCTCCATTGGTGGTATGATAACATGTGATAGAAAGTAATTCTGCAATCATGAAAGGAACTTTAAAATTTCTTTCTAAAATTTAATGTGCTGATTGAAAAAATATCTCTAAAAAACTAATGTGTTTTTGACCACCTGAAAAGATTAAAAGCATCAGTGAGGGCTTATGTGGGTTCATCAAATCTGGGGAAGATTTTCTAAGAGCCTACATTTGAGGAGTGCCCCAGGTACTACATGTAAATGCAATTTTTTTTTTATAAATCAGTTTGTTTACATTAAAGTACCTCACAACTTAAGCCTCTACTGATATAGGATCAGCTTCAGTGTACTGGTAAATTTTATTTTATTTTTTATTTTTTTAAAATTTTATAACTTTTTATTGACAGTACATATGCATGTGTAATTTTTACAACATTATCCCTTGCACTCACTTCTGTTCCGATTTTTCCCTTCTCTCCCTTCACTCCCTTCCCTACATGGCAAGCAGTCTTATGCTATAGAATATCCTAGATACAATATATGTGTGCAGAACCAAACAGTTCTCTTGTTGCATGAGAAGAATTGGATTCAGAAGGTAAAAATAACCTGGGAAGAAAAACGAAAATGCAAACAGTTTACACTCATTTCCCAGTGTTCCTTCTCTGGGTGTAGCTGATTCTGTCCATCATTGATCAATTGGATCTGAATTAGGTCTTCTCTTTGTTGAAGATTTCCACTTCCATCACAATACATCCTCATACAGTATTGTTGTTGAAGTGTATAGTGATCTTTTGGTTCTGCTCATTTTACTCAGCATCAGTTGATGTAAGTCTCTCCAAGCCTTTCTGAATTCATCCTGCTGGTCATTTCTTACAGAGCAATAATATTCCATAACCTTCATATACCATAATTTACCCAACCATTCTCCAATTGATGGACATCCATTAATCTTCCAGTTTCTAGCCACTGCAAGAAGGGCTGCCACAAACATTTTGGCACATACAGGTCCCTTTCCCTTCTTTAGTATTTCTTTGTGATATAAGCCCAGTAGTATACTGGTAAATTTTAACAACCATCTCTCAAATAAAAGTATATGAAAGAGATACTTTTAAATTGAATTTATATTATTCACATTTTCTCCATCACTATCTCAAGTCTAGACAATCAGCAAAGCAATAAATCAAGCCCTGATATTTGCCTGTTTCCAAGGTGAAAATTCTTTCACTGAAAATTTAACATTTGTTTTTTTGGGGAGCCAGTAAGAGCTGGCTGCAGCAGTTTTTTCCCTAAGTTTTGTATCAATACTCTTGTCAGGAGAACCATTTTAACTACAATTTTTCATGAAAATTATCCTGTGTGTTCATATATTACAGAGATTAATGAGAAATCTCACTTTTGTGGCTTCCTGTTTGGATTTCTGCTGGTCTCACATTCTCACTTTAAGATAGGCTACACATCAACTCAAGACAAAGCCAGTTGGAATTGAGAGCCAAGGAGAGTTGTGGCTGGACTTATACTGTATCATTCAAAGGAATTGCATCTTATCTAAATTTTGTATTTTCTCTATCTTAGAACAATGTTCTGTACCTAGTAGATGCTTTAATAAAATATTTGTACTGTTGAATTATATTTCATGCTTGAATGGCCAGACTGGGCCAATTTTCCTGGAGAGGGCAAATAGATAGAAGTAGCTACAATAATTCATAGATATGTATGTATCCCATTCCTCCCTGTTTGACCATAAAGGAGCTTCACTATTTTACCAACCTTCATTTTTCTTTCTCATCTATTAGTGTAATCGAAAAGGTATCAGGAGATTCTCTGCATAAAAGAAAAAGGTTCCAATTTCATTTCTCCTCTTGAATATAAAATTCCTTGTTTAGGGATAGGATTTCTTTGACCTGTTATGAAGCTTTGGAGAACAGAATGCACAGTTAAGAAATTAGTTGGCTAGCATGGCTAATTGGAACATATATTTTTTATATGTTTTACACATGTAACAATAACTATTACCAATAAGTTATACAAAGTCATATTTAAGTATGCAAGAATACTTTTTGTTCAGTTTGTATAGCTTTTTTATAGGTGTATTTTTGAGCTGATTCTTTGAGATCTAACACTGAGTAAATGTATTGTACTGCATTGCATTGAATTGCATTATTACTCTCCTTTCTTTTCTCAAAAAATAAAATAAGAGAAGAAAGTTTTCCCTGTCTACCATAAAACTAGAGTTTCTGCTATTAGATTCTTCCTTGAGTTAATATATGCTATTTTCAGGAATTCCTTCTATTAAAAATTGATTTAGAAGAAAATGCAAACTCTGAGTTGATTGCATTTGATGATTTGAAGTTTTGAAAATAATTAGTCCTCAAGAAGTTAGAACAACAAACAAGAAAAAATGAAAGTGTTTGGAAGTTAGTGGTTTAATATAGATTAATGTAAGACAATCTACCTGGGGAGAAATCATAATCAGCATAAATATAAAATGGAAGACAGGGTCTAGGAAAACAATAATGCAAAAAAAGACCTGGGCATAATAATGGAAAAGAAAAGATAAGTGTGGAAGGCATTGCTTACTTTAAGATTAAAAAATGAAATATTTAAATAAAGAGATATTGATTAGATATAACATTATATAGTCAGATTCAGAAACATAGTCTGAGAGTCTTTAAGCTAAAAGGTTTCTGAAATCCTTTACTTCAGTAATCTTACTCAGTGTGGTGATAAATCTCTTTAACAAAGACCCTCATAGATAATACCAGTGTATTCTGTGGCCCAGGCGTGCCTTGTCTTTGGGCTCATGTGGTCCCAGATTTCTTGGAGTCATAGAAGAGTTGACTTTGGAGAAGCTCAAAATGCATAAGACCCTCTGTCACTGACTCTGATATCAAACTAGAATGAAATACTGGGGAAAATTGATATTGTTGTAGTAAATTAGATCTTCCTCACTCAGGCTCTAGCATCTTATCCACAGATCCATCTAGCTGCCTCCAATAAACAGCTCTTAACTATGGCTAACATCTAATCCCCCCCCCCAATCTCAATAACAAGATTCTTTCTAGAAAAGGTATTCAATATACAATGTGGGTGTCAGCCATAGAACAATTGCTTTTTTCCTCCACCACAGAAAATGCATAAGATATAAAAGACTCATAGGTACACACACACACAAAGAAAATATAGAAAACATAAAACAGCTTAAAAGCACATTATACTCATTATACTCCCCTTGGAAAGTGGTATTTGTGGTATTGCCAACCCAATATTTCACATATATTTCAAACCTACACTGCATGAGTAACTCCCAAGGTCCAGAGCTTCTTGTCACTCAGGACATGACTTTCTTTTGTCCTTCAGCTACTGGATGATCAAGCCATGGCTATCTCTTCTGAAAAGTGCTGTTCTGTGAAGAAAATCAGATAATACCTGACTTAGGAACTCTTGAGGTAGCCATTGAGACTAGAAATGTCCATTTGTCAGGATCACTAGTCACTGTGTTCAGGGGAGGAAAAAGGAAGTAGAAGGAAGCCAGGAATTCATTCTTCTAGAAAGTATTTACTCCTGCCATCAAATATTTTTTAGAGTTCTTATGGCTGCCACAGTTCCTTCCCCTGATCCCTTCCCTATACCCCAAGACACACATATGTATATACTTTGTTAAAAGTTGAATGGAAAGAAAGATGTGGTACAGAATAATTATTTTATTTTATTTTATGCTGAGGCAATTGGGTTTAAGTGACTTGCCCTAGGTCACAAGCTAGGAAGTGTTAAGTGTCTGAGACCAAATTTGAACTCAGGTCCTCCTGACTTTAGGGCTGGTACTCTATCCACTGCACCACCTAGCTGCTCTCAGAATAATTATTTTAAAAAGAAAGATCACCAAAAAAATTTCCATGATTACCAAAACCTAGCCAGCATTCTCCAGACTTTCTACCATCAATTACACTGATATAATCTCAAATAATCAGGGACCAATCAAGACTACATGTCAATTCAGCATTTCACCTCTGTAGACTTTCAATTTTCATGACTGCACAATGGGGTAGGATGGGGAAGAAGTTTTGATTTAATACATTTTAAGGGTCTTTCCAGTTTTAAATTTATGATCTTATGCCATTCAGCAAATCAATAAATTAATCAAAAAGTATTTATTAAACACCTGTTATGTGCAAAGCCACTATGCTAAAAGTATTTATGCAACAAAGATTTGAAACTCCTGTCCCATTGCACTTCAGATAGCCCAGTCAAAATCAGGGATGTTCTTGATGTCCTTTCACTAAGAAAAATATTCATCCACGTGGATATTTTCTCTAGAATGTAGGTAGAAGCATGTCTGTGCCTGCCCATCCTATGCAGTTTTTCTTCATATTCTTCTACACCATTGGGACAGAGGGAATAGATAATCCTAGGAGTGACTTTATTACTTTCCACAGGTATTGATGAGCTTACCTGAAGTCAGGAATTCAAGGAGTTCAAATCTGTCCTTAGATACTTGCTAGCTGTATGACCTTAAACAAATTAGTTCATTTTTGTTTGCCTTAGTTTCCTTATTTGAAAAATGGGGATAATAACAGTATGATTGTTGTGAAGATCAAATGTGATCATATTTGTAAAGTACTTAGCTCACTATCTGGCATATTGTAAGCACCTAATAAATGCTTGTTCCTTTCCATGGCAAGTATACATGGGGAATGTGTAGGCTTTTTCTCAGTTATTATTCTTTGCTTTCCTTCCATGACTGGCTTATTTTCTGCTATAATCATGCACTTTTTGATGACGTCTTTTATATTTCTCATGATTCTCATGCTTAAGTTGTAACATTTCCATATTTTTAAATGTTACAACTTATACATTAAAATCATGTGCCTCTTCAATGATTTTTGGGTGATGCTCAACTTTAATTATCAATTTAAATTGTGAACTTAACAATATTCAATGAATACAGACTTTAAATGTATAAGTAAAAACAGAAAAATAGGATTACTTATTAAAGTAGGAATTTTTGTATCCAATCACTTTAAAGTATATTTATATATTAATTGTATACATTAAACTTTGTACAGAAGTAGCAAACTTTCTCTATCTCTTTTTCTGAGCTCATTTTTGTTTCCTTTGTATATTTAAATATTATATTGATATTCTTATTGTTTTCTTTTTATTTTATTAATATTTCTTTTCATATAAAAAGAATTATATCAGCAGATGAAAGATGGAAGCTATTATTGCTATTATAGATGAACATTTTGATCACTGAAAATAGAAAATAACTTAGTTTTATAAAAACCGCTAAAATATAAATATTAAGAAATATAGCTTTCAGATGATATTGAAGCAGTTTGAGAACATAAAGATATAGGATGATGCCCCATTTATATATGAACAGTTTGCTGGCATAAAGGATTAAAACAATTTTTCACTTATTAAAAACTGATAGAGATAAAGAGAAGAGAGACAGAGAGATTACCTAACACTGGAAACTGAGAAAGAATAAAGTTCAATATTTTTAAAGAAAAGATCTGTTGAGTTATTACCTTTTTAAGTGAAAGGAGTCATGACATCCAGAATGTTGTGATTTAAACTATTGAAAGGTTTTTAGGAAGGGGACGCCATCTATATGATGGAATAATAGTCAGAAAAAAGATGTCTTGGTTTGGGTAGTCATAAGGATTCTAAGTGGAGCTATGGAGGACTTAATTACCTGTTTTTTTCAGAAGCAAAGATAATGTTGTTTGGATTGAATCTGCTTAAAGAGGGCAGGATGGACATATTTTTTCACCAGCATAACAGTTGACCAGGAGATGGTCAAGAGAGATAATTGCTTTAAAAACATCCTCCAGGGTCCAAAGTCAGCTAAAAAGAGTGTGTCTATTGGCTGCTTATCAATCCAGATAGGATGACCCCAAACTGAAGTAGATTAAGCCATGATTTTCGGAGACTGATGGCTTAGAGAGATCATCAGCATGGAGGATGGCAAGTAGATGTTCAACATGCCTTCAAGAATTGCTTTCCTCCTATTTTTGTATCTAGAGTACTTTGTATTCTTTGGTACCTCCTATTTACTAAATAATCTAATAAATATCTATGGAATGGAATTGGTGGGTCTCTATTTTGGACATGGAGGATGGCACAAATAAAGACACATGAAGAAGTTGAGGAAAATAGGAGACAGATTGACTCTGAGATTGAATGAAGATGAGATTCTTTCTAACTGTGGGAAAGGAGGAAAATTTCAGAGAAGGTAGTTATTGAGTAGAATTTTAAATGACAAATGGGAGGTCCATAGGTAAACATCAGAGGTAGGGTATTCTAGGTATAGGGAACAATCTGAGGTAAGCCTGAGAGGTAAAATGGTGACAAATGAATTAAGATAATAGTTCATTTTGGCTAGAGTACATATGAGAAAGAGTAATATGAATTAAGGCTAGAGAAATTGTTTGGATCTAAATGGTAGAGATCTTTGAATGTTTGAATCTTATTCAATAGGCAAAGGGGAGATGAAGATTTTTGAGCAAGAAAATGATGTTGTCAGAACTAAATACTAGGGTAAATACTCTGGCAATCGTATGAATTGGAGCGAGAAAAGATTGGAATCTGGAAGATTAATTAGGAGCTTGTTTTAAAAGCACAGGAATAAGTGCAAGAAACCCTGAACTAGAAGTATGCTAATGACAATTGTAAAGAGTGACAGGATAAGAGAAAATGCACCGAAGGAGGAGGGGCAGGATAAAAGGAAGCCCTAGGGACAAACAAGTTTGCTCTCACCTGCCAAGTGATATTAATTCTCCAATTATGAAGTTAAACTCAATGGCTGAAGGAAAAACAAACAAACAAACAAACAAACAGAAAAAATTATACTGATTCTGGTCTTTAGTACTATAATTTTCCCAAAGAACCCCAAAAGAAGCTCCATAGACTCTGAAGCCTTGCTTCTATCTACCAAGCAGGAGTGAGGTTTTAGAGAGTATTCTAACAAAAAGAATTATTTCCTCTATAGACCAATTGACCAAATGATTAAAGAAATCCATGGAAATGCCATCCAGCTTCTTTCTGAATAGCCAAATTTCAATGAGAGACAGTTTTCTTTCAGTTCCTAGAAATAAACTAGTCCTAAGGTAACCTCCTACTTATGAGCCTTTGACTTTCTACCCTTTTATGAAGAAATCCTGGCTTTTTCTTTCCAAACCATAATCCAACTCACATGTCATTTCATTACTGTTTGTACCTCCATCAATGACTATGTTCCTCTTGTAGACGTTAATGACATTTGCATGTTTAAAAAAAACACAGATGGTATTGTGTGATTCGAAGGCTAATTGCAGCAAATTTTATCCGATAAGAGGCTCTCCTTATGCATTCATCAAACTATTATGGAAGCAAGTGGTTGCCTCATTGATGTGCTTGTCTAGCTTTTTATTAAAAAAAAAACATAGAGGATAGATTGGGGTACATGTGGTAAATTACAGTGGAAAGTTTAGGAGTGAGAGTTGGGAGATTAAGTTCATGTCTCTACTCCCTAGGAAGCATCCTTCTGGGTGACTTATTTCCTTTCTTTGGATGACAACTTTTATCTGTTAGAAAAAAAAAAAAAAAAGGGAGGGGGATTGATTGAAATAGTTGACTTAAAATTTCTTCCCAGTTCTAAGATTCTTTAATTAATCAATCAATTAATTAATTAATTTTTATTAAAATCTTTTGTTTTTTGACATACTTCTCAATTATCATCAGTCTAGACTCAGTTTAGTTTGGTGATTTGGATTAAATAACAAAATATGTGTTGACTGTAACATACCATAAAAATACTTTTACTTACAATAGAAAAGGAAATATAACAGTGCTTAACACATTTGACCCAGACATAGGAAGTAAGAAAAACATGAGTTCAAATCTAGCTGCTAGTGCTCCATTATTCTGTGACTCCGGGCCAGTCATTTAAATTCTGTCTATGTCAATTTTCTCATTTATTAAATGTGAATAATAATAGCTGTTTTTATGAGGTAATATTTGTAAACCACTTTGCAAACCTTAAAACACTATATAAATGTTAGCTATTATTACAGAAGACCTTCTGCTTCAATATTTGCCAGGCAAAACAGTGGGGCATAAATATATTCAGCAATACAGTAGGGACTCTGTCAAATCGTTGGAGAATTCTGTTTTGACATAGGGTTGATTTTTTTTTTTATACCTTTGGTACTCCAAATTAACCAACTCTTACCACCCCAATATAGTCCTTTCTTCAGTCATTTCTCACTGAAGAACAGATGATTCAGAAATGACTCCTATAAAGGTAACCTTTCATTTGTAGTCTGTTAAATGATTTCATTTTTATGTGTATAAAACTATTTGGGACTCAACATGTTTAGTGTCTCCAAACTTTTCTTCTTCAATATCCAATAGATCATTAAGAATATGCAATATATCAAGCAATTTGAGGTACCAGGAATACAGACAAAATCTCTGTCCTCAGAGAGTTAACATTCCGTTAGAGATAATATGTAAATAAATAATCTACCATAAATATGTACAAAAAAGATACAAGTTGATTGGAGGAAGGAACAATTAGCAATTATGGATATCAGGAGATATTTTATATATAAGATGGAATGGAGCTAAGTTATAAAGGAAACTAGGGATTCTAAGAGGTGAAAACAGTATAGTTAGAACCTAATTAGTTCAACTAGGGAATTCCCTGAAGTGGTAGCATTATTCTAATCATTTGTTGTTGTCAATTCTTTAGTTTTGTCACCCCATTTGGGGTTTACTTGGCAAAGATAGTGGATTTTTTTTCTTCTTTTTTTTTCTCCAGCTCATTTTACAGATAAGGAACTATGGCATACAGGATTAAGTCACTTGCTCAAGGACAACTAGTAAGTAGATGAGGTCAGATGTGAATTCTGGTCCTCCTAACTCTGGGATCAGTGCTCCATGCATTGTTCTACCTAGCTTTTCTATGCAAACATATGGCAGTTTTATTGTTTTAAGGCAATTAGATGGTTTGGTGTTATGGGCTTGGATTAAAGAAAATGGGTTCAAATTCAGACTCAGATTTCCGATTTGTATGATCTTGGACAAGTTCAGTTCCAAATCTCATAATCCTAATTTCCCCTTTAAAAAAAATTTGCATAAATAGTCAATGACTATACTAATTTAGTGTTTGATGAGCCCAAAGACCCCAACTTCTAGAATAAGAACTCACTATTTGATCAAAATTGCTGGGAAAATTGGAAAATAGTATTTCAAAAGCAAGGCATTGACCAACACCTAATACCTATCCCAAAATAAGATTGAAATGGGTTAAGGATTTCAAAATTAAGGGTGAGACTCAAAGCAAATTAGGAAAATAAGGGATATTCTACCTCTCAGATATAAGAAGAAGGAAAGAATTGATGGCCAAAGAAGAGCTAGAAAACATCATGAAATGCAAAATGGATAATTTTGATTATATTAAATTTTAAAAGTTTTTGGACAAACAAAATCAAAGCAGTCAAGATTTGAAGGAAAGCAGAAAACTGGGAAAATTTTACATCCAATGGTTCTGAGAAAGGCCCCATTTCTAAAATATCTAGAGAACTGAGTCAAATTCACAAAAATAGAAGTCATTTCTCAAATAATAAATGGGCAAAGGATATGAACAATTTTCAGAAAAAGAAATTAAAGCTATCTTTCCTCATATGAAAAAAATGCTCTAAATAACTATTTATGAGAAATGCAAATTAAGACAATTCTGAGGTACCACTTCACACCTCTCAGCTTGGCTAAGATGACAGGTAAAGGTAATGATAAAGGATGAAAGGGATGTAGGAAAATTGGGACACAAATACGATGTTGGAGCTGTGAAATGATCCAACAATTCTGGAGAGCAATATGGAACTATGTCCAAAAGGATATCAAATTGTGCATACCCTTTAATCCAGCAGTATCTCTATTGGGTCTATATCCCAAAGTGATCATAAAAAAAGGGAAAAAGACCCACATGCGCAAAAATGTTGTAGCAGTCCTTTGTGTTGTGACAAGGAACTGGAAACTAGTGCCCATTTGTGTGTGTGTTTGTGTGTGTGTGTTGGAGAATGGTTGAATAAGTTGTGGTATGTGAATGTTATGGAATATTATTATTCTATTAAAAATGATAAGCAGGATGATTTTAGAAAGGCCTAGAGAGATTTATATGAGCTGATACTAAGTGAAATGAGTAGAGCCAAAAAAAAAAAACCAACATTGTACATAGCAATAAGAAGATTATGTGATAATAAATTGTGATGGGCATAGCTCTTTTCAACAGTGAGATGATTCAGTTCAGAGTTCCAATGTGATGGAGAGAGCCATGTACACCCACAGAAAGGACTGTGGAGACTAAGTATGGATCACAATCATTTTCAACAGTTTTGTTGTTCTTTGCTTGCTTAGTTTTTCTCTCATTTGTTTTCCTTTTTTGATCTGACTTTTCTTGTGCAGCATGATAAGTGTGGAAATATGTTTAGAAAAATTGCACATATTTAACCAATATTGGATTACTTGATGTTAAGGAAAGGGAGAGAGGGGAAGAAAGGAAAAAATGTATGGAACACAAAGTTTTGCAAGTATGAATGTTGAAAACTATCTTTGCATGTATTTTGAAAAATAAAAAGCTATTATAAAAATAAATAAATCTCTTGATCAAAAGACAATTCTATGTTTAGAGAGACCAGTGATTTTATTGCTCACCAAATGAATAAAAAACTACCAAAGGAAATAGGGTGAACTGTCAAAAATGACAGTAGAATCAATATATTTCTATTCCACTCCTTTAATTATTAATAAATTGCAAAGTTAAATAGTATACAGAAAGAGAAGAAGGACCATGACAGAGCCTTAGAGGATACCTAAAGTTATTCTGGATGAAGATCAGGCAAAGAAGAATAAGAAGGAAGGACCAGTAAGATAGAAGAAAAGTAAATAAGAATATAATTAAGTCAGAAATCAGAGATCTCAATGTAGAATTTGAAAAACATACACATTCTATTCTTATTTACTTTTTTGAATTTTGTTTTATTACTTTAAGAAAAACAGAAAAGGAAAATAAAACAGAACTGAACAGAACATTGTCATGGGTCCAGCAGAGAATGAGGGAGGATTCAAAATATATAACAATAAATTACTGGTCCAAGAAAAGACATATCATAGTTAGAAAAAAATTATATACACGATTGTCCATCTTTTCTTTGCTTCCTTTAGATTGTTCTTTTATTCACTGCTAAGCATTTTAAAAATTTTATTCTTTTTTTCCCCTTTTGTTCCAAGCAGGCTATCATTAAGTACAGATATATTTATTTATACATATATGGATATATACACACATACACATACACCCCCATCCCCTATACACACATACACCCCCATCCCCTATACACACACACACACATACACAAATATATATTCACACTCACATACCTATACACATAAACATCTATCTATCAATCTATCTATCTACACATGTATGAAGCAATATGCATACATATCTATATATACTCAGTCACATATATATCCTCACACATTTACACATTTGCATCTAAACATGCATCTAAAACTATATTAGTATGGCTAACATACAATGTAGGTTTCTGTTTTGTTTGAATCTTTTCCACTGCTGACAATGAATACTAGCCATCCTTTTTTCCCCTAATAAATTCTACTCCTGGTTCTTATTATTGTAGTGTTTGTGTATATCTCTCCTTTCCTATCCCTACTAACTCTGCTGCTTTAATTCTGATCCTTAATTTGCCTTATTATTATTTAACCCCCCCTCACCCATGGTGTCTTCTTTCCTTACCTTTTGCTTCCCCTTCCACCCATCCCTCTCCTTTTTTTATAGATTTTGGAGGGTGTTCATATGGTTCCTGACTTTGCCATAGCATGTAGACTCCCAAATATTTTATATTATCTACAGTTAGTTTAAATAGAATTCTCTTTGATTTCTTGCTGCTGAAATTTGTTGTAATATATAAAAATGCAGCTGAGTTATGTGTATTTATTTTGTGTCTGCATATAGTTAATTAGGCTAATAGTTTTCCTAATATTGAACCAGCCCTGCATTCCTGGTGTAAATGCTAGTTGGGCATGGTGTACTATACTGGGGATAACTTGTTATAATATCTATCTATCATCTATTTATCTATCATCAATCTATCTATGTACCTTTCATTTAACTATCATCTATCATCAATCTATTATCTCTCATGTCAATTTATTATCTATCTATCCACTATCATCTATCTATATATTTATCTATCATCTCTCTATTATTCTGTCTGTTTCTGCCATCTATCCATCTGCTCATATATGTCTGTATGCTATATATATATATATATATATATATATATATATATATATAAAAATATATCTTAAATATTTTAAACATAGTTGCTTATATGTTGCCTCCGTTAGTATGCATGCATATATTATACTACATATACAGATAGGATGTATGTGTGTTTATATGTACACATATATATTTACTATGTCCAAATAAGATATATATTACATAAACATAGACATGAAAATATATACTCATAAACATGCAAATAGCTATGTAAACAAGATTTGCAGTAGTAACTAACATTAATATTTTAATTGTTTAGTTGTTTTAGTTATGTTGAACTCTTCATAATCCCTTTTTGGGATTTTTTGGGCATAGATAATAGTTTGTCATTTCCTTCTCTAGCTCTTTTTACATATGAGGAAACTGAGTCAGGGAGGGTCAAGAGACTTGTCCAGATTCAATTAACTAGTAAGTTTCTTGGTTAGATTTAAACTCAAATTTTAACTTCAGACCCAGCACATTATTCATTGCACTATCAAGCTACTCCTATTATATGTTACATATATGTGTGTATATGTATATGTGTATGTGTATATATATATATATATATATAAACACATACAAGATGCAAATAACTATGTACAAATATACCTATATATTATATATACATACATACACACACACGCGCACACACACACACACACACACACACACATATATATATACACTTACATACAAGTATATATATATATATATGTCTATACAAAATTATGTTCTTGTAAAAAAAAATCACATGCTTGTTGTCTCCCCATTTGATTGTAGAGATTCTTGAGAAAGGAGTCTTCTTTATTTGTTTTTTTGGGCCTTTCTTTGTATCTTCAATGCCTTAGTACAGTTCCTGTAACATAGTAGGCACTTTACAAATGCCTATTGACTGCTTGCACTTTGGGATCTGCTTAAGGGTCTTATTTCCCTAGTTAGGCACCTCATGGATTTAGCTTCAGTTATTCTATATCTGGTGCAGAATTTCTTTTCTGAGGTTTCTTAAGTTTCCTAGTTTTGACAAAAGTGGTTACTCTGCAGCCTTTCCCATCAGGTGATCTTTCCATAAAACTCTCATGAGGAAGATCTACAAGTGCATCAAGGGTGTAGTTAATGACAATATGAGAAGAAAATAGGCAACATTTGCTAATGACTTTCTACAGCAGAATGCACATTCGCCATGTTATAATGGACTAAAATGTGTTGGGGAATATACAATCCCACTGGGTCTAATGTTTGTTATTTGTTTAAAATTAACTTGAGAAAACAAAATTTAGCCTCAAATCGTGCCATTTAGAGACATGACTTTATGATTCAGCTCAATTCCCACATCTTCTAGAAGGCTTTGCCCTGTTCTCCAAGATGTTAGGAACTTCCTCTCTTTGCTTATCCTCTATCTACTCTGTACTTACCTTATAGTACCAATTTTGTGCCTATATTGTCTCTCTTGATGGAATGTAGTCTTCTTGAAGTTAGAGACTGCTTTTGTTTTTCCTTTGTTTTCCAAGATTGTTATTGATCATGCTCAGTTTTAAAAAGTAGCTGCCATACACATACTACTTACTACTCAAAGAAGTAACATGATTCTACTCAAAGATGCAACTATAATAGTAATAGTCAATAGTCATTCAGCCATTTATTAAGTACTAACTATAAATATTGTTTAGCCAGCCTTTGATAACTATTAAATGAGCTATAATACAAAATATGGTAATAATAATAGCTAGGATTTAATATTTGAACGTTTGCAAAGTATTTTATTTTTTCCCATTTTATCATCTCAATCCCAAAACATAGGTGCTATTTATTATCCTCATTTTATAGATAAAGAAATGGAAGTAGACAGATGTTAAATGATTTGCCCAGTAGCACCTAGTGTGCATCTGAGGAGAGATTTTAATTGAAATATTTTTTATTTCAGGCCCCAAACCCTATTTACTGTGCTACCTAGGTTTCTCCTATATGTGTTCACTAGAAATATTCATCACTGTCATGGAAGAAGTCTTTCACAATGTCTACATGGAAGATACCCTCTATAGTTGCTCCATTTATACTATTTATGATGATTAATAGTGATTGCATTAAATCTGAGAATATTATTGGAATTCCTCAAAAATCTACAAAAATCAGAGAGGTTTAAAAACCTCTAGAGAAAAAAAATAACAACAAATAGATGAAGAGTATTTATTATTCAGACTATGAAGTTCAGTTGGGTGAATACTTCCTTAATGGGATATTATCAAACATATGTCTTCAGTCGCCATTGAAGATGAAAATGAAATGGACTTCCAAAGAAAGACTTCCAGGAAAATTTTCCTCAATTTCAATAAAAGTTATTACTTAATATATAATTATTTGTTGATTTTATTCACACCTTAATAATCAAAATAACTCATCATGATTTCAGGGTTACAAAACATTTTCTTCTGGATAATTCTTTGTAGCCATTTGGTCTAGTAATCTTACCCCTATTTTAGAAATTAGCGAAATAAGGTTCAGAAAAGTTAAACGATTTGTCCACGAGATCTCTGCTAATGAGTATACCTATAGTATTAACCCAGTAATCCTTCTCAGTAAGTCAACTGCTCTTTATACCCTTTCTGGAGCTCAGTTTCCTCATCTGTTAAATGGGAATGTTGGGCCCAACAATCTTTTTGGTTCCTTCCAGTTCTGAATCCATTGGTCCTAAATTATTATAAACAGTTCACAGTTTAAACACCTACCATAATTTGAGTATTTTATGGGCAAAATAATTAATCATTCATTCAGCAAGCACTTTTTATAGTACCTACAATATGTTTATATAGAATACTTGACTCAGTACCCTGAGGTATTAAGGGAAAAAATTACAATCCCCTGAGCCTTGTAATAATAATAAATATTTATATTCAGGTTTTTTATTTAAAGTTTATGTAAATATTTATATTTATAGAAATACTTTATACAAAAGTTTTATATTTACAAATTAATATTATTTATATGTAACTAATTTAGACATTTATACAGCATTTGCAAAGCTCTTTATATTTGTTATCTCATTTGATCCTTACAATAATTTTGTGAGGTAGATACTATTATCATCCCTACTTTACAGATGAAGAAAGTGGAGTTGAGAAACACTAAAAGTTACCCATGATTACATAGCTAGTAAGTATCTGAGACAACATTTGAACTCCTGGCTTCAAGAATGGCACTTTCTCCATTGCCTTACTTAGCTATTACCTTATGAAGTGTTTACCATCTGACTGAGAAAACCTAACTTCTTAGGAGAGTATAGAATCGGTTGCTAAATTATGTTTAATGAATCTCAAGTACCGTCAAGAGTTCAGAATGGGGAGAAATTATCATTGATGATATACTTATGGAAACTTGTTGGAGAAGAAAGAATTTCAGCTGGACTTTGAAGAAAGTCTAGAATATGAATAGATGAAATAAAATGGGAGAGAGGACACGAACAAAATTTTGAAGTGAAAATGCCCCTGGAAAGAAGTATCCCAGAGGGGACTTAGGGAGAGCCAACAAACTATGCCTGTTGTAGCAGAGGTTGTTTGTGAGAAGGAAAAGAAAAAAAAAGAAAGAGGAACAAAAGGAGGAAGAAGAGGAAGAGAAAAAGAAAGAGAAGACAAAAGAAAAGAAAGAAGAGGAGGAGAAAGAAGAAAAGGAATAGGAGAATTATGAAGATGAGGAGGAGTTGACTTTGGGAGATTCAATAGCCTTAGATTTTGGAATTTCTTGGAGGAGAATGAGAAGAATGAATCGTGATCCTTGCTCAATTAATTTCTGGTCCCTGTGAATAGCTTCATATTTCATATACAAAAAACTTCCCAACTACATGAATGTGACTACACTGTGGTAGTTATAAAAAAAGCAATAGATTCCATGGCAACAGAATATGCTGAAATAAATCCATCATTCCACTGTAAAGAGTGAAATCTACACTATTCATGTGTGTATGTATATACACACACAAGTGGTATTTTCCTTCCTTTTTCCATAACTTTCCCAAGGTTATCTTTCTTTCATATATAGAACATAGGTCAGAGTGACTATATGGTGATACTTTAGGTAGGCTTTAATTACACACACACACATACACACACACACACACACACATACATACACACACAACTAAACTAAACAAATACTGATTAAGTGGAAATCACCTTGAGCTTAATCAAAAGATCAGTCTTCCTTACTACCTCTGGATAAGACATATGATTTTTTTTTGAGTCCCATTCCTTATCTATGAAGTGGAGTTAATGACTTCTAATAACAATCTCACAGAGTTATTGTGAGGATCAAATAAGATAATATGTAAAGAGACTTGTAATAGACCTCTAATTTCATTTCTGTAGGGAAATTCTGGGTGAATAAACCCCATCTACCAATGCAGATCAACATGTAATCTGCAATTTATTAACTCTGAAAAATTATTAACCCTCTGAGAATTTAAGTCACTTGCCCACAATCATACTGTCAGTGTGTATCCGAGAATCCAAGACTCCATTAATTTGAAATGGGTTCTTACTCTGACATGTTGCCTCTTGTAAAGTGTATTTACTTGCAAATAATTGCTGTTATTTAAAAAATGGAGAATAATAAATAGATAGTATGAGATGGAGTTGAGATAGCAGAGTGATTAAAAACACTTTTTTGCCCAAATAACATACTTCTTCCACAACAATCTAGGAAATGAGAAAGCTAAGAAAATGTCACAGTGAATCATTTTTCCAGCTTAGGGC
Organism: Sminthopsis crassicaudata; assembly: GCF_048593235.1. Taxonomy (NCBI): domain Eukaryota; kingdom Metazoa; phylum Chordata; class Mammalia; order Dasyuromorphia; family Dasyuridae; genus Sminthopsis; species Sminthopsis crassicaudata. The sequence goes on from NC_133617.1 coordinate 93,791,481, forward strand.
AGCTTAAAAATACAAAGTGAAGTTGACCAGAATCACAATGTGATGGCAGTGGCAAATGTGGATTTTTCCAAAGCTGAGGGGTGGAAAGAGAATAGAAATAGAGCATCAGAACAGGAAGCACCAGGAAAAAAAAGAAGGAGATCCCAAGATACTCTGGAAATAACATTGTGAGAAGGAAAAGTGACATATGACAACTATGCAACCCCTTGGCAGATCTAGGTCACAGATCCAGAGCACAGGGGAGCCCCTTTGATCCAGCAGTGTCTCTACCAGGTCTGTATCCCAAAGAGAACATAAAAAAAGGGGAAAGCAGTCCTTTTTGAGGTGGTGGGGAGCTAGAAACTAAGTGGATGCCCATCAGTTGGGGAATGGCTGAATAAGTTATGGTATATAAATATTATGGAATATTATTGTCCTATAAGAAATGATCAGCAGATGATTCCATAAAGGTCTGGAGAGACTTACATGAACTGATGCTGAGTGAAGTGAGTGGAACAAAGAGAACATTGTACACAAAAACAACAAGATTATGGGATGACCAAATGATGAACTTGGCTCTTTTCAACAATGAGGTGATTCAGGCTAGTTCCCATAAACTTGTGATATAAAGACCCATATACACTCAGAGAGACCTATGGGGACTGAGTGTAGGTCACCATTTTTGTTATTGTTTGCTTGCTTGCTTTTTTTTTTCTTTTTTATCTTTTTCTTTTTGATCTTATTTCTCTAGTTCAGTATGATAAATGTGGAAATATGCTTAGAAGAACTGCAAATGTTAAGCCTTTATTGTATTACTTGCTGTCTAAGGAAAGTGAAGAAGAGGAGGGAGAGAGAAAAGTTTGGAACACAAGGTTTTGCAAGGGTGAATGTTAAATAATATCTTTGCATGTATTCTGAAAAACAAAAATAAATACTATAAAATATTATGCTATGTACATAGATATATATTTAGATAGGCATTATATATTATGTATTTATATATGCGTGTAGACAATAGGACAATAAGTCAATTAAAACCGAATTTTACAGGAATATTTGAAGCAATTAGTGGTGGTCATACTACGGGGAAGAGAAAAGGACTGAATCTGTTCCCTCTCCCCAATACCTCTGTCCAAGTGACCATCTTATGAATTTCAAAATATTAGAAGATCTGGAGTTCTTACTGTTATCAGTCACATCATCCCCTAGAAATTATAGTAATCTCTTCCAGTAGCAGTAGTTGACACTGATAACAGTATCTCCATTTTGAGGTGAGAAATACAAGGACAAACTACAGAATTTGAGGAAAAACGTCTTCTGGACTGTATGAGAGCAATTAAATGCAGACTCCAGCACTGAACTTCACCTAAGAACAATTTCACAAGTGCTCCAAAAGGGGAGTAAAGAGAATCCTAGTAAGCAGGGTCTGTGGCTTTACCCTAAGTTTAAGCCACTTTCCTCAATAACTTTCCTTATGTTTAAATATTAACAAATTTGTCCCAGATTTTTGCAGGCATTGCTTTTTGTATCAACTGTTCTTACTAAACCATTTCACATCCCTTTATAAAAGCTCATTTTCTATGGCTATTAATTAATTGGTTGTATTATCTCATGGATAAGAACACTGTAACACTCTTATAGCTTCTTAGTATTATCTTTACAAGTTTCCTCTGGTCTATGAATGGTGTCTATGAACTCCTGAACAGAATAATATAATCATTTCCATATTCTCTGTCTCTCTATTTATTTTTTACCTTCTTTTTGTTGTTGTTATTGTTTTATTTTTTAGAGGCAACTAGGAACTCAGGTTCTCACAACTTCCAGGGCTGGTGCTCTATCTACTGAGTTACCTAACCTCCTCTATCTCCCCTTCTGCTGTCATATTTCCTCCCTCTTTGCTTCAAACACCTTTTCTCTCATTATGAATGTTTTAAGTATGGAAACACTTTAATATATTTCAAAGAGAAAATGGAATTTTAAATACATTATAAAGAAGCATTACCAAAAAACAAAATCAAACACAAAAAACCCCTTCATTTGAAACTCTAGAATTATATAATATGCACACAGTGAGTCTTCAATAATGATGATAATTGTTTAATTCCTAAATCTGCAGTCTTGAACCCAGCCTTATGGTTTAAGCTACTTGATCAAAGGTCAAGGGACAGCTTATCAGGAAAATGGAGAAACTTCCTAAAGAAAACTAGGATGGCTAAGCAGAGTTAAGCTGATTGGGAAACGGATTTCCCTTCTTGGTAGCAAGTTGGCAGCTTTGGTCTCCCACAGATGGATTAGCAGTTGCAAACACAGCTCTGCATATCTGACACATACGTGTTTGGTTTAGGATTTGTCCTCAAGCCAACAGCAGACAGATTTGGGAAGGGGGATAGCAGGGCCTTAGAGAGAAGAAGAGCATACTGTCCCAAGTCTTGGGTGACAACAGGCTCTGTTCTTGAGGCACAGCCAAAGCACTTGTTTCCCACTAAATGAGTCATTCTCAAAACAAAATCGGAGCCAGGAGGGAAACTTTCTTACCAAACTTTCTTACCAAACACAAAATCTGGTAAGCTCCATACTGATTAAGATATTCTTTGCTGGAATTTAGGGACACAGAATGATGGTATAACCTCCAATAAGCAGAATCCAGTTAATTGGGGCTTGAATTAATAGATGGCTGTGCTATTGCTGGGCTCTGCTTTGAGAGAAAGAAATGAATGCAATTGGGAGGTGCAGACTAAATGTTTCTTAATCTAAACTGAATCAAAGTAAATTGCATTCAGAGGATGCCTCCTATGTTCTTAAGCTTACAGTCATATTTCCCTTGAAACCTTCCATGAGCCCATTCTACTTCTCCAATGAACATGTTAAGGTTATCCCTACAACTCTTAAGGGAAGTGCTACCTGTTTTATAATTCTTTTATTTTATACTCATAACAATCCTATGAGGTAGGTGATATTATTATCCCCATTCTAACAGATAAGGAAACTGCCAAAGGTTACCATATGCTGAAACTGAATTTGAACTCCATATTTCTGACTTGTCTTTGACAGCTAGTCCCTTTGTGGCTCTATAATTTTCATGATACTTATCTGTGAACATATTGGATAGTCACCCCTGAACACAGATATTAGATTGTAAGATGCATGGAAATAGTAACATAGTTGTATTCCTTTTTAAAATTTTCTTTTTCCTCTCATCTAGAATATCCTGCACACAGAATAGCAAGAAAGACCAGAGCTGTGATTTGCTTATATGGGGAAATCCTGGATGAGTCAATTCCCTCCATCAACAAAGTTTGGCACCTTCTCTGCAATGTACAGCCAGAGACATGTGCTTAGAACATGTAGGTTAAGTGACATACCCAGGGTCATTCAGCCAGTATGTGTCAAAGATTGAAACCATACCTAAATTTTCCTGTCTCAAGGTCAGTTCTATCCACTAGGCAAAATTGCCTCTTATCCTGAACATTGTAGCTATTGAAAATGGTAGGCTGAAGAAATATTCACTTGGTGTTTGGTACTTCAGGGCTTGTAATGGAGTTGCAATAAGTTTGTGAGGAAGATTTTCAAGTATCCTCATTTTAAAGGTGACTAAAGATAAAATTTCAGAAAGGAAGATAAAATTTCAGAAAGGATAACTCCCACAGGCACACACTAGTAAGTGTTAGAACAGGAAATCAAGCCCATTCCTCTTGAGATTCTCTGTCTAGCACCCTTTCAGACTTGGGAAGGATCAAAAGTAGTTCTGCAGCCAATGAAGATGGAGGATCCTTGATATAATGCATTCAAAGGAACACTAGCAATGAGGTCAGAATATTTGCATTTGAATCTTCTTGGAGATCTGGAGAGGGACAACTCATTATGTATCAGAAATACATTATCATGTATGTATTATATATTCTTTTTGGACAGCAGGCTACTACAAAAAGCCTTGATCCTTCAGAAAAATTTTAAAGGTTCATCAATGAAGTGAATGAAGGGAATAGATGGCGTCCCTGGATCCTTACCTTCTTTATCAAATGTGCTTTGTCCATTATCAGACTTTAGATCAGTCAGAAGTGATTGTAGAATTAACATATTTGTAGATGACACAAGTAGAAGAGAGAGTTAATATATGAAAACAAAGTTCATATACAAAAACTGCTTACCAGTGTAGAATGATGAGCTGAATCTAGTAAGTTAACATTTAATTAATTAGAAGTAAAGAAGAGAAGGAAGGGAGAAAGAAGGGAGAGATAAAGGAAGAAAAGAAGGAAGGGTGGAAAGAAAGGAGGAGAGAAGGAAGAAAGGAAGGAAGAGAAGGAAGAAAGAAGAAGAGAGGAGGAAGGGAAGGAAGGAAGGAAGAAGAAGAAAAGAGGAAAGAAGGAGAAAGGAAGTTAGGAAGGGAAGAAGGAAAAAAGAAAAGTAAGTTAACTCAGATTAAAAAATATATGCACATGTAAAGATGCATTGGCTATGGCTAAAAATGAATTTATTGAACAATACTTGGGAGATTTAGTGGACTGCAAGATCACTGTGAGTCAATAACATGACAGCTTTAAAAAATCATAAGCAGTATAATGCTTATAACTAGGTTCTTTATACTTTGTCCAAGTGAGATCATATAAATCTGGGTCCCTTCATTTGTTATCCTCAGCTTCTCACTCCCCCTTCATCCTACATATCCAATAAATTGCCAGATGTTGCCATTTCTAATTCCACAGCATTTCTAAAATGTCTTCTCCCTATTCACAGACATACCACCCTAGTTTAAGCCAATATCAACTAGACTATTATAATAGCCTCTTATTTGTTTTCTTTTCTTCAAGCTCTTTTCCTTTCTACTAATCTTCTCCATAGCTGCTTAAGTAATTTTTACTAACACAAAATTTATGTTCCAGTTAAATAACTGGAACACTTCCAGAAAGGGACCACTAGGAGGGAGAAGAAATTAGAAGCTGTGTCATTCAAGGCATAGTTAAAGAATCAATAATCAATGTTCCAGTTAGACCACATATAGGGTATCATGTTCAGCTTTTGATGCTGAGATAGTGAAATATCAGAGACACAGATGGTGGAATGCATGATATACAATAGAAGATGATTCATAGCAGAAAAAAAATGACTAAAGGAAGGAGATGAGTATTTTAGAGACAAAGTAATTTACTCATGTTCTGTATAAGATCATGTCTGAAATACTTTTCCTCCTCTCACTTCTCCCACTTGGAATGTGCAGAGACCTTAGGACTTAGATTAAATGTTATCTCCTGCATGAGACCTTTCCTGATGCCTTTTCATTTGTTTTTCTCTTTCTCCAGAGTTCAGAGCTTGCTCACTCTCTTCCCCTGTGGCAGTGAGCCCTTAGCATTCTCCATGTCTTCTTTTAGTTTTAATGGGACAGAATGGGCATAGATTAGAACAGATAATAAACTTTGTTTCCTTATTTCCTCCCCATATTCCAAACTTAGCTGTATGTATCCCAAACTTCTTGAATGCAGTTGACAACACTATTATTCAGTTACTTTTTTGCAACCTAATTGTCATCTTCAGCTTTTCACTCTCCCTTCATTCTACATATCCAATTGGTCTCCAATATTGCCATTTCTAACTCCATAGCATTTCTCAAATGTCTTCAGCTCCCCACTTATATGCATACTACCTTAATTCAAGGCAATATCACCTAGTCTATTACAATTGCCTCTAATTTGTTTTCTTTTCTTCAAGTCCCTTCTCTTTTTATCCATCCTTCTTATAGCTGTCAAAGTAATTTTTTCTAAAGCACAAATATATGTTATCTGCCTACTGAATAAACTCCAGTGGTTCCCTATTGATTCTGGAATTAAATAACATTTTATTTTTATCACATCATTTACAAAATCTCAGTCTCCCTAGGGGAAGGGGATTAGGTTTACGATTTAGATCAATTTCCATAGAGTAGAACACAAGTTCCAAATTCAAAAGCCCACTCAAGCTCAAGTTCCAGGCAAGTGTGCTTCTCAGGATTTTCATGTTGGATTGGCTGGCTATTGGACCAGACTCCAATGCAATCCTGACTCCCATGTCACTGTGGTTCAAACTCCAGGTTAGAGGTATCACCTCTGGCACCTGAAACTGAGGATAACAGCACAGAACATAAATAAACACTTTTTTTCTTGGTCCTGAAATAAAAAACAGTTTAGCACATGGTATCCATGCCAGGCACTGGGTCCAAAAGTTGGGGGTATAATAAAAAAATGGTGGAAATTGAGCAACTAGCTTGATTAGGCTGCTTTTATAGATGCAGGCTGTCATTCAGAAAGACTGCCCTAACTCATTTTGGGGGAAGCTAGTGGGATCCATGTTAGGCAAAATAGGCAAGCCCAAAAGCCAAGTTACATAGATATCTCCAATATCTAAGATTACTAAGCTGGAGAGGCTTTAATTAAGGGGTGGCACTGAATAATGTGCAGATGATCAGCTTACCTAAACTAGTAAACAATTATTCACAGATTGGTGACAATCAGGATATAACTATATTTTTTTCTTTGAGTAACTCATGACAGCATAGTATAAGCTGTATTAAGGAACAGAGTAACCCACAGTTCCTGGAAGTACTAAAGAAGAGTTTTCCAAAGTGTGGGAACTGCAGATCTAATGTTTTTAGTACAACTCCCACATAAATACAATTATTTTTTTTCAATGAAAACAATATTCAAATCAAAGCCAGCAATCGAGTAACAAGACAAATTTGCTCCAATTGATAGAGAAAATGAGGCATTAATTATTTAGTATAATATGTGCAAATCAGATAATAGGATCACATATTTAGAGCTTAAAGTAGCCTTAGAGGCCAATGAGTCCAAGGTTCTCATTTTACAGAGATGAAAAGACTGAAGTTCCTAGAAGTTGAATGGCTTATCCAGGATCTCAAAGCTTAGTAAATAGCAGAAATGGGTTAGAATCTAAGTCTTCTTGACTCCAAATTCACCAAATTTTAATTAAATCTTAAGGAACAAAGGAAGGAAACATGCATTTATTAAGTACTTACTATGTGCTAAGTACTATGCTAAGTGCTAAGGATACAAATACAGGTAAAAAGATAATTTCTACCTTCAAGAAATTTAATTTCCATTAGGAAAAAAAAATACAAAAATAGTAAAATGAGGAAAAAGGGAAAGGTAATGGGCATGATTTAGAAATCCAGATGAAGTAGGTGGAAGAGAAATGAAAAAGCCAGCTTGGATCTCCTCACAAAATAGAGGCTCTAGGAAGAATTCATAAATGGGACAAGAGAGGAAATTTTGCAGAGGCAAATCCCCAAGATGAGCAGACAACAGTTGTGATAGAATCTTCCAAATCAAGGAGGTCTCAAACCTTGAGGGAAGGTCCAAGATAAGACAACAGGAATGATATAATTTTGTGGCTCAAAGAAAAACTCAATTTCATGACTACAATCTGCTGGTATATACTCGCAACAGAAACACTAAACAATGCCCTAATCTAAAAAAATAAAATACTCTATATCATGAGATTCTAAGTACTTTTACTGATAAAAAGGATAGATGGTTTTCTTTAACTACAAAGAACATGAAATGCAATAAATTGAAATGAGATTGAAAGTCTATATTGACAAAATGAGATAATTTTTTCTAGAGCAAAATAGATGTTTTTAGTAAATGAAAACTTATTTTTTCCCCAAAACTATGTGACATCAAAAAGATTGCTTGCATCAGATAAGGGGGCTTATAGAATAGTTAATCCTAAAACATTATTTAGTAAGAGAAATGTTGGTGTTACCTACAGTCATCAATATGACGAAAAATCTTTGGTGAATTATATACAAAGAAGCTTTGAAGGATTTCAACTTCATATAATATGTGTTGGGAAAGAAAATTGTCTATATATGTGAAGACCTTTTTCAATCTATTAATTAAGAAACTCACATCTTCCTGTTTTACATTAAAATAGATGAAGGCAAAGATCTAAAGATAGTCTTTTGATTATATATTTAAGATATGCTGTTGAAACTAATGTTAGATTAGATTTGTTACTTTGCAAACTTTTTCATGACTATAACAAACCAAGAGTAAATTTCAATTCTGCAATTGGTAGAATTGCTTATAAAAATGACAAAATGTGAGAAAATAGTTTTGGATTATGGATGAACAGAATTCAATTAATATCAGGATGTTAAGTAAATTTATATGCACTAGTTAAAAATATGACCTTTTGTGCATGCTTGACACATTGCATGCTTCACAGAACATTTGTATTGAAAAATATTAAAGAGAAATTATATGCAATTTAAATGATTATAAAAGTAAAAAAATATCTTGTTTTTTCAAAAGTCCATTAAAAGAAATTTTTTTTAAAAGTCCACTGAAAGGTCTTTGCAAGATATTGTGATTATAGCAGTCAGAAGAGAGGGTACTACTCCTTTATGATTGTAAAATACTGTGACTTTCTTATAACTAAATACATCAGAGTATAAATGGTTCTTTATGATTAGAAATTAAGCAAAATCCTTTTATTTTTTAAATTGCTATGTTGGCACATTTAACTATTGGATATTTCTGAAAAATTGAACATTACAAATCCAAGATCCTGAAATTTGTATTCTGATCCATATTTAAAAAATAACTACATTTATAGAAAAAGTTAGAGCTAGGGAAAATACATTAATAAGATTATATTCCATATGTTCCCTTTCCTTCAAATTAAATATCAGGAAACAAAAGTCTGCATATTAATCACATTACTATTATTATTACAAATATGAAGATTGTAAAGTTTATCAAATATATCATCACATATGTTATGTAAGAACTATTTATAACAATTGTAACATTTACAATTTTATTGGAACAAAATATGAAAGAAGAAAATTTCACATAAATTATTTTATAAAGTTGGGATATAACAATATTTTATGTAAAAAAGATATAAATACATAAATAGCTAAAAATCCATTTTAAGGAATTTTTGCATAATTCCAGTTAGAGAATAATCTAACTGGTATTTCCATTAGGGTATTTTGGAAGCATTGTCTCTATATAGGGATCAGTCTGACTTGGCTTGGGATTTGAGGAAAAAAGACACTGTTAACTCCTGCCTACTAAACTTTATTGGCATCAAGACAAGCCCACAATGAAAAGGACATAAAGGGGAAATCTCTCAGCTCAAAAAACCCCAGTTTCAACCTTTTGAATTAATATTGGAGTTTTCTACAATACATGTATTCTGTACTACATGTATTCTTTAATATGTGTATCATGCAAAACATGATCTCCAGAAACTAGCTAACTGCCAAGGACTACAGAGTGTCCAATAGATACTGGAATTTCTATTTCATTATAATTGAGAGTAAAGCATACCAGTCTAAAGAAACAGAGTTCCATGCTTATGACAATGACAAACATTTATAGTTGATTTGCATTTATATAATATGATTATTTAAGTTTGTATTATCATGTTTTTAAGTTTGCAAAGAACTTTTCTTCCAACAATGCATTGAGGTATGTTATATTATTGCATGTCAAATATTATGTGTATATTTTGCTTGTGGAATATTATTATTTTCAAAAACATCTAAAGAATCATTTGGTCTCTTAACTCCAGGTTTAATACTCTTTTCACTCTACCATGCTACATACATGAATCTGTCAGTCATAAGTCAGGTACCCAATTACTGGGTACAAAGTAGGTATACTTTCTAATTTTACTAGCTCTTTCTGACTATTTCTGTCAACATGTTCACATCTCACCACTTCCATTTTTAAGAGGAAGGAGAGATCTAACCTTCCTCAGCTACACTGTACCATCTGTACAAATCCAGCCTTCTCGGCAGTTACTACCAATTGGTGGTGAAAAAACAAGCTACATTCTGAAGAAGCATTTTGTTTGATTTGCAAACATGCTTTGCATCAGTGGCTGCTCCAGACTTTCTTATTGTATTAAATCAGTTGGAAGGAAAGTAAACCTGCCCAATATCCTCACATTCCTGAACTCTTGTTACTTGTTGGCAAAGCTATCAGTCAACATCAGACTGTATAATTGTCATGTCATAAGCAATTCAAACTTTCCGTAGGTGGTCTAGGGCTGATTGACTGCTCAGTCAGTGAGTGAAATTTGTGGAAAAGTAATGGGAATAGGGAGTAAAGGGAGGGAAATCTTTTGCCCTTATAGCTTTATATGCCCGATTATACTTCCCATGTACATCTCTGAGCCTATTCAAGAACCCTGCCTGTTAAAGGTCTAGAGCACCCAGGAAATTCTTCAGAAAATGAAACTGGAGTAAGCTGCATTAAATTTATCTTCACATCATTCTTTTTTTCCCCTGAGGCAATTGGGGTTAAGTGATTTGTTTGGAAGCATTAAGTGTCTGAGATCACATTTGAACTCAGGTCTGGTTCTCTATCCATTGTACTACCTAGCTGCCCCTCTTCACATCATTCTTTAAGAATAATTCTGTTGAGGAGATGGGGACAAAGGGGAATAATAAAAATTATTGCTGGAGTAGCTGCACCAAGCTGTAGAAGAAATCACCTGGGATATGCCTCCTGAGAGAAGCAGTGGAGGAGGAAACTTACTTTCTGGCAGCTTCACATTTTAGCTAATTATTCTTGCTGAGTAGATTAAACTAGATATTTGTTTGCTACTAAATGAGGATGAATAATGTCCATGCTTACTAAATTTTATTACTCTGGGACAAAGTTTTGATTGTTAGTCCTAGTAATGTCTCTGTCATTCTCCTACCTGCAATAAGAAGAGGTTCCTGAGGCTTTAAGTAACGCTTCCATAGTCAGCTGCCTTTCCTTAATATAGAGGCTTCAATAAACATTTTGGAAAAAAAAGTATGGAATAGTTTAGAGGATTAACCATATGCATTATTATATATTCTATGTCAAATTGTAGTGTGTAGTTTATTGGGTTTGGAATCCGGAGATCTAAGTAAATATTATGTTTTGCGAAAAACAAAACTGATGTTGAGAAAAGTTTAATGTTTTGCTTTAGGTCCAGCTCTAAATGCAGACTGCCTCCACTTTACAATTTGTTGTCTACTATATCATAAAAATACCTCAACTATATTTGGGCCTTCCTAATCTATGAAACATTTTAATCTGTATTAGGGGTAGCTAGATGGAACAGTGGATAGAGCCCTGGGCTGAGAATCAGGAAGAGCCATTTTTATAAATTCAAATCTGGCCTCAGGCATTAGCTTTATGACACTGGTCAAGTCACTTAACCATGTATTTGCTTCAGTTTCCTCATCTGTAAAATGGGCCAGAGAAAGAAATGGCAATCACTCCAATATCTTTGCCAAGAACACTCCATATAGGATCACAAAGAACACACAACTGAAGCACTGATCATTATGACTTCACATATATTTTTCAATGATGCATCAGAAAGAGTACCTTGGAAGGGGGCACCCATACTGACACTTACTCCTTGTATACTTTAGGATATTATGTTTCCAAGCCTCATCTATAAAACAAACAAAACCTGTTTTCCTTAATTCACAGGTGACAATGAGGAAAGCATGTTGTTGATTGTAAAGCACAATAAAAATATGAGCTCTGTTTTACAATTAAATTTTCTCTCTTACCCCTATTTTTCTGATGGGGAAACCAAGGCAACAAAATTTACAAGTAACTTATTCAATGTTACCCTGCAAGGAAGCAACTAAGTTGCGACTTCCATGATAGTATCTCAGGTCAGAGATTTGCTTCAGAAGTATCTTCTGCAGGCAGAACATGTTCCAAATGTTTTTTCTCAGTTCATCTAGTAGAGAAAAAACAGGGTCAAATTTAGAGTCTCTTGAGATTGGGGATAAGGCTAAGCATATAACAGAACGTTTCAAGCAGAGCCCTTAACTGTGACAGGTGTGGTTGAGAGAGATACCAGCTGGCCAAAGCTGACACAAGGCAGGAGAGAGGAAGCAGGAAGCAGTGGGTGGCTGCTGTTTTTATGACATTTTCTTCATGGAGTTTTTGCTTAAATAGTTTCTGATTTTACTTCCCTGCATTCCAGCTTGGAGTTTGCTTTTGTCACTGCTGGAGATGTTATATGCCATGTGCTAGCTTATCCCTGATGAGCTCATGCAGACAGATTTTTCCTTTGTGTGTGTGTGTGTGTGTGTATGTGTGTGTATGTGTGTAATTGTGTTTGTGCTATATCTCTTTTACACAGTGGAGAGAACATCATTCTTGGAATCAGACAACTAAAGCTAGGTTTGATATATTCCTATTGCTTTATCCTCATATAAAGTCATATCACTTCTCTGAGACTCAGTTTCTTCATCTATATAATAGGACAATATCCATATAATAACTGTTGGGCTGGGCTGTGTATAAAGCTTGAAGGAATAGGGAATGAGACAGTGATTCTATTGACATAGGGTACTCCCAGAAGAGGGAATTCCCTCTACTAATGCAGCATGACAACTTCTCACTAACTTTTAGTCTTAGAATTTCCTAGTCAATATGTATCAGTGGAGATTTTGAGTCTCTCAGATTCCAGTATCCTCTCTTTATCCATTATATCATATTACTTTTCGTTTTACTTTTACATATTACTAATTCCATATTACCTATATAAGTTGCTAATATAACTCATTAATTAATATAAGCTGTTATCATTAATGTCAATTGTTAGGTATGCCATGGAATAGATCCCTGCTCAGATTCAGATAAGACCATGTCATCTAAGGTGAGAAAATGTGTTTATCATTTATGAATGAGTATCCATATATGATAAAATGGATTCCTCTTCATGTTTCTCAAATCTGTTTACCTTCTTTACATCCCGATTTCTATTGATGGCAGAGCCATTCTCATTTATTACATTTCAAGCCTTAGGCATCTTTGACTCATCTCTTTCCTCTTGCCCCATATTCTTGACAATTGCTAATTTCTTTTGATTCTATACACAATTGATTTTATTTTCAGAATAGATAGTATCTTTGAGCCACCAATTCTATCTGTTCCTTCCTTACTATATCCTCTATCTGATATTCCCACTTATTTTTCAGTCAATACTTTTTAGAAGTTTGTTGTAATTCAATCATACAAGATTATATTTATCTTCAAAGTCAGCAACATAGAGGTGGGGTTATTGTGTGAAGTGATACAGTGAATAGAGTGCCTGCCATGGAGTGAGGAAAACTCATTTTCCCAAATTCAAATATGGCCTCAAACACTTCATGGTGTGTGACCCTGGACAAATCATTCACTCTACCTCACTTCCCTTATTTGTAAATGAGTTGGCGAAGAAAATAGCAAACTACTATTATCTTTGCCAAAAACAAACAAACAAAAAACAAAACAAAACAAAAAAACCAAAAAAACCCAAATGAGGTTGTGAAGAGATGGGCAGAACTGTAAAACAACAAAGAAATAGATAAAGTATTTATTTGGCACTTACTATACGTTGGATATAAGTTCCAAAAGGAAGAAGAAAGCCAATCTCTATTTTCAAGAAGCTTCCCCTCCAACAAACACCACACATAAAAATGCTGAAAAGCAAGAGAGAATGGATCAAAAATACTATACACTTCCAGAAAGAGAAATGATGAACTTTGACTACAGATTGAAGCATATTTTTACTTTATTTTTCTTGCTTTGTTTTTTTTTTTCCCCAACATGACTAATATGGAAATGAGTTTTGCATGACTTCACATGCATAATGGATATGATTATACAAGCAATAGCTTGCCTTCTCAGTGGGTAAGGGAGAGAGTTAAGAAAGGGAAAGAAACTCAGAATTAAAAAATAATAATAATTGTTTTGGAAAAAAAGAAAAGGGGAAAGTTTAAAGGGAGGAAGGTGGAAAAGTTCTAAAAGGAAATCATGTTAAGCTGAGCCAGATTAAAAGTGAATGTGTAGACAGGTATTTCCATAAATGGAGGTTCTAAGAGAAATGATTGTTAAATAATTATTGGGGAGATCTATAACCTTGTCCCCATAATTTACCCCATCTAGAAAATTGTATCTAGATGGAGTTGTTGCTATACCTAACTAGAAAAATCTAACAAAGAGATTCTAATCTAGTGAAATCTACTCCTTTATGTTTTAATCAGTTGGATCTAAGTAAAGGTATACCCCCTTTTGTCTAGATTGTCTTAGGTAAGGGTAGTCTGACTCTCTTTGTTTAAGACTGGATGATCAATCACTTTCCTCATTGAAATAGATCTACATATCATTAAGATATTCATTCTTCTCATTAATTGTTAACCAATCATAATTGATTGCCACCTTCAAGAATATCCAACTCTTCCAAGAACATAAAAGAGTTGAATGGGTTTCATGAGAGAGCTTTGGCATTTTAGAGAGCTACGGATCTTTTATTAATTATACACTAGCAAAATTAATAAAATGATTAATTATCCAGAAATTATGTCTCTTTTTGTATGTCACAGTTGCAAAGCAAAATCCACTAATGGGAGAAGAGGCATTGGGATTGGAGATGTCTCTAGTGAGAAAAGAAAATGGTTAGGGTGGAAGTGAGAACATAATCCCGAGAATCAAATTAGATTTGCTACTCCTTTCCTCATCTCTTAGAGTACTGTTCATTCATGTATAGTTAAACAGTGGCTATCTTCCACTCAATTCCTTCTGCAATATCCTTTGTGAATGACCTATTCAATTGCCCTCTTTCTCTGATTGGGTTTATATCTTGGCAGTCATTCCTAACTGATTTTTTTTTGGTTCTATGATTTCTTAATTCCAGAACATGCAGTTATTCACATAGTAGAAAAGCAAGGCACTCACTGTCTCAGATTTACATTGCATCTTAGGTAAACTTCAATGAAACTGACTTTAAGCTTAGATCTTTCAGGCTAACTTACATACGGCTTCATACTTGTAACTCATGTCAAAATCTGACCTTTAACAAAATGAACAAGATTCAATTTGGGGATAGAGATGGAGGATGTTTTTAACAAAGGTATATTTCTCCACTTAGAGTCTTCTATGAGAATATCAAAACTTGATTATACCTTGAAAAGGATTCTCAGCACCCAAGAAGTATTTATGGCATGGAAAGGGTAGTAAACTTACAATAAGTTATTTTAAAGATTTTTGAAATTTTATGGCTTCTGAGCTATATTTGACACTGTTGAATATCATCTTCTACATACTCTTTCTTCTCTAGTTTTTATTATACTCTTCTTTGTGGGATAGAACAGATAAGATTAGAGCTGGAATCAAGAAGACCTGAGTTTTAAATCTATTTCAGATAATTAATAACTGCAATTCTGGGCAAGGTACATAAGTTGTTTCTATTTCAAAATGGGAGTAATAAAAACATCTAACTTTACAGATTTATTGTGATAATCAAATTAGATAATGTGTATACAGTATTTTCTAAACCTTAAAGTATTGTATTAAGGAGGGAGTAAGGTAAGGCATGAGCATTTATATAGTGCCTATTGTGTGCCAGGGACTATGATAGATTATAAGCATTATTTCATTTAACATAAGTGCTATTTTCTTCAACTTACAATTGAGGAAACTGAGGCAGAAAGCAATTAAATGATTTGTTCAGGGTTACACACCTATTAAATAGTTCAGATCTTCCTGACTGTAGCCCAATACTTCTATCCATTGTGCTACTAGATGCCTTTATATCAAATGTGAGCTGAATCTTCTCAATCTTATTTATTGGCCCATAAGTCATATCATATGAATGTTCCTCAAAGCTATGTCCTGTGCCCTTTTTTCTTTCTAAACTTTTTGTTAATTATTTCATCATGAATTTTATTATCATCTCCATGCAGACAGCCACATGTACATGCAACTCAAGTGTCTCTCTTGAGTACGAGTGCCATATCACCAACTGCTAAAAGATATTTCAGATTAGATTACACAGATATCCCTTTAATTCAAAATGTCCAAATTAGAACTCTTTTCATGCTTCCTCTCCTCACCATCCACACTCCTCTCTATCAAATTTGCCTATTTCTGTCAAGGGTTCAATTATTCATCATTTCTTTCAAGTTTTTAACTTTGCTCCCCCTTACCTCATATTCAATGAATGGCTAAACTTTGTTATTTCTTTTTTCCCAATATTTTGCACATCCAAGCCTTCTCTATTAATCACACTACTATCATCTTAATGCAGGACTTAATGCTCTCTGCCCCAAGTCTCTTTCCCCTTCCCACTTCAATTCATCATCCATTAAGTTGCCAATTTCCCTTTGGTACCCATCTTACTTTGTCACTCTCCTACTCAATAAACTTTAGTGAATCCCTGTTCTCTTTGACATAAAATATAAACTATTTAATTTGGTTTTTATAGTATTTCACAGCTATTTTTCCAGCCTCATTATGCATTTCTCCCCCTTCAACACTTATTATGGTCAAGTCAAACTTGCATTCTCTCCATACATCTTACTTTATTTCTTATGTCAATGTTTTTCCTATGGTCACCCTATGACTAGAATGCACTCCCTACCTATCCCTGCTTTATAGAATTCCTTTAGGATATAGTTTTAAGTACCACTTTCTACTCAATGTCTTTTCTTATTTGACTATCATTCTCTCCCCTCATAAATATCTTTTATTTAAGATAGAGACATAGACTATACCTATGGTATACCTATCCATTGACATAGGGAATACTTATGTAAAGAACATTCCTCAGTACCTTCTCTTCAATCTATAGTCCTAGTGGGTTATTAGATAAAGTATGGAATAGCTAAGCAGTACACTGGATAGAACAGTGAAATCAGGGAGACTAATTTTAATTTCAAATTTGACCTTAACTACTCCCTAGCTGTATGATCCTGATCAAGACACTTAATGCTCTTTGCCTCAGTTTGCTTATTTATAAAATAAACTGGAGAAAGAAATGGAGAACCACTTTAGTTATCTTTGCCAAGAAAACTCCAAATAGGCTACAGAAAAAGTCGGACATGATGGAAACACCTTAACAACGGAGCACTGAAAATTGAACAGTAACACACTCATTTGTCACAGTAACACAATCAGAAACAGGAACAGTTTGTTCTCTATCCTCTGGAGAGCATATGTGACTCCTGAAGTTAGAAATATCTTTCCAGTGGTTTTATTTGTAAAAATACTTCTGATTTTATGTAGTTTAGATTTTTACTTTTCTCTTTACTTTACTTATTATTCTTGTTTAGTCATGAAGTTCTATCCATAAATTTGAGAGATAATTTCTTCCATGATCCACAATTTTACTTATGATATCATTCTTTATAGGACAGGTAGGGGGCCAAGTAAATAAAACAGTGAGTCTAAAATCAGAAAGACCCAAGTTCAAATACATCTCCAATCACTACCTGAGTGGCCAAATCACATAAACTTGTTCATGTCAGGTTTCTCATCTGGAAGATGAGCTGGAGAAGAAAATGGCAAAATATTTTAGTATTTTTGCAAAGAAAAACACAAATGGAGTCATGAAGTGTCAGACTGGACAATAACAATCTTTTTGTCTAAATCATATATTTATTTCAAACTTGTCTTGGTATATAGGGTGAGGTATTCGTCCATGCCTAGTTTCAGCCAGATCACTTTCCAGTTTTCCCAATTTTTGTCAAGTACTGAACTCCTTCCCTAACTCTAGTGTGTTTATCAAATACTAAATAACTATGCTCATTTGCTTTTGTGTATTGTAACCATTCTATTTCTTATCACATACTAAGTTATTTTATCAAATTATTACATTTGATGATGATAATAAAATGAGATTTGATGACAGTCTCTTCCCATTTTTTAATTGATTCCTTGATAATCTGATATTTTGTTCCTCTAGATGGATTTTGTTATGATTTTTTCTAACTCTAATTCTTTGGTAATGTGATTAATATAATACTATTATTAGAATAATGCTAATTTTCAATTTTATTATGAACAAGAATTTTTTATAATGGACATGAAACACATACACATGATTCACATATATGTGAATGCATGTATAGGTATATGTTGATATATATGTACGTGTATATGTATGTATATATATGTGTATATATATATATGTATATATATATATGTAAAGACATGCTTAGATACAGCTATAGATATAGATATATATGGCAAACTCAGACACATTCAAACTATGTTCTTTGCAACTACCATCTGAAATTCAGTTTCCTAAAATCAGTTATATATCAGTCCTAGTAAAGCCTTTATGGCAATTCTAAACTCTTTTTGATGCAATTCTATTTTCTATCAAATATATAAACCATACATTTAGAGTATTTTGTAGATGTCAAGACAACTACAGTTTGCAGTTTAAAAGTAGGGTTTGGTCAATTTTTTTAGAAGGAAGTAGTCACTGTTTCGTACAAATACACAAACACAACACAATTTAGACAATCATTAACAAAAGAGGAAGTGCTCTCTTTTAACGATGTAAGTGTTTAAAGATATAGTTATCCCTTGCCTTCTGGGGATAAGGGGTGCAATACTCATGATCCTGAAAATCCATGTAAATTTTTTGGTCCTTCTTTGTACCAGAGAATTTTTTCTTTTATTTTTATGGGTTATTTACAGAACTTTTTTTTGTACAATTTAGGTTAAGTATTTGGTTATATTACTCTTGACCTTCGTGTGTTGTTTCAGTTTCTACAAAACTCCCCCAAAATTCCGATTAAATTTATTATGATTATCCATGATATATAGAAACTTTGGCTGCATCCCACAAATTTTGGTATATTGTCTCACTGATGTCATTATCTTTAGTGAAATCACTGAGTATTTGTATCATTTGTTACTTGGCCCATTCATTATAAATGATTAAGTTATTTAGCTTCAAATTAATTTTGATCTGTCCTTTAAAGCCAATATCTATTTTATTTTGATCAGGAAATGATACATTTAATGTTTCTGCTTTTCTGTGTATTTGTTAAATGCTTATGCCCTGATATACAGACAATTTTTATGAAGGTGCCACCTACAGCTGAGAAATATGTGTACCCCTTTCTATTGCTAGTCACCATTTTCCAGCAGCTAATTTTTCCAAAATTCTTTTCCTCTCCTTAAATTCTTTCTTGTTTGTTTTATAATTAAATTTATCTAGATCTGAGAGAGGTATAGTGATTTCTCCCACTATTAAAACTTTATAATCTATTCGTTTCTACAACTCATTTAAACTTTTCAGAATTTAAATTCCATGCCATTTGACACATATATGCTCTGCATTGATATTGATATTTTAAAATGTAGTTGCATTGCTTATCTTTTTTACTTATATCTATTTTTGTTTATTCTTTAAGACCATGGTTTCCACCCCTGCCTTTTTTACTTCAGATGATATATAATAGATTCTGTTCCAGTTACTTATTTTAACAATACATATTTGTAATTTTTTTCTATTTTGTAAACAACATATTGTTGGATTCTGATTCCTAATCTGTTATGATATTCTCTTCTGTTTTATAGATAATTTTATTCCATTTATATTCAGAGTTGTAATTTCTAACTGTATTTTTCTCCATATTTTTCTTATATTTTTGTATCTCTTTTTTTGATATCTTTGTCAATGGATATCTTTATTCAAACTTGTTTTTTTTTTTTTAATAATAGCTTTTTATTTTCAAAGTTCATGCAAAAATAAGTTTTCAACATTCCCCCTTGCAAAACCTTGTGTTCCAATTTTTCTCCCTTCCTTACTACCACCCCATCCCCTAGGCAGCAAGGAATCCACTACATTAAGCACAATTTGATAGTCCTTTAGGCATAGCTCTACATTGTTCTCCAGAATGATTGGATCAGTTCACAATTCCACCAACAAGTACAAGATATAATATTTTTAAAAATCAATATCAATGTAGATATCTTCATTTATAGTGTAGAGTATTTATAGTTGGTGTTCAGAACAAATAATCCTTTTCTCTGTTTATCTTTCTGCCTGTCTGTTCATCTCCCTCCTCAGAAATTTATCCATTTCTTTCAATCAACCTTAATATATCCAAAGTTCAAAATATTTTGCCTGCTAAATTTATTTGCGTTTGTACCTCATTTATACTTTTGATTGATAGCGATTCTATTAAGAATTTGTGTCTAATAATGAG
The DNA here is from genome assembly GCF_048593235.1 of Sminthopsis crassicaudata. Lineage (NCBI taxonomy): Eukaryota > Metazoa > Chordata > Mammalia > Dasyuromorphia > Dasyuridae > Sminthopsis > Sminthopsis crassicaudata. The sequence continues at coordinate 93,811,459 of NC_133617.1, forward strand.
ATGATTCAAACTAGTTTCAATTGTTCTGTGATGAAGAAAGTTATTTACACCTAGGGAGAGAGGACTGTAGGAACTAAGTGTGGTTCACAACATAGCATTTTCACTCTTTTTGTTGTTGTTTGCTTGCATTTTATTTTGCTTCTCTTTTTTTTTATTGTGCATCATGATAATTGTATAAAATTTATATTTTTAACATATATGGGACTACTTGCCATCTAGGGCAGGGCATGGAGGAAGGGGGGGAATTGGAACACAGGATTTTGCAAGGGCTAATTTTGAAATATTATTCACATATATATTTTGAAAAATTAAAAAAAAACTTTAATTAAAAAAAAGAATTTGTGTTTAATAAGGGGAGAGGGTGGATACCTATTTTTACATGAGATATATACACACAATAGCTAAATCTAATAAGTGATCTTATTAAAATGAATATATATATATATATATATAAATAACAAAACATGATCTTTTGTATAAGACAGACATAAAATTATATGAGATTAGATGCAGAAGAAGTCACTTCCAATTGAAAAATTCAACAATGGGTTTAGGAAGGTGCTGGCCTTTCTATCAGGTTTTGAAAGATGAATAGAATGCCAACAGCTGAAGATGATCAAGAGGTGGAGGGTAAAGGGTGGAGGAAGGATTGAAACTATGTCAGTACAAGGAAAGGTGAAAACTATTCAAGTGAGAATAGTCCTGTCTGAAGCCATTGGCAGCTTCTTCTCCCCATTAGTTTAGCTTGGATGGTGCCTGTGGAATAGGTTTACCTCATATGTGGGAAGTTGTTAGTCAATGGAACCCAAGATAAGGAATTTTTATTGGTATAGCAAAAAGCTAAAAGGTAGGGAAGAGTAGAGTAGAAGAGGGAGTAGAGGGGAGTGGAGGAGGGATTCTGGGTATCATGAAGGTATTACATGCATGCCTTTGGAGGAAATATCTTTTACAAGAACAAGACATTATCATTGAAGACAAGTTTTATCTTATCAATTTTGTAATTACATTTTAAAACACTTTCCTCATAACAACTATATGAAGAAAGTGATACAATTATAATTGCCATTGTATAGATAAGGAAACAGGATAAAAGAAAAAAAAAGTGGCTTGCCAAGCTCTTCTAAAACCCCAGCTGGAAGCATAGAAGAGGAAGAAGTGAGAAGAAAGAAGAAAAAAGTACAGAGAAGAAATGAAATGAGTTGGGAATATAGAAAGACAGTGGAAATAAGAAGTAGTGATGGAGAAAGTGAGGTAGAAAATAAATAATTGATGGTGGAGAAAGAAGATGGTGATAACTGAAGAGATATAAAGTACACCATTCAGAAAGGGGTAACAATGTGAGACATTTTAGTATAGCAATAAATAATCCTACACTCTTCTATATATTGCCTTTAAGAACATAATTGTATCAACAACAACAAAAATGACCATTTCTACTTGCAAGATAACACTGAATCAGCACAGTCAGTAAAAATAAAACAAAAAAAACCTGAGTCCAAGACCCACTCTTGAAACTTACATACTTTGTGACCCTGAATATGTCTATAAGTCTTTCAGAGACCCCAGAAAATTCTCTGACTATTCTTTAATTTTCTCACTGGCAAGTTTTAGTCTTGATTAGTCTGATAAAGTGAGTTTCCTCACTGGAGGGTGCTCCCCACCTTGATGAAATTATAAATCCAGACTTAAAATATTTGTTCCAAGATCGTTTGCAAAGCATTTTCTCCATAACAACCCATTTAAGGTATCTAGTGTAAGGATTGTCTAATTTTAGAGATAAGGAAACAAAGGCTAAGTGCCTTAGAATTTGCAACTTCTCTGTAATTAAAACACAGGTGGTAGATATTTGATGCAGAATTCAAACATACAAATGCTCTATCCACTATTCTGAACTGCTTTCACTAATATAATTTCTTGATTCAATTCAATTTGGCAACTTTATTAAAGCATCTACTAAATGTAAGGAACTATGTTTAACACTGACAATACAAAAAGAAAATGTGGTACAATTCTTGCCTTCAAGGCACTAAAATCTAACATACTTATATGATAAAAATTTTACAAAAATAAGTAATATAATAGTCTTTTTATTAATTCTCATTCTTGATTTTTTTCAGTCTTTGATGTTATTGATTACCCTCTTCTTGAAATTTTCTTCTCTTTAGTTTTTTCCTGATTCTGCTCTCTCCTAGTTCCCTTTTTTCCTAGCTTATCTCTTCTCAGTTTCCTTTGTTATATCATCATCCAAGTCATACCTGCTAAATGTAAGGGTTGCCAATGCTCTGTCCTAGACCTTCACCTCTTTTCCTTCTATACTTTTCCTTCTTTGCTTTTCATTATTTCCTATAGTTTCAATTATCTCCATGCCTATGATTCTCAAATTTTTAACCATCATTAACCTCTTTGATGACCCCCAGTATCACTTTTTAATTTGTTCAAGACATCTCCAAACTTCATGTCTCATAATTACTTTAAACTCAATATACCCAAAACAGAACTCAATATTTTCCCCTCAAATCTTACCTTCTTCATAAAATATTATATTAATGTCAAGGGTTCCACCATTCTCCTATTTAGTCAGGATTGAAACTTAGACGTCATCTTTGAATTCTCATTCTCTTTCACTCTCCTTATCCAGACAGATCTCAAGCCTTGTTGTTCTTATCTTTGGAAAATCTCTTGTTCTCTGACACTGCTTTCACTCAGGTAGCCCTCATGACCTCAAACATGGACTATTACAATAACATGTTAGTCTCTTGTCTCAAGTATCTCCCTACTCCAATCATCCTTTATTCATCTGCCAAAAGGATTGTCCTAAAATTCTTGTCTGACCATATGATTTCCCCTCTCCCTATTAAAAACTCTGGTGGTTCTTCATTATCTCTAATATCAAATATAACCTATTTTGTTTGGCCATTAAGATATGTTATGCATTGGTCAACCTCCCATCTGGGGGAGAGGGGTGAGGAGAAGGAGGGGAAAAATTGGAACAAAAGGCTTGGCAATTGTCAGTGCTGTAAAATTACCCATGCAAATATCCTGTAAATAAAAAGCTATAATAATAATAATAATAATAATAATAATAATAATAATAATAATAATAATAAGATATGTTATACATTTTCTGGTTTGATTTTCCAGTCAAAACTTATTCACCTCACTGTGGCCTGCAATAAGTGATGACAGCCTCCTTTTGTATTTCTTGTATACAAAACTTCATCTCCCAATTCTAGACATTTTCATTGCTTGTCTATTCATGGAATGCTCTACTTTCTCCTCATCCCACCCTTGCTATCATAGCTTCTTTCAAGTCTCAGCTAAAGTCCTCTTTTCTGTAAAAAGCCTTTTCCAGTTCTTAATCTTAATGCTTTCTCTCTTCTTATTTATATTATTATAATTACAATACAATTATATTATTACATGTTTTATATATATGTATATGTAATAGCAAATGTATATATATTTATATATGCATACACATACACACACACACACAGAGGTTGTGTCCTCCATTAGACTGTGATATCAGGAGCTGCTTTTTGTCTTTATTTGTATCCTAGAATTTATCATAGTGACTGACAAGGTAGGTGCTTACTGATTAATTAGATCATAGTTATGAGTATGGGAGAAGTCATTCTATTGAATGGTCTGAGAGATCTGAAGGATGATTGAAGAAATGTCAATTATAATGATGATCCTGAGCCGTTAATGAAATATTTCAACAGGTTTTATATACTCTATGTAGTACATCAAGGAAATATAATGGAATACATTTTAAATAGATTGTCATTTAAAAAAATACAGGAATGGAGTGTGATATAGAGAAGGGAAGAGTGGATAAATTTATCTGGGATCTAGTTTTGGTCCTCACACTAACCCTCTTTGTCACTTTTAACAAGTTGTTTCTCATCTTTGAATTCCAGTTTCCTTATCTAGAAAATGAATTTGAAAAAATATTTATTTTTAATACACATTGCTATATGAATAATGTTGGGAGAGAAAAACCAGAGCAAAAGGGGGAAAAATGGGAAAGAAAAAGAAAACAGAAAAAAGAAGTGAACATAGTATGTGTTGATTTACATTCAATCTCCATAATTCTTTTTTTTAAATGCTGATGGCATTTTCCAAAGTATATTGGGATTGCTTTGGATCACTGAACCACTGAGAAGAAGCAAGTCTTTTGTAATTGATCATTGCATATTAGTGCCATTATTGAGTACAATATATTCCTGGTTCTGCTTGTTTTGCTCAGCATTATTTTATATAAATCTTTCCAAGTCTTTCTAAAATCAGTTTGTTCATTTTTTTATAGAACACTAATATTTTGTTACCTTCATGTACCATAACTTGTTCAGCCATTTCCCAATTAATGACATCTACTCATTTAACAATTCTTTGCTACCACAAAAAGAGCTGCTACAAACATTTTTGTACAGTGGGTCCTTTTTCCTTCTTTTATGATTTCCTTGGGAAACAGATTCAGTAATGGAACTGCTAGGTCAAAGGGTATGTGCAGTTTGATAGCCCTTTGGACATAGTTCCAGATTACTCTCCAAATTGGTTCGATCATTTCACAACTCCAAGAACAATGCATTAGTTTCCCAGTTTTCTCTAAATCCCCTCCAACAATTATTGTTATCTTTTCCTGTCATTTTAGCCAATATGAGAAATGTGAGGTGGTACCTCAGAATTGATTTAATTTGCATTTCTCTAAGCAATGTTATTTATAGCATTTTTCCATATGACTATAGATGGCTCTAATTAAATAATCTGAAAATTATCTGTTCATATCTTTTGACCATTTATCAATTTGAGAATAGCTTGTATTCCTTTAAATTTGACACAGTTCTTTATATATATTTAGAAATGAGGCCTTTATCAGAAACAATGGCTGGAAAGACTATTTCCTAGCTTTGTATTTCCCTTTTAATCTTGTTTTTGTTGATTTTATTTGTGCAAAAACTTTTTAATTTAATGTAATCAGAGTTGTCTATTTTGCCTTTCCTAATGTTCTCTGCTTTTTCTTTTTCATAAATTCCTCCCTTCTTCTGAATTCTTATAACATAACATAGAATTTGGGTGTTTATCTAATACTAGATTATTATAGAGTGTGATTATTGTGTTGTGTATATCTAATCTGTTCCACTGATCCACAACTCTAATTTTTAGCAGATATCAAATGGTTTTGATGACTGCTGCTTTATAATATAGTTTTAAGTGTGGAACTGCTAAGCCACCCTCCTTTGAATTGTTTTCCTATTAATTTCCTTGATATTCTTGACCTTTTGTTCTTCCAGATGGTTTTTAAACTTATTTTTCTAGTTCTATGAAATATTTTTTTGCCAATTTGATTGTTATAGCACTGAATGAGTAGACCAACTTAAGCAGAATTATAATTTTTATTATCTTAGCTCAACCTACCTATATCCAATTTATATTTTTCAAATTATTTATTTCTATGAGAAGTATTTTGTGATTGTCTTCATTTAGTTTTTGTGTTTGTCTTGGCAGGTAGACATTTTATTTTGTCTATAGTTATTTTAAATGGAATTTACTATCTCTTGCTACTGGGCTTTTCCAGTAATATATAGAAATGTTGATAATTTGTGTGGGTTTATTTTATATTCTACAATTTTGCTAAAGCTATGGATTGTTTTGAGTAGATTTGGGGATGATTTTCTAGAATAATCTATGTATATTTTCATATTATCTGCAAAGAGTGATAGCTTTTTCCCTCATTGTCTATTCTAATTTGTTTAATTTCTTTTTCTTTTTTTATTGCTAAAAGCCAACATTTCTAGTCCAATGTTGAATAATAGTGGTGATAATAGGCATTCTTGTTTCACCCTTGATCTTATTGAGAATGTGTCCAGGTTTTCTCCATTAAAAAAAAATGCTTGCTGTTTTAGACAGATAACAGCTCTGTTTTTTTCCCTTATTTTTTAAAATTAATTTTATAATTATAACTTTTTTTGATAGTACATAGGCATAGGTAATTTTTTTTACATCATTATCCCTTGTACTCCCTTCTGTTCCAAATTTTTCACCTCTTTCCCTCCACCCCCCCTCCCCTAGATGGCAGGCATTCGATACAGCTCTGCTTTAAGAAAAACTCCTTTTATCCCTATGCTCTCTAGTGTTTTAATAGGAATGGATGCTATATTTTTTATCAAAAGCTCTTTCTGCATCTATTGTCATTATCATGTGATTTATATTGATTTTGTTATTGATATGGTTTTTTGATATTGGACCAACCCCTGTATCCCTGGTATAAATAAATCTCATTTGGTCATAGTGTATCATCCTGCTGATAAGTTGCTCTAATCTCTTTACTAATATTTTATTTAACATTTTGCATCAATTTTCATCAGAGATATTGGTCTGTAATTTTCTTTCTCTGTTTTGGCTCTTTCTGCTTTAAGTATCAGTATCATATTCGTATCATAGAAGGAATTTGGCAGGACTCCTCCTTTACCTATTGTTTCAAATAGTTTAATAAAAGTAATTGTTCTTAAATGTTTGGTAGAATTCACTTGTGAATCCATCTGGCTCTGGAGAGATTTTTTTTTTTCCTTTGGGAGTTCATCAATGAATTGTTCAATTTCTTTTTTTCTAAAATGGGACTATTTAGGTGATTTATTTCCTTTCTGTTAATTTGGGCAATTTATACGTTTGTAAATATTCATCCATTTTGGTTAGATTGTAGGATTTGCTGCCATACCGTTGGCAAAATGTTCCTAATTATTGCTTTAATTTATTTTTATTGGTGATAAGTTCACTCTTCATTTTTAATGTTGGTGACATTTTTCTTTCCTTTTTCTAATCAAATTAATCAAAGTTTTATCTATCTTTTTTCCTAAAACCAACTCTTAGTTTTATTAGTTACTTCAATAATTTCCTTAGCCTCAATCTTATTCATCTTTTCTTTGAGTTTCAGAATATTTAATTTAGCATTTAATTGGGATTTTAAATTTTTTTTCCTAGCTTTTTAGCTGCTTGCACAGTTCATTGATCTCCTCTTTCTCAATTTTATTAATATAGCTACTTAAAGATATAAAATTTTTCCCTAAGAGCTGCTTTGGCTGCATCCCTTAAGTTTTGGTATGTAGTCTCATTATTGTCATCATCTTAGATGAAATAATGTGATTTGTTTGACCTGCTCATTTTTTAGAATTAATTTATTTAATTTCCAATTGGGTTTTAGTTTTTCTTTCCCTTTCCCTTTATTGAATATATTTTATTGCATTGTGGTCTGAAAAGGAAGCATTCACTATTTTTTTTCCTTTCTACATTTGATTATGAAATTTTTATTCCCAATACACAGTCAATTTTAATATAGGTGCCATATACTGCTGAGAAAAAAAAAGTATTCCTTTCTGTACTTATTCATTTTTCTTAAGAGGTCTGTCTTTTCTAGGTTTTCTAGGATTCTATTAACCTTCCTAGTTTCTTTCTTGTTTATCTTATGGTTATATTTGTCTGATTCTGAGAGGGAAAGACTGAGTTCCCTCACTAATATGGTTTTGTTATGTATTTCTTCCTGAAACTGGTTTTAAACCTTCTCTAGGAATTTGACTGCTCTACCACTTGGTGAATGTATATTTTGTATCATTACTACATTGCTTTTTTAATTATGGCTTTTTTATTTTCAAAACATATGCATAGATAATTTTCAACATTCACCCTTGCAAAATTTATGTTCTAAATTTTTCTTCCTATCCCCTGTCCCTTACATGGCAAGTAACCCAATATATATTAAACATGTGCAATTCTTCTATACATATTTCCACAACTATCATACTGTACACAAAAAAAAATCAGATCAAAAATGGAAAAAAAAATGAGAAAGGAAACAAAATGCAAACAACAACAAAAAAGTGAAAAAAATGCTATGTTGTGATCCATATTCAGTCCTCATAGTCCTCTTTCTGGGTGCAAATGGATCTCTTCATCATACATCATTGTTTAAAGTAACCTCTATAAATATATATTTTTCTTCCTTATCTCATTTAATTAGATCTATTTTTATTTTTGCTTTGTCTGAGATAAGAATTGCTATATAATACATTCTGTTCCAGCCTTTTACCTTTACTCTGTATGTGTCTCTCTATATAAAATGTGTCTCTTGTAAACAACATATTGTAGGATTCTGTTTGTTTTTTTTAATCTACTTGGATATCTTATGGGAGAGTTCATCTCATTCACATTCACAGTTATGATTACCAGCTCTGTATTTCCCTCCATCCTATTTTTCCCCAGTATATATTTTTTTTCTCTCTTTCCAGCTGGCTCTTAGTAGTTTTTTTTTTCACCCACTTCACCCCCTGGACCTTATCTTCTATCATCCCTCATCCCTTCTCTTATCTTTTCTTTCCTATTTTTCTTTCTCTGTTTTTCTTTCTTCTTTCTCCTCCTAATTCTTTATAGGCTTAAATAAATTTCTATACCCAACTGAATGATTAATTTTTTTTTCCTCTTAGAGCCAAAACTGATGAGATCAAACTTCAGACAATACCCATCCCCTTCCCTTCCTTCCCTCTTTTGTAATAGGTCTTTTGTGTCTTTTCATGTGATCTAATTTCCTCATTATACTTCTATTTTCTTCTTTTTCCAGTACAGATATTTCCCACCCTTTAATTTTTTTCTCTGATATCATCACATCAGAGCTCATTCACAACTACACCCTCCATACATGTGATGCCCCCTCTGTCTGCCCCAGTAACAGATTCTCAAGAGTATCAGATAGCAATGTTTTTCCCATATAGGGATATAAGAAGTTTAACTTTTAACTAACACATATTTTCCCCTGTTTACCTTTCTATGCTTCTCTGTAGTCCTTTGCAGATTAAATTTTCTGTTTAGTTCTGTTTTTTCAAAAGAAATGATTAAAAATCTCTCTTTGAAGATCCATGACATCCCCTGAATGATGCTGCTGAATTTCTTTGGGTAATTTATCCTTGGTTGTAATCCCAGGTCCTTTGCCTTCTGGAATATGATATTCTAGACCCTCCCATTCTTTACTGTACAAACTGCCAGATTCTGGATAATCCTGACTGTTGCCTTAATATTTGAGTCATTTTTTGCAGTTGCAGTATTTTTTTCCTTGAGATTGTAGTTCTGGGTTTCACAACAATGTTTGTGGGGGTTTTCCTTGAGGGCTTTCTTTCTGAAGGTGATGGAAGGATTCTTTTGATTCTGCTTCTAAAATATTGGGGCAGTTTTCTTTAATGACCTCTTAAAGAATGCCATCCAGGCTCTTTTTTTTTTTTGGTCGTGGCTTTAAGGTAGGGCAAATAATTTTTAATTGTCTCTTCTGCATTTTTTTCTAGGTCAGCTATTTTTCCAATGAGGTATTTCAAATTTTCTTTCATTTTTTTTTTCATTCATTTTAGTTTGCTTGATAGATTCTTGCTGTCACACTGAGGCATTAGCTTCCATTTGCCCTGTTCAGGTTTTTAATGTTTGATTTTCTTCAGTTACTTTTAGTATCTCTTTTCCCATTTGGTCAATTCTATTTTTGAAAGTGTTCTTTTTTTATTCAATAGATTTTTTTTTTTGCATTTGGCCAATTGTATTTTTTAAGGAGTTGTTTTCTTCAGTTATTTTTCCCTTCCTTTTCTAAGCTGTTGACCTCTTGCACCTCAGATTTCTTTTTTTTTTTTTTTCATTTTTTCTTCTACTTCTCTTATTTGCCTTTTAAAGTCTTTTATGAACATTTCCAAGAAGCCTTTAGGGCCTTGAGACCAATTCATATCACTGAGATTTCTTCTGCAGACATGTTGTTTTCATCTGAGTTGGTGTTTTGGTCTTCCATGTCACCCTAGTCTCTTTGTATAGTCAAGGTTATTTTCTAATTATTACTCATTTTCCTTTCCTTTATATATTATATATATATATATATATATATATATATATACACACATATATTTACATTATGGGTACTTTATGGTTGATTATTACTCCTGGGGTAATTATGGGTACTTTATGGTTGATTATTACTCCTGGGGTAAAGGGGAGGCTGTTCCCCAGATTTCTGTGCCGCTCTGAGCCTTGGCTTTGAGCACGGGGCCCCTTGTGTTTGCAGAGGCACTATTGCCTACTCTGTCAGTAAATAACCTGGTTTCCCAGTTTTCAACCTGGCTGAGGCTGGAGGCTGCCTTGCTGCTGTGTTCCTCTGCTGAGCCAGGACTAGGGGTCTTAGATGCTGATTTGCTGTGACAAAGACCCTCTCATTGGCTTTCCAGAATCTAACTGAACATGGCTTTCATCTTAGTGAGACTGAGCTTTATTGAAGTTTTTTTCCAATCTATCTTGAGCTGCAGAGGGGTTTCATTCAGACTCTTCAGGGGGCTTGGTTGATTTTTTTTAAAAATTGTCTGAATATGGAGACTAAAATAGTGAAAGAATGCAAGATCCAAACTCTTTGCTTCACTAAGTAATGGCTGAAGGGAAGAAGAGAGGGAACACAAATGTATTACGGGCCTACTATATACCTGACACTGTGTTTAACAGTTCAGAATAGTGGACAGAAAGCAGGACTTGAATTCAAAATAACTTGTTTGTTGATTTCTGAACCAGATACCTTTGAATTGTGTTAGATGCTGAAATCATGCTGGCTAACAGAGTTGTGAAATTAAAATCCATCCTCCTTTATTTAGGAAGTTGGGATTCAGGACCTTGAGCCATAGACAAGCCCATTCAAGTCACATTGGCAAAGACATGCCTGTATTAGTTATTTTCTTCTTCAAGGACCCTCTAACCTACTGCCATGTCTTGGGTTAGGACGGTCCATGCTCAGTCCTCTTATTATTGATCTGTATCAGCATATTCAATGTGTCTGCCACATGTAACTTCCATGTGCTTCTGGACCAAGATAGCTGTTCTCTCTTTTTGGTGGGGGAAGAAAGGAAAAAGGTGATCCTCAGTCACAGCTTTTACTCGCTCTTCCCTGAATCTTTTATGTCCTTTCTGCTATGAACTGTTCAGTCTTCTAAACAGAGTTCAAGTCAGTAACCTTCATTTTATAGTTATAGGCTATAACAAAGTGACAGACATCCCTGATCAAAGAGTTAACTTTCTTGAGTTTCAGTCTGAGAAAGCAAGGGAGCACTCCACTCACTGAAAATCAATCAGGAATTTTCAATATTTCTTAACACATGTCTATCCACAATAGGGGGAGAGATATCCAAAAGGATCTAAGGGAATCCCTTTGACAAAACCTCTCCTTACAGACACCTACAAGCAACTAGAAAATGATAGGTACATTGAGTCTTTTGATATGGGATGGGGAAAAAATCAATTCAAAGAACCTTGTGATAGTGATACTGGAGATAGGTTTTGAAGAATGGGAACTAGTTCAAAAGGAAGAAAAAAGTGACAAATTCCAGGGACAGGATGAGCAAGTACATGGAGGTAGGAAATGTGATTCTTTTTTTTTTTAATCAACTACAGTCAGAGGGAAAACATTTTTTTGAAAAATGTACTTGTCTTACAATTCATGCTGGGGTACTCATGTGGGGGGGGGAGAAAAATGAGGAGTAAGGAGAAAAGAAAAAGAAAGGATTGTTAGAAATATCCCCATAAAGGTCCCTGTTGAGAATGGATATTGAATAGATAGATCTGCTGAGACTTGACAAAAAGGGGATTAGAGATAATAGGGATGGAGAAGACTTAGCTAGACAGTCATTCTGTGCAGTTCTCTATTTCAAAATTGTTCCCTGCAATGCACTGTCTAGTTATTTGTTAGGATGGTTATGATCCTAACAGACTGCAACTGTGTAGGAAATAGCTTGATTCCAAGCCCTGACAACCTTTAATTCAGTCTTGATAGTTCTGTTGTAGCCCCGGCAGATTCCAGAGGGAAGCACATGTGTCTGATTGGCTTGGTGGCCCATTTCTGCAGGCTTACACAAAGAGTTTGCATTCACAAAACGGTCATTTATTTGTAAGTGTACAGATGTGTGGGGCAAAAAAACTTCATTTCTAATAGGTACACCCTTTGTAAATCAGCAAAGGAGAGCTATCTGAAAGCCTCTTTGGGACTTGGGCAGGTTTGCTTGGGTGCTTACATGCCGGGTGATTGGGCTCCAGATGTAGGATCATAGACAGAATAGGTCTGGAAATAAAGGTGTGAGTATCTTTTGGGGTCCTCAATCATCAGGGTGGTCTTCATTGAGTTAGAGTATGAGGAAGCATTAGAGATCTTGGACATGTCTGATAAGATGAAGTCAAGTCACTTGGTTTCCTTCATTTTAAGGCAACTGGGTAGCAGAGTATATAGAATACTAGACCTGAAGTCAGGAAGGAATTAAATTTGTCCTCAGACTCTTATTAGGTGTGTGATCTTGGGCAAATCACTTAAATTTTTTGCCTCCATTTCCTCAATTGTAAAATGAGGATAATAATAGCACCTGCTTTCTGGCATTGAGAAAATATTTGTGAAACCCTTCATAGCATGGTTGGTGCTGGATAAAATTTAACTATCACCATTATTAATTATCATTATTATTTGGAAAAAAACTTTTTTGAAAATCTTTCTGCAGTTCTCTCTAAAAATATTATTGCCATTATTTTGGTACTTGACCTGACTAACACATGTGTTGCTAATGGTGTTATTATGCTTTCCCCTCTCTCTAATTGTTCTGTTTTCTTTATACTGGCTGACAGTGAGAGGTTTGGAGGGGGTAGTGTGGGTATATTTTCAGGCTGCTGTGCCTGCATGTCACCAGGTGGCAAGGTAAAATTTCCATGTATGTTCACTTTCATTGTGCATATACCAGTAAGACCTAGAAATGTCTTCCTCTCTCTAGCCTTTTCCTTCTAGTGTTTTCTGTGTGAACTGCAAAAATCTTGTATTCTTTCCTCTATGTGTCTTCTGTCCAGGATTTTCTACTAAAATTAAGTCAAAAATGGTAGATTAGCTTTCAAATCAAACTGTGGTCCTGCACTACTCTTGCTAAGGACTTTTTTTTGGACTCTTTCTATTCTGTCTTCAGTATATATTTTTGAAGATATCCATAAAGGCCTGTTTTTGTTTTTTAAGCCAAGCATTTCTTGCTATCAAAATAACAAGGGAGGAAAGGAATGCACTTTATTAGTTATGAAAGCCCAGTATCTATTTCCATAGAGAGCAACACTTAAACTTCTGGCAGCCAATTATGGCAAATTTGCAGCTTGATATCTTAACAGGTTGGAATTTGGGCATCTGGGTGCCTATGTTTTCTTAGCAGATTTTCCCAGAGTCATCATCATTCAAACTGAAAGGGTGACCATTAGAAGAATGCATGTTTCAAGCTCAACCCCCATAAGAGTGAGAAAGTCTGACAGAAAGATGCTAAGCATTATATTGTCCTTTTAAAAATCCCACCAGAGTCTATGACCTATGGCAATCCTGACAGCTGTCCTTCAGGATATCTGAGCCTAGAGCTAAATAACTCTACGCTTAGATGTCTTCTCTGGTGCCTAAAGACAGAGAAAATGATAGCTGGAGACAAAAGAAGTGGCTATACTAATAATTTATCTTCAGGAAGCATTTTAAGGTTCACAAATTGTTTTCTTCACAAATCCTTTGTCTGGAATTTAAAATCCTTTACAATTTATTTCTAGCCTATCTTTCCCAGAGTGATAACACATTATTCCCTCCTAGCACGTTCTTCCTGACAGTTAGATTGGCCTACTTACTACATTTCATATGTGACTTTCCATCTCTCACTTTGTCTGAAATACTTTCCTTTTTCATTATCACTTCACAGAAGTCTTCCTTCAAAACACAACTGAAGTATTATCTCCTACAAAGGGTCCTTCCTTGTCCTCTCATTGTTAATGGTCTGCCTCAACTTCAATTTACTTGATATTCTGTATATATTTTGCATATTCTTATCCTGTTTGCCTGTTGCTTTCCTTTAGTAGAATTTAAGCTCCCTGAGGTCAAAAACTGCTTAATTCTTATCTTTATACATCCAGAACCTAGCACAATGTTTGAAACAAAGAAGGCCCTCCAAAAATGCTCACTGAATTTAATTGAAATGAATTGGGGTAGGATAGTGAAAGTACCATAGTCATATTTATATGTATTCCTCAGGTTAAATCCTATTTGTATAAAACTCTTGATGGATGGAGGATGGTCATTCGATGCTTTGTACCTGTATGTTGGAGAGAGCTTGAGAGAAGACAAATTGATTTTAAGGCTTCGACTCAAGGAAGAAAAAATGTAGTTCCAGATTTTCTTCAGGGAGAAGTCCCTGAGGGGAGATGAAGAGTCTGGGCAAAAGATAACTATGAATGACCAGCACCCTCATCATATCCCCCTACACATCTCAATAGACTTGAGGGCATTTCCTCTTAGATGAGATCTGAGTCTCTCAGTTATACTAAGATATTTCACTTCTAGTGAGAGAGAGCTCATTCATTCTGCGTATTTTTTTTTAATATATTCTCATCTGCAATATCTCTGATTTCTGTTTGCCATCAGCTTAGATAAATGACTTTATTTGCTCATTACTATATATATTCTTTGAGGAACTGGCATTTAGTGGGAAGGGAGTCAAGCTTTGGATATGTAGCCTTGGAGCATTCCTTCCTCATTAAGAGATAGCCATGAGAAGCACAGACTAAAACTAAAAATTATTTTCCTTACACTAACAATACTTTTGGGGGGACAGATAGATATAATTCTAGCCTGTTAATGTTTTTATGAGGAGAGCAAATGTGACATAACGACACTTTCTGTCTGATTCCTTATGGTTGCAGGCCTGGATCCCAGAGGTTTTTGAATGTTGTAGAAGCATTCTGTAGGTTATAATGCGTGCAAAAATTAAAGTTGGGTGAAATATATTTATACTTTTGTCTAAAGAGGTTATAGAAATAACAAAACAAAAGAGATGGTTCCTCTATGTAAAGTGGCTAGCCTCTGGTGTCGATATCCTGCTTCTCCTCTTGGCAAGAATCAATTTTTCTTTAAAAAGAGTGGGTAAAGGAGAATATTTTGCTGTGAAGTCATTTGAGTGATGTCAGACTCTTCATGATCCAATTTGGCATTTTCTTGGCAAAGACCGAAATGATTTGCCATTTCCTTCTCCACATCATTTTGCAGATGAGGAACTGGAGGAAATAGAGCTGTGACTTGCCCAGTATCACATAGCTATTAAGTGTCTGAGGCTGGATTTGAACCAAAGATAAGTTATCCTGACTCTCTATTGTACCACTTAGCTGCCCCTGGGAGACTCAAGATACTTATTCAAGCCCCATCTATGTGAATCATATTTAGATAGATCTATGTGGACTTATAAAACCTACAATGAGATAATATTTGTAAAGAGTTTAATATAATGCCTGAGAAATAGTAGGCACTTAATAAATGCTTATTTCTTCCTTCCACAATTTTTCCCACTTGTGCACACACATGTATATATGTCTATTTATGTATTATATCCATGCATATACATTATATATATATATATTCATATATACATACACACTTATATATGTGTGTATATAAAGAAATTATATAAGTAAAAGAGGATATGTGATTTACCCAACATCACACAACAAGTGACAGAACCAGGCTTAGAAACCACCTTTTCCTTGACCTTTGGAACTTCATAAAGGCAAATTACTTTTTCATGGGCACATAGGCTAATTCTTGCAGCCTTTATGAGATGCTATGACTAAAACAAT
The DNA here is from genome assembly GCF_048593235.1 of Sminthopsis crassicaudata. Lineage (NCBI taxonomy): Eukaryota > Metazoa > Chordata > Mammalia > Dasyuromorphia > Dasyuridae > Sminthopsis > Sminthopsis crassicaudata. Next base: position 93,827,134 of record NC_133617.1, read on the forward strand.
ATGACCACTTAGGAATAAACCTTCTCTTGATATGGAGTCCCTGATATTGTAAAACTCATAATTCATTGCTGGAAACTTCTGCAATGTGTCAAAGCTTATAGGAGTTATTTTAGGCCTGATCAATGAAAAATGTGATATTATAACACTTTCTGACTGATTCCTTATGGCTTTAAACATAAATCCTTGAGATTTCTGGAGGTTCTAGAGGCATTCTATAGATCATAAGGCATGCAAAAATTAAAGCTGAGTAGAATATGTTCAAACCTTTGTCTAAAGAGGTTATGCAGATTTTAAAAAAGAAAAGAGGTGGTCCCTCATCTGTAAAGTAAGACATTGTACCAGGTAAACTCTAATGTCTCTTCCAGCTTTAAATGCATCTATTTTTGATCAGTCTAATCCTAACCTTTTCAGATCTCAATTAATGAGATTCTCTTGATGCACCAACTTTACTTTTTCAAGAAAATCTATGAATGCTTATAGAACAAACAACCATGGCCTTTTTAAAAGAATCTCATCACAAGCTCACAAGAAAATAAAATCTTTTTTTTTTAAATCAAGAACCCAAGGGCACTTCCATGAGATAATCCGGAATTAAGGTAGTAATTTCAAAGAGACAGAGAATCATAGGATATTGAAATGTGGACAGGATTTTAGAGATCATGTTGTCCAATTACTATGTAAGGCATGAAGTACATGCAAACCCTTTTTTTCCCCCAACATTGCTCAGTTTACTGGCATTTGTTTCTCCCTTGATAATGAGCTCTCCCACCTTGCTTTGCTCAGTATCCCTATATGTTACCTCTTTAAGCAAGCATGGCTGGCACACAGAAGCTGGCATGAAGTGCTATCTTAATGACCCTTATCTACAACTCTATATTTTGATCCTAAGCTTAGCATGCTGATCATGACTTGTCTCTCAGTTTGTGACCCAGTTATTGCCTCCCCCTTCATTTTTCTCTGGTGATGCTGTAAATAATTATTTTTATTTCTTTTAACTTTTGCCTGTAAAACTCTGACAAGGTAGATGTCCAATTTCACGTTTCCCTCCCCTCTGAAATTCCTCCTCTCCTAGTCTCAATTTGGAAACTTCAATGGTGTCTTGAAACCCATTATTCCAGTAATCATTTATTACTTGTAGGATAAAAGAGTTAAAAATTGTGATATATAATCTTTTTTAATTCTTTCCATATTCTAGAATACTTTCAAACAATTTGAGAAGTAGAAGGGAATTATGACATCATGAGCCACCTCATTTGAGCCTTTGAAGACTTCTTAAAGCAATATAATACAAATATTATTTTAAATACATTTTGTTGATATATTTTGTTTTTTTTAACCAACCTATTTTCTCCTGTATCCCTCCCTGTCCATCTATAAAAGATCTACCCCAGATAATAAATAATAGTATTTTTAAAAATAATTTTATTAATGTTTTCTGTTTCTTATTCCTTTTCCTCTCTCTCTCCAAGAGCCATTCCATATGACAAATAGCACTTTTAGATAGGAAAAAATAAGACAGCATAAGTGTTTGATTCTTTGAGAAAGTAAAAAAAAATACCATAAATATCACCTGTGAATGTCACACATCCATGAAGTTGGGAATGTGTTTTCATGTCTCTTCATTCAGATCCAACTCGATTTTTATAATTTTGCCACATTTAATTTAGATTATTTTGGGGTTGGGAGGGGTCATATTTCTTTCCATTTGTGTTATTGTATTTCCCTATGCTTGTTGTTTTTTTCACTCTACATCAATTCATATAGATTTTCCCATGCTTCTCTGTATTCATTGCATATATCATTTCTTACAGGACACTAATTAATTTACCATATTTTTATCCCTAATCTATTGGCATCTACTTTTTTTCCATTCCACAAAAAAAATGCTATTTTCATATATATGGGTATTTGGTGTATAAGAGGACTTTCTTCTTATCAATGACTTCCTTGGGGGTATAAGCCCAGTAATAAAAATCTCTGGGTCAAAGGGTAGGTATGGATTTGTTAGTGTCTTTATTTGCATTATTTCCAATTGCTTTTAAAAATGGTTGCAATAATTCATAGCTCCAGTAAGAAGCTGTCATTACAACTTCCTTTCTCCCCTGAACCCTTGATATATTGTTTTATTTGTGTGGAGTTATTCCTGGTATATAACTCCCCCCTCTGATAAGATCGCAAATTCTTAGTATAATTTATTTACATGTTTTCTCATTTGATTCTGATAACAACCCTATGAGATTGATGTTATTATTACTCCCATTTTACAGATGAAGAAACTAAAATGGAAGAAGTAAAGTGATTTTCTAGGAACTGTCTACTGAAGGATTTGAACTCACGCCTTATGGACTTTAAATCAAATCCTGTATTGACAACTATGGCCTTATTGCTGTGTGAACCTGGGCATCTCACTGTACCTCATCCTGTTTTCTCGTCAGTAAGATGGAGAAAATGATACCTTCATCACAGGAGGGTTTTGAGAATCAAATAAGATAATATTTGTAAGCACTTTACATAAATTAGCATACTCTATATATGCTAACTACTTTTAGTATTAATATGGATTTAGAACTAAAAGCAGGTCTATGCTCAAGCCAGCTGGAACTGATTCATAGGAGCCAGTTGTTAAATTTTTGCTGTGAACATTTACTTACACTTTTGAAATTATTCCATAAATAATTTATCTACAAGCCCTGATTTGTTTTGTTGATTGTCTAGACGTAAGGGAGTGATGGATAAAATGTTAATAATACAAAGTAAACTTTGAAATGTGTCCTGTGTATCTTTAATTTTTTGCAGGGAAGAGCTATTTGTTAAATATTTACCAGTAACTATGCCCAAAAGGCTTTGAAACTATGCATAGTTTTTGATCTATCAGTGTCTCTACTGGGTTTATGCTCCAAAAAAGATAATTAAAAAGAGGAAAAGGACCATAGAAGCCCTTTTTATAGTTTATAGTTTATAGTTCTTGCTATAGAGCTAGAACTAGAACTAGAAATTGAATGGATACACATTAATTGGGAAAAAGCTGAATAATTTATGATATATGAATATAAAGGAATATTATCATTCTATAAGAAATTACTAACAAGCTGATTTCATAAAAGCGTGGAAAGACTTACATGAACTGATGTTAAGTGAAGTGAACAGAACCAAGAGAACATTTACATAATAATAAAAAGATTATTTGAGGACCAACTGGAATGGACTTGGATCTTTTTAACAATGAGGTGATGAAAGACATTTTCAATAGACTTGTGCCAGAAAGTGTCATCCATATCCAGAGAGAGAACTATGGAAACTGAGTGTGAATCAAAGCATAGTATTTTCACCTTTTATCAACTTTTATTGTTTGTTTTCTTGCTTTTTTCATTTTTTTTTCAATTTTGATCTGACTTTTTTTGTGCAGTGTTAGAAAAATGGAAATATGGTTAAAAGAATTTCATGTGTTTAAGTTATATCGAATGGCTTGCTGTCTTGGAGAGGAGGAGAGAAATAGGGAGAAAAAAATTGGAACACAAGTTTTTGCAAAAGTGAATGCTGAAAACTATCTCCATATGTTTGGAAAAATAAAATACTATTAAAAATTTAAAAATAAATATGTATCAATATGCCATTAATAGAGACATCTAGTAACACATCTCCCTTTACTGTGCCATTTTCTATATGATAATACAGAAAAATTAAGAGACTTCCTCTTGGTTATATAGCTAGAATATGTCAGAGATAGTACTTAAAACCAAAAATTCTTGGTTTTGATGACAATATTTTGTCCCCTATGCCTTGCCATCGCTACTCATCTTTCAAAACTTCAAATAGTCTTATAAAAATCCCTTCATCTATTATGGAAGATACAGGTGTAAGGGATGATCACCTGCCTGATCTATCAGAGAAGTAATTCTGTGTTAGATAAAGGTTGGTCCATATGAGTAGTTCTCAAAGTGTTGCCCTTGGACCCATGGGGGTTCTCTGAGACTCTTTCAGGAAGTCTGATCAAGACTATTTTCAAAGTTTTCAGATCCCAGTTGTCTTTTGTTAATCCAGGCATTAAAGAGATTTGCAACAATACAAAAAAATTTTGCACAACTTTTTTCTTGGTTTTGGAAAATAAAATAATTTTCATTACAATGTATTATTTTAATATATAACATATTTAGCATATAATGCTAAACATATATTTACATGAATGTTAAAATATAATGTTTAACAATTAACATCTGATAGTTGGATTTATTATTGTTACTGAATTAATAAATATTTAATTCATTGCTAATGAATTAGTAAGTATATTTTTTAAATGATGTTTTAATTTCTATAAAAGTGAATAGCAATAGATTTAACTCTTACAATCTGAAAGTTCTTTGGCGTCCTTAGTAAATTTTAAGAGTGTTTAAGTAAAGAGTAAAGAAGGTCTGAAATGGTCACTTACAAATATGCTTAATAAGATGGGCAGGTATTTGTGTACAGGACCTCAACTGCAAGTAAGAGACTTCAAGATGTGAAAAGAATGTCTGACATCCTTGAGGGTTGAATAAGAAGCACAGTGCTTTTCTGCTTTGCTTTGGCTTCTAGGACAATTAAAAAATAGTTTCTTATCTGTACAGTTCAAATCAATTCAACTTGGGTTAGAAAACCTTGAGCATCCTTCCAGCTCTAGCTTTGTAACTCCATGTTACAATAAATTTATGGTTTTAGATTTTCTCCTTGAAATCACAAACATTTGAAAATGCCAAAGTGAATAGGTAGTAATTCTATTCAGTACAACTTAATTCAATTCTGTAAGCATTTAACTAAAGTTCCATTACATACCAAGCATAAGAGGACATAAAGAAGCTCCAGTTTAGTGGATTGAGTCATCCTGGGCAATTCTCAGATTCATGTCTGTCATATCAGCTCTCACTATCTTAGCTTTTTATGGCTGGAAATTTATACCAATGTAATCAGAGGTCTGAGGGGCCTAGCCCCCATAGTGTATGTGTGTATTTATGTATGTATGTATCTATCTATCTATATATATATGTATATATGGGGGGAAGGATACAGATACATATATGCATAAGTATATGTATTTTGTGGGTATAAGTGTACATATGTATGTGTAGTATTTTAATGTGTATGTATATGTGTAATATATCTATTTATGTGTATATGTGTGTATATTTATATACCTGTATATGTGTACATATATGATTATGTGTATATGTATATTTATATATGTTTGTGTGTACATATGTATTTATAAAATAATATGAATATATGTGTATACTATAACCTCACTTCATATATGTGTGTGAGAGATGTATATATCTGTAGTAAAATGATGGTTTCAGGAGATAAAAGATAAATAATCCATCCTGACCTCAAGAAGCTTACACTTTAGCAGACTGCACACAATTAGAAGCAGTCAGCAAGAATTGTGTCCTATAAGGGAAGTATGAACAATGTGCATTTGACATAAAAAGAGAGCAATCCCTTCTGTCTGGATAGAGTAATGGAGGCTATTCTGAAAGATGGGCATAGGACATTTTTATGAATAATCACCAGGATTTACATGGTACTTTAAGGTTTGCAAAGCACTTTAAACAAGCTACCCAATTTGATGCTCAGAACAACTATTATTATTTCCATTTTTCATTTGGGGAGACTAAGGTTAGGGTAAGTGTCTTAGACACCTAATAAGATGATTTGAATATTTATCTATCACACAACCTAGTTCCCTCATTTTATTGTTTATTTCGTATGATTTATTAACATAAGAAGAATAGGCAGGTTTTAAGAGTTACTAATTTAAACTTTGTACTTAAGTTGATATTTGTAATGTAAAATAAAAATTTTAGATGGATAAAATTCCAAAGTAAGTTTTCCAACAAACTAGACAAAACACCCGGCATAGAGGGCAGAAGAAGTGATGAAGAATCTTAGTAAAGTGAGTGCCTTTAGGGACAACAGAATTTTCTTTGCTTTTTTTTCATTCTGGTTTATCAAAACACTCTAAAATATATGAAACTGGTTCATTTATCTTTTCTGACATCTGCCCAAGAAGGTATAAGAAGAAGAGTTTTAGATCTATATTATCTGGAATTCAGGAATGATCATATTTCTAAACTAGCTGTGTGATCTCAGGTAAATCATGTAATAATCTCTCTGAGCTTCAATTTTTTCTCATATATAAAATGGGGATAATAATACTGTATAGCATTTACTTAAAACATAATAATGATGATTAAATGAAATAATCCTTTTAAATGTTTGAAAACTCAGTTTTTATTATTATCATTATTATTATATCAGCATGTTGGGTAATCTTATAGGGACATGTAGTTCATAGCCACGAGTTTACATATGGCATTGCAAGGATGGATTACAATCTGCACTGAATATAAATTCATTCAAATATTTGAGTATAAACTATTGGCGAAAATTTAAGAACCTTTTTTGTTGCTCAGCTGTTTCAATAATGTCCCACTCTTTGTAAACCCATTTCAGATTTTCTTAGCAAAGAAATTAGAGAGATTTGTTAATTCCTTCTCTACCTCATTTTACAGATGAGGAAACTGAGGGAAATAGGGTTAAATGACTTGCCTAAGGTCACACAACAGCTAGTAAATATCTGACATTAAATTTGAATTCAGGTCTTCCTGACTTTCCACCTGGATCTATCCATTGCACTAACTACCTGCTCTTAAGAACCCCATATAAATAAAACCTCTCAGCATTCCCGAAATATTTGGGTACAGATATTTGGGAATGAAGGCTAATGGAGATGGATGTTCTGTGCAAAAAGGCTCTTGTAAGCGAAGATGAAGGGAAGGGAAAGCAGGAACTTGGGAAACTATAGAATGTGTTTAGAAACCAGTCCAGCTAAACTGACCTGGCTTTCAGCTTGCCTCCACTATTGGCAAATTGTAGAAAGCTGAGCAAATCCCTTAACTTCTTTGAGTTTTAGCTTTCTCATCTGTAAAATGGGAATAATAATACTCAGCCTAGCTGCTGTACCTCACAGAGTTTTCCATGAGGATCAAATGAGATAATGGATGTGAGAAGCTAAGAGGCTATGCACATGTAAGGGATTATTAATCAGGAAATTTATTAGTTGTAAGCATCCAGAAAGATGTCTACCATCCTGGGCTTAATAAATCTAACTGCCTCTTTCTGTACATATCCTTACTTCCCTCACTGCTGCTGTTAGTGCTGGGCCATAAATCAGGGCTTGTTTACAAGCTATTTGACTGGAAGCAAGCTCAGAGAATCATTAGTGCAGGTAATGACGCATTACCTTCTGTGTCTGCCATGGAGGTAGGCTAGAGCCCCCATCCAGGCAGCCATCCATCCAATCAATGCCCTCCTTGACAGTCAAGCTGGAGATACATTTAGCTCTTCCCCACCCCCAAAGCCAAAGGCAGAAGAGGACCACAAAAGTGACTACGGTTATTTCTTTCTGGCTGCTCCTCGTCCTCTTCAGAAACGTCAGAATGCAAAAGATCATGTTTTACTCCACAGAAATGGGTATAGACATACCATGAGAAATATTGGCCAAAAAAGGTTATCTATCACCATTAAGTAAAAGGATAAGATATGCCTTAACATAAAAATATGGGAAATATATATATATATATATATATATATATATATCCTATATACACATGCATATATAGATATAGATATATATCTTTATCTATATATGTATATTCCTATATATAATATAGGATAAATAAAGGATATGTCCTAACATAAATATTCTAATTTGCACCTCAGTTCATTTTGTAACTCTAATTTTCTGTTTTGGGATTAAGTTGAATGTACTAGACAGGACTTGAGTTCTTTCCAAAGTATTGTGGGATTTAGACCTAGAAGGGTACTTTGAAATTATTTAGTTCAAATTTTTTCATTTTACAGAACAAAATGTGACCCAAGGTCACACATTGTAAATGGAAGTAATGTCAGAGGATATATGGAGTGCTCATTTAGGAGTAGAACCTCTGGTGTGAGAACTGCTGAGCCCTTTCCAGGGTTGCTCATCACTTTTTATCTCCACTTGTCACCCAATTCTCACCTGTGCCTCCAACAAGCTTTAGCATGTGCAGCAACACACCCTCGTAAAGCTATCTTGGCAGATAGAATAAACCAGGTCAAGGGTACCTGATGGGACCTCTGGTGAGTTAAAGGAATGTCTACCTCAAGCCAGTGAAGACTTCCCCCAGTATAATGTTCAGAGAAGAATAATTTGTCCCAGGGGCCATGAAGTCATCTAAAGTAAAGCTTAGAGAAGGGGTTCTCAAACTATGGCCCACTGTGGACGTTTTATGCAGCCCGCCAGATTATGGCAAATGGGCTGAGGGGCGGAGACAGAGTGTGTTTTTTTTTTTTTTACTATAGTCTGGCCCTCCAACAGTCTGAGGGACAGCGAACTGGCCCCTATTTAAAAAGTTTGGGGACAGCTGGTAGAGCTTAGATGTCAAATGTACCAAAGTCATCCATAACCTCCTGGGCCATTGCCACTTGCCCTAATTTTTGTACTGACACTGTACTTTAATGATTCTGGAAGAAACAGTGAGGCTGAAGACTATGCAACTAATTCACTTATATCCAATTCATGCACATTCAACCTGTCATGACATTGGTCCATTTTGAAAATGAAGGACAAACAGTAACAGGATGAAGGAATATCTTCTGACTCTAAATCCAGAGCTAACGGCCGCTATTCCCTTTAAAACTAACCCTAAATGCTAATTAGGCAGCTTGTTGATTGATTACCTAAATAGAAATATTTTGAGTATTTTGTGGGGAGAGAACAGTGATTCAAAAGTGAGGAAGCCTGGACTTAATATCTGCTTCATTTCACTAATTAGCTGCATGGTCTTTGTCAAATTACTTTAGTAATTGGTAAATAATAGGCCTAGAGAAATTTTTAAGTGAAAGGAAAACCATTGCTCAGCAGGACTATAAGTGAAAATTATTGCACCTAGGGCAAGTTCAGTAGAGCAGGAAGTCATACAGATGAGGTGAGGGGATAGAATTTAGTATATTCCAAGACTGATGTATACCATCATCACTACTGACACTAGTTGTTTCAAGTACCAAGATTCCCCAGGCAGCAGTATACTGACAGTATTTACCAATTTTATGCTTTTATGAAGTAAGAAGTGAGCCTTGAGAGAAAAGTAGGTCAGTATATGTAGGTATTGGGTGTGGAGAGTGACCCATTAGGGAACAGCCCTCTGTGGATTGTGTCTTTTTCCCACTACAATCCTCTGCCTGTCTTACAACACTCTGTTTTAGTGTTCCACTAGCTTAGCTTTCAACTGGCTACCCTGTTGTCTACTTTGAGTTCTAGATTTAGAAGTTCTAGGCAGTTTTTTTCTCATAAGATTTTTAAAAATAGAATGTCTAAGATTATTTTTTTAGTCATAGCTTGTATTTCCACCCTTGAGCTATTTTCCAGATCAATAGTTTTTGCTATAAAATTCATTATATTGGCTTCCATTTTTCTGCCTTTTAACTTTATTTTAATATTTCTTATTGTTTCACAGAATCAGTCATTTGTTCTTTTTTTTTGTTCTATTCATTTCACAGAGTAGTACCTCTTAATCCAAAATATTAATTCCTTTTCTGACTTTTTTACCATAGCTTTCATTTTTTTCTAATATTTTCCTTGAGTACTCTAATTCAATTTATTAAAAATGTGGTTATTAAAAAAATCTGTTTTCAAGAATTCTAGTTGAGTATATTCTAAGCTATGCTTTCCCTTAAAACACTTTATGCGGATGTTTTGGAGTTATTCCTATTTTCTGTGTTTCTGTTTTGAGTGTTCTGATTCCATAATATGGTGGGACTTTTGTTTACCCATTCTCAGACTTGATATTAGGACTGAAGTCTGCCTTACTTAAGTAAAAAAAAAAGTCTACTTTGTCTTTTTGCTGCTTTCTTGAGGTATTGACTGCTTTGTTTTTCTTGAGGTTCTTATGGTTGTTGTTTGTCCTTTGTTCTGGAAGAGGAAGACACCATCAGGGAGCTGATACCATGATATCCATGTGCATTGGATTTAAGTGAGGGAGGGCTGTGAAAAGTCATCTCCCTCACTTTCCCCTCCAGAGCCATCTGGGTCCAGTGGTCAGATATAAATCAGGAGGATTGGAGATGGTCCTGGATGGAGTGGGAGCTAAATTTTTAAGCTAAATTCTTTAATAAGTCTCAGTTTGATAGAGGCCACATCCATTCAGTAATTAAGGATAGATAGTAATTGAGACAAAGAGAATCTCCTCTTTCACCTAATACAAACATTGAAATCAATAAATGTAGGAGGAGACCCTTGAAGTTTCTGGGCCAAAGCAGAAATAATTGATATTTACATTCAATCTGGGTCAGTCAGGACTCAAAAAAGACAAAATGGGGTCTGCTCTAGGACCTATTGGTGGTCAATGAGAATCAAATTGGTTTAGATTTAAGGTCTGGTTCTTGTGTGTGTGTGTGTGTGTGTGTGTTTCTTCTGAGGCAATTGGAGTTAAATGACTTGCCCAGGGTCACACAACTAGGAAGTGTTAAGTGTCTGAGACCAGCTTTGAACTCAGGTCATTCTGACTTCAGGGATGGTGCTCTAACCACTGTGCTACCTAGTTGCCCCCTAAGACCTGGTTCTTAAGAAAGAAATCTAGCCAGAAACCCCAAGATATCTTGGGAAAGTTCAGAAGTGCATAAGAGAAAAAAAATGATTTTAACAGCATCTACAGGTAAGGGTATGATACCCTATGTGTTATTCTAAAATTTTAGGGAAGAGCCAGGGACTTAAACTTTGCACTGGATCAGACCAATTACTGCTTCTTCTACTTTGAGTTCTGTAGTCTCCTAATCTGGATTTGTGTCTTTTCAAGAGTAGAATGTTGCTGCTGGTCTAACCGTCTATCAGACAACTGGAAAGCTTTATTGGCTCAAAGCTGCAAAATTATAGTTCCCCTTTGATCTTGGATTGCTACCTCGATTATTTCTCTGCAGGCTGGCCTAATTACTGGAAATAAGACCCTGCTTTGCAGTGGAAGCTTGACCCATACTACTATTGATGTTGTTTGCCAAAGAATTTCCTTTTTTCTTGGCACATGTCCCTAAGGCTCTCTATGCTGTGCACAAATTCCATCTTGGATCTGTGACTTGCAAATGAATAATGGATGGCAAAACTCCCAAAGTCCACCTGCCTTCAGTGAAGCCCCAAGATGTGGGTGAGGGATGCTGGGTTATGGATTGAGGATCTCCTTTTGGGCTGAAGTCCTCTGTTGCCTCATATTCCTGCCCCAAACTGTTAGGGATTAGGGCAAGGGTCAGATTTCTCTTTGTCTTTCTGTGATGATTTGGACACAACAAAGGACTCGTGTTTTTTTTCCTGTATTTTTCCATCAGAATTTGTTTTGGTGCATTTTGTAGATCTGTTTGGAGGAGCTATGGACCAGAACTTATCTTCAATGCTATCTTCTTTTATTCCGTGCTGACTTGACCCCTTTCTCATCTGAAGTTATCTGTTCTGGATACTTTCCCTTCAGGACCAAGCTCTCTGTTTTCTAAAGTCATCTGATATATCAATCTTTGCTAATACTATAGGTTAATGGGCCTTTATGGTTTTTGAGATAGAGTTCCAGAAATATACTTTCAGTACCATAACCTAAAGGAGGGGAAGGCCAGGATGTTTGAGGATAAGGTGGAAGAACACTTTTCATGTTCTCTCACTTAGGAAATCTCTTTAGGAAGTTCCTTATTCTGCTCATGGCTGGCATAGTCTTCCCACTTCAACATCCCTTAAAGAAATAGCAAAGAAAGTCAAAACAAACAGAATAGGCATGGCATGAAAGACAAAGCAATAAGCATTTGTTAAGCATTTATCTTTGTGTGTGTGTGTGTGTGTGTGTGTGTGTGTGTGTGTGTGTGTGTGTGTGTTTGAGAGGCAATTGGGGTTAAGTGGCTTGCCTAGGATCACACAGATAGGAATTATTAGTGTCTTGAGTCTGGATTTGAACTCAGATCCTCCTGTTTTTAAGGCCTGTGCTCTATCCTCTGCACCATTTTTGCACCCCTGAACCATTGTGTCCCATCTGTCCAAGCTCATGTTAGTTTGATCAGCTATAGTTGGACATACTGTACATAGAGCTGTCATTATGGTCTTCTCTGAGAAAAAAGGACAACAACCAATCAATGAGATGCCAGGAACTCTGCTAAGAACTGGGATGCAAATACAAACAAAAAAGACAGCATTTACAATTTTGTTTAAAGGTCAGGTATGCAGAAGTGCACATTTTGAGTGAATGAGACCTACCCCAAGTCCATGGAAGGATGGACAAACACATATGACTAAAAAAAGACCTAGACTCCACTAAGGAATTTGAGCTTGGGCATAATGTTTCCTTTCTGAACTCCCTGGATGTTAATAATCTAAGTTTTGGCAGATTCCACTCTTTTCTAATAGACATGCATTTTAACTTCATTCTCTGGTATTAAGGTAGTTAAACATAGAGTAGCCTTTGGTTTACCCTCCCTTATTCATCCACATTTTTTCCATAGATAGAATTACTTTCCTGATCCCTATTTTTCCAAATACTGAATTATGTCGGCTTTTTTCTAGTGGCACATAAAAATTAGGAGAATCTAGGGCGATTTTGCATGACAACCGAATTCTCCTGATGATCTGAGAAGGCTTTTATCTATCTCAGCATGTTCCCCTACATCATAGATGGAATAGAACAGGTCACCACCAGGGGATCCACGATTTCTCTAAAAGAAATCCATCAGACAAGCTTTCTGGTCTCCAAAGTCTATAGAAGAAAAATCTAGGAATGAGCAATCCATATACAAAAATGGAAAGGGATGGAGTCCCAACACACTGCACTGTAGGGAACTTCTATACTAGAAATTTTACAACTAATTTCTAAATCTGGAGCACTCCCTAATCCTCCCATAAAAAAGATCAAGGCACTTTGACAGATGATGGGAATACAATGACAAAAATAAAACTGTACTATCAAAGGGTTTACAGTCAATTGGAGGGAGGAAATCTAACGTATAAATATACATATGCATGGAAAATATTTACCAGATAGAAAACTCCAAAGAAATTTCCCAGGGTCAGAGTCCTGAGAAATGGGCAATAAGGAAAAGATTTACATAAGATGTGGTACCTTAGCTGAGCCTTGAAGGAAGCTAATGTAATATAACCACAATCTGATCTGGTGCTCACTTAAATTGCCAGTTATAATGAATATCACTGAGTAATGATCAGAAACAGCTGTGACTAATGGTTGACTGACTACATCTGTACCTTACTGTAGCATCCCACTTCTTCGTTTCCATGTCCATGGTTAATAGGTCTTCCTTGCTTTCCATGATGACTCATTGTAGAGTATAGAGGATGCTTTCCTATCCTGGTAGAGGAAAATGGTTCCCTCCAGTGCCTCCACTTTGCCTAATGCTGTGCTCTTACCTGACAATGAAGTTTCGATCCATATTCCTCTGACTGTGACTTGGGGGAACTCTACTCCTTTGTCTTACCTGAAATATCTTTCTCTTCCAACTTGATAAGCATACCCCTTCTCACCATTTGAAGAGGGGATCCCTGACTGCTGTCAGCTCCATCTTTCCCTCTTCTGTTGCTGATCCTGTGGCTTCAGAATATTGTGGGAATAATACAAAGCCTGGATGTGGCTTTGAGCCTTGGCTGTACCACTCACTATGTGTGACCTCTTTGTTACTCAGGGATTTCATGAAGACAGCTTCTAAAAGGCACTGCAGTGTTAAAATCTAAGCAAGAAGAGGAAAAATTAACACCGGTAGAATCATAAACCCTTCAAAGAGAAAATATGATTCAGCACAAAGAAAGCATTGAAATCAGGAGAGACCTGAATTTGAATTCTGACTCAGGCTTGTCATATAATTCTGGGCAAATCACTTAATGTCGCTGAGTCTTAGGTCCATCATCTGTAAAATGGGGGTCATAATAGCCCATACTTTATAGGCTGTTGCAGTCAAACAAAATAATGTATATAAAATACTTAGGAGACATTTAAAAACTCTGTAATGGAAATTTTTATCATCATCATTATTAAAATAACTAACAATTTAATAAATGTGGACTACACTAAAAATAGCTCATACATGGGAACTTCAAGGCACAGGATAAAAACTGACCCTGACTTCACTGAACATTTATCTGGTAGTTTGACAGATCACAATCAAACATTTCCTACAGGAAAGACCCAGCAAAAAAGCCAATCAGGTCTTGAGTTGTTTGTAAAGCTTCAGCTGAGTCAAGCTGTATTGACCAGTTTCAGTTGGGAAATAAAATACTGGAGTCTCATCCATAACAAAATTCAATCTTGAGTTGGGGAAAGCAATGCTCTGCATTTATTATTAAGCACTTCACAATACAGATCACAGCTAAAAAAAGAAAAGTAGACATGCCCCATAGAAATGGGAAAAATTTGTGTGTGTGTATTGCTAAATGAAAATGACAATACAAGCAGGGAGTACAAGACAGACTAATAACACAATAATTGACCATTTTTAATAACCAACGAATCGATACCTCCCCAGTGCTACTTCTGAAGAGTTAGTCCAAGAAGATATTGTATTAATGATAGGGAAGGAAAACAAAATTAGCTCTCTAGGCAGACTTTTTCAGTATTCATGGGACAGCGATGAAATTGGTTTAGAAACTACATTCTATCAGAAGCTCTAAAACGGTCATCTTACTTAATTAGGAGAAGAAAGAGTAGGAGGAAAGGGCTGGAGGAAGTAGGGGTCATACAAGAAGCAAGCTGGAAAACAGAACTGCTTACCTCAAGCAGGGCCATTTGGGAGGAAAAAAAACATTGTAATTGCTGCTATTTCTGTGAAAGATTAAAAGTGGTTATATAGATACAATAAATGGATTCCTGAAAAATTCTAGGCAAATTAAAATTTTTGTAAATCTCATACAAACATGCTTCAAACAGGCTTTAGGGACCTGAGGGTTCCAAGTACCGCTTTGGAAACCCTTTTCATGCAAGTAAATAAATATTACCTATTTTATCTGTTTGGTATGTTTGAATTCTACTCTGTGGGAAACTCTAAATTATTCAGGATCTTCCTATGCGCGGGCGCACACACACACCTACCCACCCCACTTTTATTTTGGGGTTTCTTAGGTTAACGGAGAACAAAAAACTTATTAGGATTTGTTGTGTAAGTATTATAAAAAGCAAGCAATAAAGATATAGAGAATACCTTTTATATCACTAGATGTTCTGCCTAAATTTATATTCCTTCTATCTTTATATATATGACACAAGGCTTTACTCTTAGAATAACATTGAGAACCGGTGCACAAAGGTGATATTTACAAACAGCAATATGAAGGTAAATGTGAGAAAAATATAGGAAACATATTAATTTGATTTTGTATTATTAATATTTTCTTCATCACTTGAAGTATAAACAATCACTAATAGGTCAAGCTCTGATTTGTAGTATACACTAATGAATTGTAAATATTCATGGGGAAATTTTAACAATCTGCTAGTGTTCAGGCTCTGCAACAGTACTCCCTAAAAGTGCCATGATCCCCTCCAGGAAAGACATATAAAATTATCAAAGAGAAATCTTGTGGCTAAAAATAGTAAGAGACTTACTGGCTTTCTGATATTCTGATATCAAAGCTGATAATAATATTAATGTATATTTTTAAAACTATAAAATGAAACATGAAAGATTTGGAAAGTACCTTCCCCAAAAAACTGATACAATATTAAAGGAACACAAGATCAAAGATTCATGATATTAGAATGTTCAATATCACCAAAAGTTACCTTTCATTTTTCTTCTGTATAGAAACTATGAAGTGGTTGTGAGCCAAGAAAAGCTATTTATGAACCCAGCCATGAAAAAAATGCATGAAATCACTACTAATTAGAGAAACAAATAAAAGTGATTCTGAAATTTTACTTCTGCCCACAGTATAAATAAAGAAAACAAATGACTAAATCACATTGATTGGTTTCTGAAAAAAATGAGTTATGAATGAAATTTAATACCTCAAAAAACTACAGAATTATTCTTACAGAGTCTAGACTTATTTCTCAATGTAAAATATGCTTAGATGTAGTAAAAATCATGCAACTTTATACTCTGGGATATGAAAATTTAGCAGCTACTGAATACTCTGCAAGATATATATAACTCAGTGGCTAGAATTATATGTCAGAAGTTGACTATCTTTCATGGACTGAGAAATGAAAAAATGTCCATTCTAAAAATAAAGGATTCACATAGCCTAAGAAATTTAGGCTATAAAGTACTACAACTGGACCATTATCACAAGTCAAATTCATTGAACATACTAGAAGGAATTACTTCCTACCTATGTGACTCTAGGCAAGTCACTTAACCACTTTTCTCAGGAAAAAATAATGGAGTTAATAATAGTACCCAATTTCCAGATTTGTGGTGAGGATTAAATGAGCTATTTGTAAAATACTTAAGACAATTCTTGGCACATAGAAGGCACTTAAATTCCTCCTTCCTTCTTTTTTCTAACCTCTTACCCTCAAGCATCTGAAAATAACATTATCCATAATATTTTTACAACAATGCTTTACAACATATCAAATACTCAAGTCTCCAAACTGCATGGAATGAAAAGGCTTCAATATATAGAGACTTAGCGAAAGAGAGAAAAATCATTTTGAAAGAGGAAATAGTACATGACATCCTTCTGTCTTGTTTGGTCTTTGAGTTGAACTGAGAATATTTTCAATAAGACTAAGGGATAAGTTTATGTCCTAATATTTTCATTAAATTATAAAAAGCAGTTATTTTATGCAAATGGATAATAACTGACTATAAAATATTAAATATAAAAGGATAATTCTAAGGTAGTGGCTTGTCCCAGGACTTCATCTAAAGGTTACTGGAAAAAAAAGGATCAGAAGAGCTACATAACAGCAGCAATAATATGATATTTATAGAGCAATGAAAGCGTTTCAAGGCAGTTTTATACATTATCTCATTTGAGCCTTATAGCACTCCTGTGAAACAGGTATTATAGTATTCCTCCCCCACTTTTTTTTCCTTTACAAATGATGAAATAAAATATATAGGAAATTAAGTGGCTTATCCATGACTATGCAGCTAGGAAATAAATGAAGACGGGAAGCCAGGTATTTTGATTCTAAGTCCAGCATTCTTGCTGTACTATCAATCCCAAATAGAAATGATAGGTTTTAGAAAACCACAAATTATCATTATTTATATTGTGTGTATTTTTTTATTTTGTTAAAAAAATTTCCCAATTACATTTATTCTAATTTCTTCCTACACTGGAGCTCTATACTCTTGTAAACTGCCTGTCCTTATTATAAATATAGTCCTACTCAGAGACTAAATGACTCCTGAGGACCAAACTAACTAAATGGAAAGTACCTCATTGTCAAGATGTCTTCAAAGTGACAAATGACCATGGCAAAATACAAAGCAAAAGGGTAAAATTAAATGGCTTTCAATTCTCCACAACTTCATTACAACCCAATCCATTTAAATCCAACATATATTTATTAAAGGCATATTATATATAAGACACTGCTTTTGGTGACTAGAATGTAAGGACACAACTGAAAACAGATATTGCCCTTAAAAAGTTTATAAACAAAGTGCCAAAGTAATGGAAAAGTAGGCAGAGGGTAGAATGAATCACATTTTTGACCATGTGTTTCTAATGGCATAATTGATAACACTAAAAATGAGATTTTTGTTCAATGACAAACTATTAGAAGAATTAGAAGAATCAATATTGACTGATAAAAATATTCAAAAAAAGGAAATTATAGTGAAAAGGTCCATGCATCTCCTTCTAGAGGCAAAATAAAATAAAAAGATTTGATAAAATTAGTTTCATTATGTGATCAAATGAAATAAAATATCATTTCACTAGTTTATCATATACTGCCATGCTTATAATGAGCCCAGACATAACTTCATTTTATTGTGCTTTATTTTACTGAACTTCACAGATATTGTGGGGTTTTCTATTTGTTTTTTACAACAGCCCATGCTCACATAATATCTCTGTGTTACAATGGTAATTCTCATAATACTCCAAACTTTTTTTCATTATTATGAATGTTGTAAGCTGTGATCAGTAATCTTTGATGTTACTACTATAATTTTTCCTTACTACTCCATAGACCAACCCTATCTTTTTTCCTTTTTCTGGACCTTCCTATTTCCTGAGACACAACAATACTGAAGAATATCATAAATTTATTTGATAAAGCAGGGGCAGGATTGACTCAAATTTTGAAAGAAGTCCTACTGTGTGTAAAATGTTATAAAACAATAGCACATGTTAGAAAAAAAGCTTTTATGAAGGAAGAGTCAATTTATGTGGCAAATTTCATTGTGTTATTTTAAGAAATTGCCACAAGGGTTTTAGGAAAGCCTGGAAAGACTTTTATGAACTGATGCTGAGTGAAATGAGCAGAAGCAAGGAGAAAACAGTGTATATAGTAATAATGACATTATATGATTGATAAATTCACTCCTCTCAGTAATACGATGATCTAACACAATTCCAAGACACATGATGAAAAAAAAAATTATCCACATCCCAAGAAAGAACTGACTAGAGTTTAAATATAGATTAAAGCATATCATTTTCACTTTTCTTTATTTCTTATGATTTTTTCTTCTTTTTTCTGATTTTTCTTTTACAAAGTGACTAAATGAAAAGTATAATTAAAAAAAAAGAAATTGCCACAGCCACCCCAACCCTAAGCAACCACCATTCTGATCAATCAGCAATGATCAATGTCAAGGTACAATCCTCCACAAGCAAAAAGATTGGCTCACATAAATCTCTGATAATGGTACCATGCTTTTTTTTTAGCAATAAATTTAGACATGACATTATTGAACAACTAAATAACTTTAGTATAATATAAACATACTTTTAATGTGAATTAGAAAATCAAAAAGTTTGTGTGGCTTGTTTTATTATGACATTTACTTTATTGTAGTTATATGGAACCAAACCTATAATATCTCCAAGATAAACCTGTACAAGCAAAAAAAGAGATTTACTTAGAGATAAGTGCGTCTATTTTGGATGATAAAGAATGGAAAAAATCTCATTAAGAACTCTACTAAACCAGACCAACTCAATAGTTTCTTTGATACTTGGTGACTTCTATGCAAATGTGGATACAGGTTAGGACAGTGACAAGTATATTAGGAAATATGTCAGATATAAAAAGGCCTATCCTCAGGATCTTTAAGATTTCATGAATAATTTCTTTAAGAAAAGAATTGAATACTACTAGACATGTGAGGAATGCACAATAACAAAATATAAAATCGGCAGACAGAAAATGATTGTCTACTGATGTGCAGTAATTTCAGAATTAGCTATTTATGTGCAGAAAGCCCATCAATTAATTAGAGCAAAAGTCAAAATCATATCAAATCAGAAAAAAAATATAAGGCAATATGAAGAACTGCAATCACTTCTATCTTATTCATATAAGTCATCTATGTCATAAGATGGAAATGAAATGTTGACCATGATTGTCATAACTGTACCAACTTTGACAAATGAAATATAATTACTGCAGTGAACCAAAGGAGTCCAGATTTTCTAAGTTAGAAAACACAGTATTTCTTTGTCAAGTGGAGAGAGATGGAACAATGGTTTAGAATACTAAAACCCATTTGTAAAACGTTGTCAGAGAGGATAGTAGAAGATGATTCTGAGCAAAATCAGAGTGTGTAGTAAAGATGAGTGTTGAGTAAATGTCTGTTATAAAACAGGGAAGGCAGCAGAGGAGAAAAAGTTTGGCGTGGAACCTTATCATACAAAAAACATTTATACATGAATCTGGCAAAAGAACAACAAATAGACTGAGTGGAACAGATGTTTTCACAAAGTGAAAATTATCTATTTTCAATATCAGCAAAAATAAAATGACCACATTTTGTCTCTGACCTCTCAATTTCTGATGTTTTAAGAAAAGAAGAAAAATTTTAAAGAATGAAGGTGGGAAGAGTAGCCCTGGACCTGGACCAGACTATATAGTAAGGAAACTTGTTTTAGAGGCAACACAACACTCTTCATTTTCAAAGAACTGATGATATCATAGGTTAGATGTGCATGAATTAGAATTAAGTGAGAAGTAATTGTATAATTTTTAGCCCCAATCGCTCTTCTAGAGTCATGGAAAGCCAGGCACATAAAAATGAGAATGACTGGTGAAGACCCAGGATGCAATGAATGACCATCGCATCTTTGATGTTTAACCAAGCTCTACAGGTTCACCATGAATGTAGGCATTTTTTTTCTTTTCAAAAGTCAGTGACACACAAAAGTCAGGAGTACCGGTAATAGCCCATAATGCAGTGGATGATCTTGGCTGTTGGGACAATGTTTTCATCCTCTTATTGCACAGGGGGATGTCTTCACATTTTTTTAGGGTATTCTCTCCCCTGACTCACTGATAGATCTAATTTATTCAATCTGGTTTAGTCTCTATTCGGAAATGATTTACTGGTGTTCCTCCACAGAGCGTGCTGCTGTTTCTTGGAGCCACAGGTGAGATTTTGGTGACAGGTAAATACCAAAGGGGTGAGCAGCCCTGAAAGAGCTCAGCAAGCCCTCACACTAAAAGAGCTGAACCTCTCTAAACACCACACATTTCCCAGCTGCTTTTTCTCCTTCATTTTCAAAAAGGACCAAGGACAAAAATCAGGGAGGCTTCATTTCTTGGGACAACTCAGGAGAGAGAAGATACCCAAAGCACCATAAAGGCAGCTGTGGAGCATTTAGAGTTTGGTCAGACCTCAAGGATGCTGATATCTTCCACTGCATCCTGTAGTCCTGAATTTGGTGAGCCACTGGCTTTTGAGAAGAAAAAATCACACATTCATAAATATCTTCCCAACAACAACCTAAAATATATTTTAGTTATAGGTCCATGTGCCCACTTTCTCCTCTTTATTGAGTGGTAAGTATGATCTGGCCAAGTCCTATTGATTCAGCCTTCATACCATCTCTTGTATCCACCTCCTCCTTTCTTCTGCCATGGCTTCCAGCTGATGTGGACCCTCACCACCTCATGCCTGAATGATTGATATACACTACTGATTAGTCTCCCTATTACAAGGCTCTCTCCACTTCCATCCTCCAATTGTTTTATGCTGTCTCCCACATTAGTCCCCATTCCACCAATAAATTGGTTTCTTAAAGTTCAAGTCTCACTACATTATCACTCATACAATAAACTTCATTGGCTCCTTGTTACCTCCAGGATCAAATACAAATGTTTTTGTTTGGCATTCAAAATCCTTCAAAATCTTTCCAGTTTTCTTACACTTTACATTCCCACTCACATATACAAGTATATCCAGGTGACACTGGCTTCCTGGCATTTCTTTGACCAAAATCCTACTTTTTTTTTTGGTTCCAGGCATTCTCTCCAGTTTCTCCCCTACCTAAAATTCTCTCCGCTGTCACCTTTTCTTGCTAGATATTCTGGATTCCTCCAACTCCAAACTAAAAATCCCATCTTCTATGAGAAGATTTTCCTGATGCACCTTATTGCTAGTGCCTCCCTCTGTTGATTATTTCCAATTTATCCTATATAGACAGATATACATCTCTTTCTCTCTCTCTCTCTCTCTCTCTCTCTCTCTCTCTCTCTCTCTCTCTCTCTCTTTCTCTCTCTCTCTCTCTCTCTCTCTCTCTCTCTCTCTCTCTCTCTCTCTCTCTCTCTCTGTGCTTCTTTCTGTTTCTCTCTGTCTCTCTTTGTCTCTGCCTCTCTTTGTCTCTGCCTCTCTTTGTCTCTGTCTCTGCCTCTCTCTGTCTCTGCTTTCTGTCTCTGTCTCTCTGTCTCTCTATCTCTCTCTCCACCTCCCCACATCTTGAATGTACACAATTATTTTACACTGTCTTTCGCATTAGACTGTGAGCTCCTTAAGAACAAGGATTGCCTTTAGCCTTTCTTTGCATTCCCAGAGCTTAGTGTAATTGCTAATACATAGTGAGCTCTTAATAAATATATGTTGATAGACTGATCTTGAAAAAAAAAGGTAATTTAAAATAAAATAATAAAAATTTGAAAAATAAAGGTAATTTAAAGATCAACTATTTTAGACATTTTTCTATAATTGGGTAGCTAGGTGATACTATAGAAACAGTGTTATATTTTGATCCAAATTCAAATTGAGTGAATTGAGGGATTAGGACAGCAAGTGGCTAATTGTAGAATTAAGTGACCACACTGATTCAATTTGGTGACTCAATTTTGGAGCCAGTTCAGTTTCCTTTCTATTCAACTGTGTTTCTAATCAAATTCCTTCTTGTAAGAAAAGTTTATTGAATTGCAGGATTGGGAGAAAACCTTTTTGTATTGCTTGACTGTAGCTCTGCACAGCTGGGAAAGTGGACTACCTCTCTGTTGCTTAGAGACCTTAACCAAGAACCTAGGTTTTGTTAAACAGAAATCCAAAGATTGATGCAGGGAATTTTTCTCACATTTATACATCTTCAGGAGCACATATGTTTTATCTGAAAACTGTCCTTGTACTGATCAATCTTTTATTGTTTCTATGTTCATTTGATTGTTTTTAGACACTTGAGAGGAGTAGGATGAGTACTTTTCTAAATTCAGGGAGTCACACCTATTTATTCTCTCTCTCTCAAATTGGAAAATCAATAATCTTTCATCCAATTAGAAATCACAATATCTGATGTTGTATTGTTTACCTCTAATTAATTGGTTAATGTATAAAAGTCTGTCTCTCCCTTAATTCGAGGTCCAGCCAAGCTGAGGAAGGAGCCTGTCTTCTATTTGTTGGGCAGTGATATGCATTGCTTTAACAAATTGATATACCCCCCCAAAAGAATCTTTGTTTCTTCAATTACTTCATCTTTCCCCCATCACACAACTTCTGCTTCAGACATTTCCTAGCTTTGTGACTCTATATACAGGACTTAACCATTGTCTGCCTCAGTTTCTTCATCTGGAAAATGAGGCTGATAATAGCACTTATTTGCTAGAATTGTGGTGAGAATAAAATAAGATAATATCTGTAAAGCAGTTTGAAAATCTTAAACGCTATATAACTCTGAATTACCACAGATCATACTTGCAGCAATAAAAATGGGCTAAAAGATCATTTATTTTTAATCATTTGATGATTATTAAAATGAAAACAAAAGCATTTTATTAAGTAGCAAAATAATATCTTTAATCAATTTTTTTCACAAAGGAGCCTCTCATGTCTATGTCAAGATCATACTCAATTTTATGATGTAACCTACAGAATAAATTTATTGACCTTTTCATTATTAACTCCAACTAATGCAAAATACAGAGATACATACTTACTGAAGTTAATTGTTACTGTTAGAGAAGATTCCCTGCTTAAACTATGAGTGGAAGAAGGATTCCCTATAATTGTCAAGTTTGTCCAAATTCTTCCATTTGGGGAATTCACCTACTTAATATAATGATGCTAAATATAAAATGTTCTACAATTGGCCATCCAGTCATTGGAGTAAGAGCCAGAAAACTTCAGTTTGAGTTCTACCTTGATCACACAATAATTTTCTGACTTGTGGGAAAACATTTGACTTTTTTTCAGCCTTTGTTTCCTCATCTGTGAAATGGTAGTAATCTCTGTTCTTCCTATCTCACAAAGATGTTATGAGGGACAAATGATATCACATATGGATGTACTCTGTAGATATCTAATCACAATTCAAATAAAAGAGATTTTTACTTGTCTATTGCTTGCAACTAAAAAGGGACTTGTGGATAAGAAAGGGATGCACTAAATTTCTTTCATAAGTCTTCATTGTAAGGTCTGTTGTATTAATCGCATCAAGACCCAAAGCATTACAAAGCATTGATGAAACAGTGATTACTTAAAAGAAATCACTCTAAAATATTTATATGAAAAAACCAAATAGATAAAAATGCCTATTATTTATGATTTGGAATGGGTTAGATGTTTCACTGAGATAGACCAAGTAAGCTCCTTTTTTTTTTGTTTTTTTATGCCTCATATTGAAATTCTACCCATCAATCAAGGACTAACCTAGACTCACAGAATCATAGAACTTCCAAATTAAATAAAACCTATAACAGTATCAAATATATCATTTCATAAATAGGTTTGTTGCTCCAGTGTTCAATTCTACAAATCTAGGGCATTTTCTACTAATAGTCATAGATAAAGGACTATCTAATGTCACCTTTACCAGAATTCAAATTTTACTTGCTCCATGAAGTTTTCACTTCAAAGACATGAGGAACTTACTCTATTTTCAATGTTTTTTTAAACTTACTGGACACCTCAATGAATAGAATAGCAGGTGTTGAATCAAGAAGATATGAGTTCAGATTTATATTCAAACACTTACTAATTATATGACTCTGGGCAGGTCACTTAATCTGTGTTTCTTCAATTATAAAACATGGATAAAATAGTATCTACTTCTTAGAGATGTTGTGAGGATCAAATAAGATAATGATTATAAAATACTTAACACAGTACCTGGCACATAAAATTATATGTGTTCGCTATTATTATTATGATTGTCTGTGCTATCCATTTTACACATATCAAATGCTGTCACTTATTGGGTGTTTTTCATGTTTCTATATATCTTTTGCTCCTAGCAACATAATAAGTTCCTTGAGAGAATGAATTAGATTTTATAGTTATCCTAAGATTTTTTGCATGTATAAATGGGGAGGTGATATGGTTATGGATTTTGAGCTAGAAGAAACTAGGGGACACTTGGTTAAACTATTGATTTTACATATGTGGAAACTGAGATCCAGAAAAGTTAATTAACATTTTCAAGATTATACAAATAGTGACATAGTTGAACCCACATCTTCTGCTTCCAAAGCTGATGCTCTTTCCCACTATACCACTATGCCATTCTTTTCTTATTCTTCCCACAAGTCCCTTGATAGTTGCAAGCAACAGATGAGAAATAATCGTTTCTTTCATTTGAATGGTGATTTGGTGTCTATAGAGCACTTTTATATATCATTTGTCCCTCATGGCACCTTTGTGAGGTAGTCAGAACAGAGAATATTACCATTTCATAAATAAGGAAATAAAGGCTTGAGAAAATCAAACGTGTTCTCCCAAGTCAGAAAGTTATTGTGTGACCAAGGAGGGACTCAAACTAAGGCTTTCTAGCTCTGAATCCAAATGACTGGATGGTCTATTATAAAAGTTTATATTTAGGATTGTTGTATTTAGGCAAGAGTTGAATTAGATGACTTCTGAGATCCATTCCATCTCTAGGATGCTATCACACTTAGCCTTGATGAAATGTGCTTCTCTGCTATTAAAAAAGCAGCCATCCTATTGATGAGAGGTTATGTCCACTGTTTGCTATATGATTCCATTTATAAACTGACAATAGCTATTCCTAGCTTAATGTGGCTCTATTGATTGTATTTACTAACACATTCTACTTATTATACTACTTGGCTTCTTGGGAATGAGCCCAGCTTGCCTCCCTTTATCTGTAGTACTAAATCTGAAAGCTTTGCAACCAAGTGATTTTCAGGCAATCAACTTACCCATTAAGAAGCCTTTTTGAAATGTCATACTTGACACTAAGTATACAGTCTCTGCCCTCAAAAAGTTTGCATGGATAGTTCCACACATAACAGATATGCAAAAAGAGGACATATACACTATATTTTCCAGAGCAAGATCAGCTACTTCTCCTCCCACATGTCTAGGTTTCCCCTAGAGGATCCTAGGGGTGTCTTTCTCCAATGCAATCTGTTTAAGCTCCCCATTAACTGCCAGTGATAAGTGTTCCAGTTTTACTTAGCTAATTAACTTTTACAGAGGGTTATTTTTCCTAAACATATATAGCAAGAATATAAGTATAAAAACTACTCCTTAATAATTAACGGGCACAAACTTCCCTGTACCAATATCTAGATAGAGAGAATGAACTTAAAGCAATTTCTACATAACATTGATCTTACTCATTTCCCAAGGAATCATAGCTCCTGGATAATTTCTTGTCTCATCTGCCACTGGGGTGATTACTACCCAGGACTTGTCTGTTGAGTTGTCTGCCTGAAAAACCTGGCCTTGTTTCTGGATTCTAGAAGTTCATCATTTTGACCTTTTGAAGTTAGCAAAGTGAGCCATAGTGTTTTCAATACTTCTTGGCTAAAAAAAGCAAGAAAAATAGATCAAAGATAGAAGCAACAATAGGATTATATAATAAGTAAGTGGTGAAATTCAGACTGAAATCCAGGTCTCCTGACTTCCAGATCTATGTCCCCTACCATATACTGCGTACTACAAATGTGGATATGATAAAATATATGAGAAAGTGAGAATAGTCCAATCAAACTTCATGGAAGGTAATGGAGTCAAGATTTCCTACTATAATATTTAGAGTAGAAGGAACTTTACAAAGTGTAAAATTCAACCTTCTAATTTATGCATGAAGAAACTTAATCCCATAGCAGAAAAGTTTATTTCCTCTGACCATAAATACATAGCTATAACTTCTAAAGTCAGGATTTGAACTCAGCCCCCTTACTTCCAAATCTGAGATTTTTTTTACTGCTATTACTCACTGTAGTTGTCACTAGGTCAGTAATCTCCGAAGCCCATCTAAGCCCCAATTTGTATAACTTCAAGGAAGAGTTCAATGACTAAGATACAAAAATGAATAAATAAACAACCTTCTCCAAACAAAGTTATATAGCAAAAAATCCACATTAAGATCCTGTTCTCAAGTGTGCAGTGTCTCCCTTCCCTTCTGCTGCTTGTCTTTTTTCACATCTAACCAGAGCTATTTCTGTCTATGGGGAGTTAGAAGAAAGATCACATATTGTGCAGGGAGCATGGTGTTAAATTTATGCAAAGTGAAGAAATGTGTTATCTCAAAAATATTTATTTCATAGCATCTCCCATGAGGTTTATTTTCTTGTTATAACTTTAAGGACAGCAGTTCCACATAAGCATTCCTTTTGGATCCCCACAAAGCATTAAGAGCATTTATATAGAATGAACGCCACCTGCCATATTGCACCTTATATCACAGTATAAAATGTCTGTCTTCTTGCTATCCATAGACTTGGTTGTTTGCACCCAAAGTTTGGCATGAAGATGGCAAAGAGAGAAGTGTTTGCATAACCTGTGGGGCAGGAAACACTGTGTGATGGGGAGAAAACAGGACACTCAGGAAACACAGGTTTCAGTTCAGAGTTGCATCTTCCTGAGTTCAAAATTTAGGCTTAGACACTTGCTATGCAATCCTGAGCAAGTCACTTAACCCTGCTTGCCTCAGTTCCTCATCTGCAAAAGGAGAAGGAAGTGACAAACTACTCCAGTATCCTTTCCAAGAAAACCCCTAATGGGGTCACACACAAAAACAAAGAAGTAGATAAACATGCTAATGTCTGGACTATTATATACCACTGTGTGGCTAAGCTGTACCCTGATCCATCAATTAATAATATTTGAATGGGACACTTCAAATAAAACTAGGCCTAAACTGAGCTCAGAAACATAAGTTCGAGTTCCAATCACTTGTTAATTTTGTTAAACTCACGTGTCTTTATCACTTAATCAACAACAACCACAAAAAAAGATTGTCTGTGCAGTTCCTTCCAAACTAAAATTCTGCTCCCTTCTACTGCTAATATTTTATGTATAAATCACTTCTGGACCTAAAAGACTGTGATTATATGAATTAATCAACAAACATTTATTCAACTCCTACTATGACCTTGCAAATTGGCAAAAATGATAAAAAAAGTAGCAATAGCAGTTAATGTTGGAGGGGCTTTAGAATGATAGGCAATCATTTTCCTGTGATTTCTGGAAGTATATTAATTGGAAAAATGATAATAACAGAAAAATTATAAAATCAAAGAATCTTAGCAAATTTAAAGATGGTTTCTTTGTTACAGGAGGGTTAAATTTCAGAATGGGAGGGGAAAGCATGTGGAAGGGAAGGTATATGAGTTATAGAATATTATATAGAGATGATGATGACAAAAATTGCATTCATAAAACTTACCTTTTTCCTCAGTGTCATTTTATTATTATGACTATTATTAAAGCCTTTTATTTTCAAAACATGCATGGAAGGGGGGTGGTACTCTAGATGGTGAAATGGATAGAGAACCAGCCTCGAAATTAGGAGAACCTGAGTTCAAATCTGGATTCAGACATTTAAACTTCCTGGCTATGTGACCCTGGGCAAGTCACAATCCCAATTGCTTCAGCAAAAACAAACAAACAAACAAACAAAAATATATGCACTGATCATTTTTCAACACTGATCCTTGCTTAGCCTTGTGTTCCAAATTTTCTCCTCCTTCCCCCTACCCTCTCCCCTAGATGACAAGTAATCCAATATATGTTATACATGTTAAATATATATATATGTATATATATATGTATATATATATATAATTTATCTTTTAAAGAAAGAGTTGAAAGAACTTTAGAGCTCATCTAGTTCAAATCTTTAATTTTACAGTTGAGGAAACTGAGGTCCTGACAAAGGAACTGATTTGGTGAAAATCAAAGTAGAGAGGGTATGGTTAGATCTCATTTCAGTTTCTCTCTTCCTGATAATAAGTTTGAGGAAAATGAAAGGACAAAAGATGAAATTGGACAGTTGACCTAGATTACAGAATTTGCTGCTGTCCCAAATCATTCTTCTCTTCCTCCAGAGGATAATTAGCCCTTAGACTTGTGAAATGCCCTTCACCTAAGGGTGCTGTGCAAGAAGATTCCTGGAGATACTTCTAAGGCAGAACTCTCAGGGAAAAAAGCCAATTAAAAGCATTTTTTTTTGTTGTAAAAGAAGCTGAGATTTCATCTTTTAGACACTCGTCCTTTTGTCTGACTTTGTTCTCAAAAGCTATTCTTCAGAGACATCAGAACTCTCAGACATTCTGACCTCAGGTCAGAGGTGTACTTGGATATGCAAATACTCTGGGATGGGTAGCCAGCTTCAGGAACCCCCTGATAGCTCCAGACATATTTCTTTTATATATGCATGGAGGCAGCCTCATGGAAAGGAAAGAGTCCCTGACTAAGAGTGACTCCAAACCTCTGCCACTAAGCTCTTAATGTTGAGGGCCCAATGAATTAAAAGAAAACAATTTTGTTCAGAAGGAAGTGGGAACAGGAAGACTTCCAGAGCTATTAGATATAGATTTATTGACCATTAATAGAGTACCACTGCATTCTCTGGATGCTGAAAATAGAGATGGTTTTATATGTTTTCAAAGTCTTTTCATCATGGGACCTGTGTGTGTGTGTGTGTGTGTGTGTGTGTGTGTGTGTGTGTGTGTAAGAGAGAGAGAGAGAGAGAGAGAGAGAGAGAGAGAGACAGAGAGAGAGAGAGAGACAGAGACAGAGAGACAGAGAGACAAAGAGAGACACAGAAACACAGACAGTAAGACAGAAATACACAAACAGACAGACACAGAGACAGAAACAGAGACAAAGAGACCTAGTTAGAGAGACAGAAAAAAGAGACAGAAAAAAAAGAGAGACAAAAAGAGTAAGAGGGTAAGATTAAAGGAGAGTAAAAGAGAAAAAAATAAGGAAAATAAGATGGATCTAGGAAGGGCTTAGTAGAATACTGTGTTCAGAATCAGGAAGACCAAATTTAAATATTGCCTCAAACACTAGCTAAATAACCTTAAATAAATCAACTAACCTTTCTCAGTCTTAATTTCCTCATTTGTAAAATTAGTATAACCAGAGTAACTATTTCTCTTGTTGTGAGAATCAAATTATGTATGTAATATATATATATATATGTATATATGTATGTATGTGTATCTATAACTATATATGTTCCTATATATTCACATATGCTTATTTATACATATTTATATGTATATATGTATGTGTGTATACTTTGCAAACCTTGTGATATAAATCTTAGTTATTATTACTACTATCACCAGATTTTCTGCTGGGATATATAAATAACACAAGAGTGAGGATCAGTCCAATATAAAACCCAATGGCTTGGAGCCTCTGGAGAGCATGGAAAGAAACCTTAGGAAGACTAGGGGAGGATGGATTAATTTACTTGTGAATCAATTATATTTGTATTCTCGTGGCCTACCACATTGCAATAACAAGTTTTGGAAATAAATAATAGAGACATCTGCAAATGTAAATATCTTATTAGTACAAGTCTTAATTCTCAGCAAATGTACACTCTCCACATTAGAAAAGAGAATACATATAAAGAAGCCAACAGATTCAGAATGTGGGTATGAAGAGTATATGTAGTTTTGTGATATGTGAGGAGGTCCTTGGGAAATCTTCTTAAGGCGTGTATTTTCTCATCCACAAAATAAAAAAGCTGGAAAAGATGATGGTTCATAACAATAAGAGACTGTTCCTATTCTATGATTTTTATCTCTATTTTGACTTGATTTGTCATAGAGTGAGTGAAATAAATTTTCTATTATGATTCTAGAGTCTCAAATTCTCTCCTTCATACAAAATATCAACTGGACCAAACTGGCCTCTAACTTGTAAATGGTCAGAGTGGAACAAAACAGGGTAGAAACCAAAGTTTAATTTTGAAGTGAGGGAAATAACTCACAAGCAAAGAGGGGATCTAGACACATGGGTTAGAGCTCCATCCTTAGTAGGGAACCTACTTTACTGCGACTGAACCTTGAGTTATATACTTGTGGCTGGACAAAGAGCCAAACTATGTAGTGTAGAAACAGTGGCAAAGCACAACAGCAAAACTGAGGGTTAACAGCAACAGGATAAAAAGTTTGTTCATAGCAGGACTTCATGTCTGGGACTGTTGGTGCTTTACTGAGCTCAGGGATCATCAGTTTCAGAATCCTAATAAAAATGATTATTGCTATACAAAGCTTGGGGCACAGCTTGCTTTGGGGGATTTAGTTCTGGATAAACAGTGTCAACGAATATCTTGACATTTACCCCCTTTGGCCAAAAGGAAGTTTTGTTTTGTTTTTGTTTTAAGAAAGGGGTCTTAAAGAACCTCTACCCTTCTGGCCACTAAAGAAGAGGTAGGTAGGAAATAAAATGCCATGAAAGCCTAGTTGTGCCAGGACAAAATATTCAACCGAATAGGTCTTGTCTGGCCAATAGTTTGCTTGTTTGTCAAGGATAGAGAAGGAAAAAATGTCAATACATGGTTGAATCAGGGTCATTATGGTTGAGATATAACAATAGAAAAGAGGGGAAAAAGGAAAAAAAAAACTAAGGTAGTATATTCAGCCATTGTTATATATATATATATATACATATATATATATATATATATATATATATAGAGAGAGAGAGAGAGAGAGAGAGAGAGAGAGAGAGAGAGAGAGAGAGAGAGAGAGAGAGAGAGAGAGAGTTAGTTATGAGAAAACTCTTTGTACCAATCTTTGAATCTGACTTTCTGGTCAACATAATATAAGTACTTATTTAAAGATCCCTAAATAGCACACAAAGGTGTTTTAATTTCCCAGCCATTCAGCTTGGGTTCAAACAAATGTTTTCTCACAATTTCCATAAGTGTATAATTATATTGTCAGATAGAGATTAAACTATCTAGAGGTCTCACAATAGGCTAGCATTGAGGATGGACATTTACATGTCACCAAGGTGATCAAAAAAATTTAAGCATAAACCATGCAACACAATACAATAATTATCACTAATGTTACCTAACATCAAGTCTCCTCATATCCTAATAATGTATTCTCAACATTCATTTAACCAGCATATTTTGTGTTCCACATGTTTCACATAGTTATCTAATCCCTACTTAGCTTTTTCTTGGAAGTTTTATTCTCAGGAAAGCTCTTAAGGGGTCTCTGCTTTTCTGGTTGCAAATCTAAAGGCTCCTAGATAATTCTGACTTAAAATAGTTTAGTAAATTTGGTTCTCCAATTTTGAAACTTTAGAGCATTTCAGTTTATATACTATTTAATATTTCAATCTTTACCTAAATTCTATATCTGATATAAAATTCTTAAAAATTCATAACATTTTTCTGCTGTTGCCTTCATGACAATTCAGGTAATCATCTCTTTAATCAAAACCCAAAACATTATTAGTAAATTACAATCTCAAGAATTTTTACCTTAAATAGTAAAAATCTACTAATCACAATTTAGGGCTTGAAAATTTTTTCTTAACAGTTAACACATCATTAATTTCAGAAATACAATACATGTCCAATAGTTGACATTATTTATTATGTTAAAGCTGTACCTTTAAACCATCTTATAAATTTTCATAATAGCCAAGAATTTTCAAATAAAAATATGCTATTATATATTATCTGTCTTATAACAAAATATACCTCATTGAATATTTAACAATTCTCAAATATCTATTTTTTAAATATTCTCTTAAAAGCCCAGTTCATGTGTAACAGTATCCTCATTTAAAAGTTCTTTTGTCTAATACCATGTTACATGTTACAATGGTCTCTCAAATTTCTCAAAATATCACATTCACTCTTCACTTTATGTTAACTAATCTTATAAGAGAATTTAGAAATATAACACAAACATGAAACAAAACTTCAGATGATAAAAATTCAGTTAATTGCATTTCTAAATTATTACATATCAAAAGCATTAATCTTATTACCTTTGGTATTTTAAAACCACTTTAAAGTTATAAGGTATGGAACAATTATACCCAATTAAAGAAATAAAGTAGTACTTACTATCTGCCAGTCATTTTGTTAGGTACTTTACAATCATATTATTTTTATCTTCACAACAATCCTGGAAAGTAGGCACTGTTATTTTTCTCTTTACTGATCAGGAAACTGGGGCAAACAGAAATAAAATAAGTTGCCTAACATTACACAGTTAATAAATTTCGGCAACCAGTACATAATTCAAGTTTCTCTACATTTTTTTCAGTTTGGAAATCTAATCTGAAATGAGAGGGGCTAGCAAGGCAAGGGAGAAGGTCTCTAACATGGGGATGTTACAAGGGATCTTTGGTTTAAACAATCATTTCTCTATTCATGATCGCATATGCCAAGGAAGTATTAACAAAGGGTTGCCTGCTATAAGGTAAAAATGTTTTTCTAGTTTTTTTTTTCCATTCCTTAACTTGAGAATTTCTCCCAAGCTAGCTGCCTTTCTTCATTATTCTAGAATAATGAGATTTGTAATGATATCATTTACTTTTAAAACTTTTATTTTAAAAAATCTAATCCTCATTTTTCCTTAAAACAAATTCTAGAGAGTTGTATTCCAAAACTTTGTACAATGTTTCAGAAGGGAAGAAATGCCTAGATTTCTCCTCTGCAATCTTAATGTTATTAATAATATTATTAATTTTTGTACCTCTAAGATGTTTTGAGTAGTTCCATAAGTTTTGATTATCTAAATTTCTGTAATTCCAACACAGACAAAGCTGAAATGACAGAAAAAAGTGTTTTGTAATTTTTTTATTTTATTATAACCTAATCTCCCTTGGGAAATATTAAATGGGAATTAGCCCTGCTTATTGGGACAATTGCTTTAACTCTGAAAATTTATTAACTTTCCTAGTGTTCCAAACTCTCTGGGTATAGACCTTGCAAGTTTTTTTTTTTGTTTGTTTTTTTGTTTTTTTAGTTGGAAGCTTTTTAAATCTTTCAATGTAGCATAATCTAGCTCACAATCTAAGACATTTTACAAAGACAGAAACAGAGACAAAATGACCAAATTGTTTCAGGCACAGTTTTACCAAAGCACACAGTAACTACAAGCATGCAGTGGCACATGGAGGCACACAATACCAAGGCATGCAAAAATAACAACAAAACTGCAAAGAGATACAGAGAGGCTAGATAACGGAAATTTGCAGTTTTAGGAAGGATATCCTTACCAAAGGGATCTTAGGCAAACTCAGACATCAGAGGAGCCCTGGAGATTTCCTTACAAAGAAAGGAGAACCTGACCAAGGTGGCAGATCACTGGACTGCTGTGGGACAAGGCGTATGACTCTGCAGAGAAGAGGGCAAGAGAGTATTACATTCTGGAGAAATGAATCTCCAGGGACCCCTGGTCCATTTCCACTGGTTCTGAAGAGTCCAATGACCTGGTCCAGTGTCCAATTCCAATTCTGGCACCATTTAATAGCAACCAAACCCATCTCTACTTTTGGATGGCCAGAGTAGAATAGGGCAGAAATGACAGGAGAGCCAGGAATTAAACAAAAGTTCAAATTCAAAGTGAAGGGAATGGCTTGCAAACAAGGAGAAAGATTAAGTCCATATGCCATAGCAGGGTCCCTAATGGGGACTGTGGCTGAACCTACATTTTATATACTAGAAAAAGAGTCAAAACGTAATGTAGAAACAATAGTGAGATGCCATAGCGACAGTGAGACAAGGTTGTCTTATGACAAAAAGTCTGTTCATAGCAGGGCTTCATGTTTGGGCTTGTTTTTGCTTGCCAGAACTCAGGGAAAATCAGGGTGTCTCCTAATATCTTGAGAGAAAAACATGCACTTTTACTTGCTGACTCTCATTATTATGGTTATTCCTCTAAGCTTTATTCTGATTAAAATAAGGCACCAGAACTGAATAGATGTGATCTGACTAGGATTATTCTTAGTGTCCTTATCTTGCACCTTGAATTTTCTCTTTATGAAGGCTGAGTTTGTGTTAACTCATTTGTGTGAAGCCATATCAGTCAGTCAATAAAAATTTATTACTATGTTCCAGGAACTATTCTAAGTTGGGTTTGTGCATTCTTCATTTTCAAGATGAACCAATAATATCATAGGGTGCTGTCTTGACTTAATTATATTATAAATGAACATTATATATTATATATAATATACCATTCATATATATATATATAGTATTATAAATTATTGTTATAATGATATTATAAATGAGCAGAGTTGCACAAATTCCTCAGTCTTACTCTCCCAGAGCTATTAAAGTTAAGTGCAAGTCCATTGATGACCTGAGATGCAGTGGATGACTCTGGTGTCTTTGATGTTTGACTAAGATTTAACTCTGCACAGGTGCCTGTTTCAGCCACCTTCATGGTCATTGAAACAAAGGATTCTCAGTGGACATTCTGCAATGGGAAGTCTTCATGTGCTTAAGGTAGACATTCCCTATGTTACTCTTAACTTAGTTTTCCTGGTGTCTGAGACAATTTTACTTGCTGCACGTGCTATTATAGCTTCTTGAAGCCATAGAAAAGAGTTTGGTGAAAGATAGACATCAAACATGGATGAGCAGCCCTGAAAAGGGTGAGCAAGCTTTCATACCAGAGGTACTAGTTCTCAATATGAAAAAAGTTCTTGTTTCTGCTTCTTCATTAGTATTTTATTTTTCCAAATACATCCAAAGATAGTTTTCAACATTCATCTTTGCAAAATCCTGTTCTGCAATTTTTTCTCTTTCTCTTCCTTCCCCTTCCCCAAGACAGCAAGCAATCCAATATAGGATCAAAAATGAAAAAAAAAACATGAAAAAAGGGGAAAAAAACAAACAAACAACAACAAAAAGGTGAAAAATGTTGTGATCCATATTCAGTTTCCATAGTTCTCTCTTTGAATACAGGTGGCACTTTCTATCCCAAGTCTATCGGAATTGCCTTGAATAACCTCATTGTTGAAAAGTATCAAATCCATCACAGTTGATCATCTCATAATCTTGTTACTGTATACTGTGAAGTGAGCAAAACCACTTTTGAAATGATTTCATTCTTTTCAATCATATTTCAATCATGACTGACTCTTCATGGCCCTAGTTGGGTGTCTTTTTGTTTGTTTGTTTGTTTGCTTGTTTTGTTTTATTTTGTTTTTCACAGAAATACTGGAATGTTTGTCATTTCTTTCTCTATTTTATGGATGAGGAAACTGAAGCAAACCTAGTTGAGTAAATTGTCCAGGGTCACACAGTTAGGAAGTGTCTGAGATCAGCCTGAGTTTTCCTGAATTCAGAGCTGACTCTATCCACTGTGTACCTAGAAACTGCGTGCCGGGGCTGGAATCAGGAAGACTCCTCGTCATGAGTTCAAAGCTGGCCTTAGACATTTACTAGTTGTGTAGCCAAGGCCAAGTTACTTATCCATGTTTTCTTCAATTTCCTCATATGTAAAATGAATTGCAAGAGGACATACCAAACCACTCCATATTTCTGGACTCCAAATGGTGTCATGAAGAGCAGACATACCTGAACTACTAAATTACCTTTAGTTACTACTTAAGTTTATGGAAGTTTATCAACTTTCTGACTCATTCAATTACCAAAAATTAGAAATAGTTTAGAGTCAAGAATACATGACTTTCTGACAGAGAACCATAAGGTCATTAATATAGATCTGGAATGACTTTAGAAGTCATTTACTCTATGAATGTCAGAGCTAGAAGGCATCTTAGATATCATCTAGTCCAATCACTTACTTTTTTTCAGATCAGGAAAGGATGTATAAAACAGAAATCTGCTGCACTCAGGTCTTCAGAGAGAATAGTTTCCTGATTTCTCTTTGTTGGGGGAAGAGAAGAGAGCTCTGGGATGTTGCCTGAAATCTTCCCCCCGCCCCTTGCTGACATAATGGCTCCATTAAGAGTGGACTGAATGAGTGGACCTCTCATTCAACTGAACTCTTAAGAGAACAATTTTGGTAGCAAAATACAAAATGATGATGCTCACCATTAGTCATTGTGGAGCCCATGGCAGGAAATATGATAAATAACTTTGGCATCTTGAGAATTCTTGAAAACATATATTTTGTCAAGATTATTATCAGTGTGAGTTCAATATTCTTTGTACAAGAGACACTATTGACAAAAGTTGGCCATATAGGAGAATTCATGTCTGCTAATATATACCAAAAATTGCTGAGCCCCAGTAGAATTTCCCCCTTCAAAGAGCAGACAGTCAAACCATCTTGATAAAGGCTTAACTTCCGAGGTAAAAGGAACTTTTGGTTCTTTTTGCTCAGTCCCAGCTTGAAGGTCTGGAGAACTGGGTTCTAGTTTCATCTTGATGACTTACTCCAGTTTACTATGGTATAAAGATTGAAAGCTATCCAGAAAGTCTACAAAAATCATATAATTTCTCTGGGTATATGGTTCTTCATCTATGAAAATAGACAGTTGACTTGATTATCTATAAAGACCATCTGATCCCTAACATTCTTTGATTCTAAGACCTTCAAGATTATATTTTCACACTCTTTGTCATGAAGTCTTAGTGGGGATCAAAAAAGATAACAGATAAGTAGCACTAATTAAGAAGAGATTAAGTTGAACATAAAGAAGATACATGAATTTTATTAAGAGGGAGAATGGGGTACCAGAAAGAATATGGTATATGGAATTAGAAGATCTGGGGTTCTACTCCTGGTTCTCTTAGTTGAATTTTACCTTGGAAGAAGGAAAAAAAGGAATAAAGGAAGGAAGGGAAGGAAGGAAGGAGGGCAGGAAAAAGAAAGGGAGCAAGGGAGGAAAGGAGGAAGGAAGGAAGGAAGGAAGGAAGGAAGGAAGGAAGGAAGGAAGGAAGGAAGGAAGGAAGGAAGGAAGGAAGGATTTATCAATTACCTGGCACTAGGTTAAATACTCTGTAAATATTAACTAGTTTGGTCCTCATAATAAGTCTGTGAGACTGATGCTTCATTTTATACTTGAAGAAATTGAGGCTGATGGAGGTTAAATTACTTGTCCTTGGTTACACAGATAATAAGTATCTGAGGTTGGATTTAAACCTGAGTCTTCCTGATTCCAGATCCAGTGCTCTATTTAGCGGGTCACCTAGCGACTTCCAAGAAGACACTTTGGGTAATTTTCTTTAGCTTTAGGCCCCAGTTTTCTAATACGTAAAATGAGGGAGTTAAAATGCTTGATCTCTCTGGTTCCTTCTTACCTCCAATCCTCTTACTCTATTATTGACAATAAAAATCCATTTTTGGAACCAATGAAAACTAATATTGCTGCTCTATGAGTTAGAATCAAATTTGGAAATTTTCTTATTCGTGATTGAGGTGTCAGTTGGAAGAAACATTAGAATATGAATAGTTAAAGGTGGAAAGGACCTTAGAACATAGACTATGAAGGCTATAAGGGACTTTAAAATACAGAGGAGAATTTTAGAGTTCCTCAGAATACATAATTTTGTAGTTGGAAGGAACCTAGGGCTAACCCTCCCATTTCACAGAGAGTACAAATGAGGACAAAAGGGGCACATATTGACCACAGGACTACTTAATGCAGAACCAGAACTAGAATCCAAGTCTCTTGTTTCCTTGGTCAATGGTCTTTCCTCCCTTTCATTGTGCTTCTTAATACCGAGAGATTTTCTAAAACAAAATAATTATTTTCAGAAGAATTTGGTTTTATTTCCTTTATTTTGTAGGCAGACTGTAAGCCTTTCAAAGCCTTTTCTCCTTCCTGGGTATGCCTGGACAGATGAAATGACTGACATTGTTTTCAGGTGTTTTCATTCCTATTATTCTCCCTGGAATGCTAAACAGACTTGACTGTACATCAGAAGTTTTAACAGGACATGTTTCCAAGAGGGTCAATTTTGGCATTTCATCCACACTCCCCATTATTACTTCAGCAAACTCATCAGTAGAGAAGTATTAGAGCCACCTTGGGACCTAAGCAGCCAGAACACACAAGGGAAAAATCTACTACTTCGGGTTGGTGGACTCAATAGCCAATTTCTGTGCTATACTAAGTTTGATATCTCAAACCTCCACACACAAATCTGGAAAACCTTCCTTATAAATTTGTCGTTTGGTTTTGGCCCAGGTGTGCCTCAGGTTTTGCATTGGAAATAGCATGATTTCATGAACAACCATAATCAAAGAATCCATTACTAAATGATCACTTTTCCCATGATAAATCTCAAACTAGGCTAGTCCTTAGAAAATAAACATCATCAGCATCTCTGTAATAGCCTCCTAATTGTTTTTCCTCCTTCTAGTTTCTACTTTTCCCATTCAGCCTTAATAGACTTGCCAAAATAATCTTACAGCAGTCTGATCATATCACAATCATTCTCTCTCTCTCTCTCTCTCTCTCTCTCTCTCTCTCTCTCTCTCTCTCTCTCTCTCTCTCTCCCCTCTCTCTGTAACTATTATAAATTATATATGAATATATATGCATATATTTATGCATATGTATATATGTGTGTATCTATTTTCTTTTATAAATTCTGTGAATCCCAATCCCAATCAATACTTCTGGGATTCTGGGAGTATACCTAAGAATCAGTGGGATTTTCACCATTATTGGATTGAGCCCCAATTCTGGTACGTTGTGTCATATCCTCCGTCCTAATTTCAACCACCAATGATTAATATTTCAATTATCATTTGAACAGTTAACATCAATTAACTCTTACAAAGGAATATTTACTATTATAGTAAAAGGAATTTTACTATTGATAACATAGTAAGATTCCATTCAAAATAACGGTCAATAGTATAAAATATTTGGGAATATATCTACCAAAGGAGAGTCAGGAATTATATGAGCAAAATTACAAAGCACTTGCCACAAAAATAAAGTCAGATTTAAATAATTGGAAAGACATTCAGTGCTCTTGGATAGGTCGAGCAAATATAATTAAGATGACAATACTCCCTAAACTAATCTATTTATTTAGTGCTATACCAATCAGACTTCCAAGAAACTATTTTAATAACCTAGAAAAAATAACAACAGAATTCATATGGAAGAACAAAAGGTCGAGAATTTCAAGGGAAGTAATGAAAAAAAAATTAAGTGAAGGTGGCCTAGCTGTACCTGATCTAGAACTATATTATAAAGCAACAGTCACCAAAACCATTTGGTATTGGCTAAGAAATAGACTAGTTGATCAATGGCATAAGTTAGGTTCACAGGGCAAGATAGTGAATAAAAATAGCAATCTAGTGTTTGACAAACCCAAAGATCCCAAAATTGGGGATAAGAATTCATTATTTGACAAAAACTGCTGGGAAAACAGGAAATTAGTATGGCAGAAACTAGGCATGGACCCACATTTAACACCACATACTAAGATTAGATCAAAATGGGTCCAAGATTTAGGCATAAAGAATGAAATCATAAATAAATTGGAGGAACATGGGATGGTTTACCTCTCGGACTTCTGGAGGAGGAAGGAGTTTGTGTCCAAGGGAGAACTAGAGACCATTATTGATCACAAAATAGAACATTTTGATTACACCAAATTAAAAAGTTTCTGCACAAACAAAACTAATGCAAACAAGATTAGAAGGGAAGTAACAAATTGGGAAAACATTTTTATAGTTAAAGGTTCTGATAAAGGCCTCATCTCCAAAATATACAGATAATTGACTTTAATTTATAAGAAATCAAGCCATTCTCCAATTGATAAATGGTCAAAGGATATGAACAGACAATTTTCAGATGATGAAATTGAAACTATATCCACTCATATGAAAGAGTGTTCCAAATCACTATTGATCAGAGAAATGCAAATTAAGACAACTCTGAGATACCACTGCACACCTGTCAGATTGGCTAAGATGACAGGAACAAAT
The DNA here is from genome assembly GCF_048593235.1 of Sminthopsis crassicaudata. Lineage (NCBI taxonomy): Eukaryota > Metazoa > Chordata > Mammalia > Dasyuromorphia > Dasyuridae > Sminthopsis > Sminthopsis crassicaudata. Next base: position 93,867,696 of record NC_133617.1, read on the forward strand.
AACGATGAATGTTGGAGGGGCTGTGGGAAAACTGGGACACTGATGCATTGTTGGTGGAGTTGTGAAAGAATCCAACCATTCTGGAGAGCAATCTGGAATTATGCCCAAAAAGTTATCAAAATGTTCATACCCTTTGACCCAGCAGCGCTACTACTGGGCTTATATCCCAAGGAACTACTAAAGAAGGGAAAGGGACCTGTATGTGCCAAAATGTTTGTGGCAGCCCTTTTCATAGTGGCTAGAAGCTGGAAGATGAACGGATGTCCATCAATTGGAGAATGGTTGGGTAAATTATGGTATATGAAGGTTATGGAATATTATTGTTCTGTAAGAAATGACCAACAGGAGAAATACAGAGAGGCTTGGAGAAACTTACATCAACGGATGCTAAGTGAAACGAGCAGAACCAGAAGATCATTATACACTTCAACAATGATACTGTATGAGGATGTATTCTGATGGAATTGGATATCTTCAACATAGAGAAGAGCTAATCCAATTCCAATTGATTAATGATGGACAGAATCAGCTACATCCAGAAAAGGAACACTGGGAAATGAGGGTAAACTGTTATTTTTACCTTCTGAATCCAATTCTTCCTGTGCAACAAGAAATCCGGTTCTACACACACATATATTATATCTAGAATATACTGTAATATATTTAACATGTATAAGACTGCCTGCCATCTGGGGGAGGGGGTTGGGGGAGGAAGGGAAAAAATCTGAATAGAAGTAAGTGCAAGGGATAATGTTGTAAAAAATTACCCATGCATATGTACTGTCAAAAAAAGTTATAAAATAAAATAAAAATTTAAAAAAAAAAGAAAAAAAAAAAGAAAACATAGTAAGAAATACACATTTTCTCCCCAACATATGATTTATTACCCATATGTGGGGCACATACTTCCCTATACCACCATTCCTGGTGGTATCCCTGGGGATGATGGGCTCAAACTTAAAACAAAATACTTCAAGCATTCTCTCTACCAAATTTACTTCCAAATATTTCATAGCTAATAGATGAGCAGCTATCTAGCCTTCCCAGGTTCTGCTATGCTATATATAGTAGGCTATTGGTATTTTTTTTCTGATAGAATTTGACTGTCCTCAAACATGAATTCCAATTCTCAGACATCTGTTACCTTACTTTCTCAACCTTTTCAAGGTCACACATGGTTATAGACTAGTCTGAAAGTCCTTCCTGTAATAGTAGAAAAGAATAAATTAAAGAAGAAAAGATTAGAGACCTATATTGATAAGCCACGTGTAGGCCTTGGTAGGGAGATTAAGGCTGAGTTCTTATTTCCTACCAGAGGTTTATAGCATGTCTTCCCTCATTTATAGGCAAGAAGGAAAGAGGGGTGAGTGGTGCCCATGTGAGTCCTTTGTCAGCCTCCAGGCTCATGTTCAGCAGTAACCCTAAATGTCTCTCTTCCCTATTACATAAAAGGACCAGAAATAGGAAGATTACCTACATGTACTCTGACTTGGGGAACAAGGCTCTTTCATCATGTGTCATTATTCCTTTTCTAAAGCAGATTTTCCAGACTCTTCCATGTGGGCTGGCATCAGGTAAAGCATGCTGTGTATTTTGGGGGGAAGAACATCATTTGCCTGCCCGCCCATCACATAGATGGATGAATGATGAGGAGAGGAGATGAGAGGAGAAGAGAGGAGAGGAGAGGAGGAAGAGAAAGAGGATGAGGAGGAAGAAGAAGAGGATGAGGAGGAAGAAGAAGAGGATGAGAAGGAAGAAGAAGAGGAAGAAGAAGAAAAGGAAGAAGAGGAGGAAGAAGGAAAAAGAAAAGACAGAAAGAAGGAAAGAAAGAAGGAAAGAAAGAGAGAGAAAGAAAGAGAGAAAGAGAGAAAGAAAGAGAGAAAGGAAGGAAGGAAAGAAGGAAGGGAGGGAGGGAGGAAAGGAAGGAAAGGAAGGAAGGAAAGGAAGAAAAGGAAGAAAAGGAAGGAAAGGAAGGAAAGGAAGGAAGGAAGGAAGGAAGGAAGGCAGGAAGGCAGGAAGGAAGGAAGGAAGGAAGGAAGGAAGGAAGGAAGGAAGGAAGGAAGGAAGGAAGGAAGGAAGGAAGCAAGGAAGGAAGGAAGGAAGGAAGGAAGGAAGGAAAGGAAGAAAGGAAAAGAAGAAAGGAAAGGAAGAAAGGAAAGGAAGGCAGGAAGAAGGAAGGAAGGAAGAAGAAAGAGAGAAGAGAGGGAGAGAAGAGAGAGGGAGAGGGAAAAGGAGGAAAGGGAGGAAAGAGGAAGAAGGAAAGAAGGAAAGAAAGAAAGAGAGAAAGGAAGAAAAAAAAGAAAGGAGCAGAAAAGGCAGATCCTGTGGCATTTAAAGCTGTTCACAATCTAGATATACCATATTTCCCCAATTTATTGTATATTCTATAGTCCCGCTAAAATGATATTTCTCCATAGTTAGCATGATATTTCCTATTTTTACGCTTTCTAATAGTCTTCTTTTCTAATTCTATCCTTAGGCTCAGAAGGTGTTTCCTCTTCACTTCCTTCTCCTATAATCCACAAGCTCCCATAGAACCAGGAAAAGGATCACACCCTATGAGGAGTTGTTGCTTTTTAAAAATTTGATGTCCTAGGTCTTGCCCTTAATCACACAGATGTCTCAGGTTAAATTTAAACCTGAGTCTCCCTGATTCCAGGTCCAGTGCTCTATTCACTGGATCTTTCCTCAAATTATGGGCTTATATAATGCGTCTTTCATCAGAATGTAAACTTTCTGAGAGCCTGGATCATTTTTCATTTTTGTCATCATATCCTCAGCTATCTACCAGAATATTTCCACATTATTGATACTTAATGAAGACTTATTTTAGCAAGTTAAAACCACATTCATTTTCTTGGCTGACACAATAATAGACTGTTCGCTTGAGATTGCAGACCACTATAATCTCCCAGTCTTTTTTCACATATATGTCACAAGAGCAGCTATAGTACAAAACACATGAGAAATTCATTAAAGAGGTATTTTATAGGGTTGGGGCAGTTAAATAATAAGTAGGGGCATCAAGGAACCTCTGGGAAGAAACAGACTGTGAGTTGGTATTTAAAGGATGAGTAGGAATTCAATAGGTAAAAGAATGGATAGCTAGGTGATACAGGGCTAAATCTGAAGTCAAATCTGAGTTTAAATCTGGACTCGGACATTTAGTAGCTGTGTGACACTGGGAAAGTTACTTAACCTTATTTACCTGTTTCTTCATCTATAAAGTAAGTGGGAGAAGGAAATGACCAATCTAGTATGTCAGCCAAAAAACAGTATAATTGTATCCATTTATCTATAGCCAATTAAGAAGATTCCTAATTTGTAAGCATGGTAAACAGAGTAAGTACTGTTACAGAACTCTCCAAAGTTGCTATAAGTCCCTTCAATTGCATATCATCATGACTCTCCCAATCTTTTTTCATATGGATCCACATCTGAGTTATTCTGTGTATTCTCAGAAGGAGAGGACTTAGTCAGTCCCCCATTATACATGTTTCCCTGAATTTTTGATAGTCATTGCTTTTTAAGATTAATTAGGATTCCATTGTATTCACATTAACATTTTGCTTAGCGATTTCCAAGTCTATGAGTTAACAATATCATTTCTAATTCTTTGGTACCATGAAATATTTATATTGTGATTCATAAGGGACCATTCTGTCTTTCTTGGGACCTCCTCCCAGTTTTTCCTCAAAATAGCTAGATTAAGAGAAAATAAAAATTTACTAACTATATCTGCATAATTCCAAATAATTTTCCAGAATGGTTGCACCAATTTTTAGTTTGCCAGACTTTTAATAGAATACCTTTACACGGATATCCCCTCCTCTCCAATATTGACTATTTCCATCATTCATCATGTTCCCAAACCTTTCGGGTTTGAATACAACGGACTTTAGTTTTTAAATTCTCATTCTTCTTAGTTTCTTTATAGCACTGGTCACTATGCTTCTGGGTGTCCTCTCCTCTTTTGGCTTTCAAATCAACCCACTTGCCTTGTTCTTCCCCTACCTCCATGGTCGTTCACTCTCTGGATACTGTTCTGATTTGTTATAGCTAGTCAGAGCTAATATCTTGGTTTGATTAGAGAGATAATTGGTTTCTCATACCTATTCCCTATTGCTTGAAAAGCTATATGTGCTCATGACCCGGAAAGTGAGACTGCAAACTGAAACACAACTCATATATCTTGAAGAGTTTTAATTCAAAGAGAAAGTCCACCCAACTGAATCTCAGGTAAAGAGCTCACATAGGGATCATGATTGCTGAATCATAGGGCACTAAGGTGCCCTTAGTGACATATTTTTCAGGCCTGTAGAATGGCATATGACAACCATTAGCATACTGACCTAAGTACCACTATCAGTGTGAGATTTAACATGCAATAGCACCATCCTTTGGAGCTAAGCTCCTTTCTTTTTATGCAGGAAAATATTGCTTCCAGCAAATCATCATAGATCTAGCCATAAAGGTCAGGGTTACTGCTAGGGCATATTTGTATTATTACTGCATTATTAGATCCTACAGGCTGTTGCACACTTTTCATAAATTTTCTCTCTCCTCTTTTTCTTTTCCCACAAATATATACACATTTATGTATACAAGTAAATGTGTAAGTATGTAATACATATCTAAATATGCATTTAAATACATATAAGCATATGTAAACAGAATACAATACTACACATTGGGAATCTGTTACAGGATTCAAGAATGTCATGTGAAGTAAAAAAAAATACACACACACACACACACACATATATCAGTTCTATTACTCAAGGGCTCTCCTTGCAGGGATCATACATTTGCAGTTATATTGCATACATATTTTGTCATATGCTATTAGCAGCAAGACAACATATCCAGCAACCTTGGCAAGTCTGTATAAAGTGTCTTTTATTTACCTCCTACAAACAAGGCTACAGTTTCCAGGAGACAAAGGCTAACAGGCCAAGTGAGTTACATGTCTTTCTCTTTTTTTTTTTTTTTAATTTTTACAAGCATTTATTTAAGGTTTCTGTGTGCCTGTAACTGCAAATCACTAACATACAGCTTAGTTTTAAAGTATAAATTCAATAATGAATTTCAAAAATGCCCTTGTTTTTGTTTCCTTTGAATATTTTTGAATCCTTTTCTGTGCATTTAAAAATTGCTTTAATGATACTTTCTCTTTTGGAAGGCATCACTCTTACTAACCAGCCAATAGTAACAAACCAAAACAAACCAAACAAAAAAAGAACCTTCCTTTGTAAGAAGCATCTTAAGGCAAAACAAATATGAACATTGGCCATGAGTGAAAGAGTCTCATTCTAGTCATCCATGGAGTCTTTGTTAGGAGGTGTCCAGAGTTCTGTAGGTTATATTTCTTTAAAATATTGGTCATTGTATATACTATTTTCCTGGTACACTTCATTCTGTATCAGTTTGTACTATTCTTCCCAAGTTTCTCTCAAGCCACCTTTTGTTATGTTTTCAATAATATTACATTCATATAGCACAGTATTTCAGTTTATAGGTAACCACTTAGTTTCCATGTCTTTGAAATAAAGACATAGAATGAGATTGAGAGGAAAGAAAGGGAGACAGACATAATCCAGGAAAGGAAAATACTTGCATACACAAATTTTTCATCACAAGCATATCTCTATTATCCATCATGTCATGAATTAAAGTAGTCCAAATCTTATCAAGTGGCCACATGGCTTCCAATAATACTTCTCTTCAGGGAGGTATTAGGCAACTTTATTTTCCTTCTATAGCTTCTCTTTTGGTAATCACATTCACTCCCTGTGACTTCATCTCTTTAGAAGTGATTCCCAGATCTTTTCCCTCCACTACTGATCTCTTAAGTCTGCATTTTTAACTTGAATATTTCTCCCTTGATGCCTTTTGGGAATTCAGACTTAACATATTTTATACTGTTTTATGTTCTTTCTCTGAAAAGTTCTTCCTTTTCTTCACTACATATTTCTGGATATCATCTAGTTCAAGACCATAGAGTCATTCCTCTCCTTCATTTATCTCAGTTCATCAGTTATCAAATCAAATTGACTACAAAAATGATCACATCTATCCCTTCCTGTATATTCATAATATTATTAACTTAGTCTAGGGCCTCATTACTACCTACCTGATCAAAGTCATATTACTTCTATACAAGTGTTAAATGCTCCAATCAAACTGAAGTACTCTTTCCTTCAAATACTTCTGGTGCATCAACTCTTATTGTTACTTATGCTATATCAGAACAAGACATATCTGCTTTTCTCCTCTCCACTTGTTGAATTTCTAATCAAGATTCCCTTCCAGGAAGACCTCCCAGATTTCTTCTACTAATAATCTCACATAGCGCTCTGTTTGTAACTATGCATAGTATTTTTAAAATATGTTCACTTGCTCATCCATTAAATTCTCCAATTAGACTCTAAGCTTCATGAGTGCAAGCGTCCAGTCTTATCTAAACTTTGTAGCATTTTCAACATTTGAGCACAATGCTCTATACATTTAAGACTTTTATAAATGTTTTTCATTAGCATCTAAACCCTTTCCTGAGGCACAAATCCCCTTGACAACATTTTTAACAACTTATTAATACTCTCCAGTTGAAGATCTCTAGGGATGGAGAAGGTACTCACTCTCCCCAGAGATGGCCCATTCCATATTTTTTTTTTTTTTTATTCAGCTAAAAATCTGCCTTATTCTATCTTCCACTTATTGGAATCAGTGCCACCTTTGAAGCTAAGAAACTATGAACAATGAGACCATGACAGGAGCAAGGCCATCCAGGACTAATGGAAAAGTCCCAATTTTCATTTTTAAAATAGTGTGAACACTATTAATTAAATAATTATTAAATAATTTCCCTCCATCTCTTGTCTTTTTTTTCTTGTCTCTTTCTCTTTGTCTCTATCTCTATATCTCTGCCCTCTCCCTCTCCCACCTCCCAATTTAAGCTCATGTTCATATTCTCTCTCTCTCTCTCTCTCTCTCTCTCTCTCTCTCTCTCTCTCTCTCTCTCTCTCTCTCTCTCTCTCTCTCTCTCTCTCTCTCTCTCTCTCTCTCTCTCCTCTCTGTCTCTGCTTTTATCTCTGCTTATCTCTCCCTTTTTATAGATATTAAGATATTTATGCGATATATACTAGATATTAGATATAGATATCTCTCTTCATTCTTTCTGATTATGTCTCTGCTTCTCTCTGTCTTTGTGTCTTTGTCTGTCTTTTTTCCCGTATCCACTGGTAATATCTAGACATTTATGCTAGATACATTAAATGTAGATGTCTCTCTTCATTTTCTACGTCTGTTTTCCCCTCTGTCTCTCTATTCCTGGGTTTGTCTCTCTGTCCCTGTCTCTGATTCTGTCTACATGTTTGTTTCTCCTTCTCCATAGACAATAATCTAGACATTTATGCTACATATACTAGACTTATTAGATATAGATATATATCTTTATTTTCTACGTCTGTTTCTGCTTCTGTCTCTGGGTTTGTGTTTCCCAATCTGTGTCTTTCCCTTTCCATAGGTAATATCTACACATTTATACTACATATACTAGATATAGTTGATATAGATATCTCTCTTCATTCTCTCTGTCTCTCTTCTCTCTATATGCTTTCCATCTTCTTTGTATTTTTGTTTCCCTCTCCCTCTTGGTCTGTCTTTTTGTCTCTGTGTCTATTGGATTGATTGAGGGCAAGAAATGTTTTTGCCTTTCATTGTATCAACATTTAAAATAGTACCTACAATTGTACTTTTACCAATACTTTCCCCTCCCCTCAGGAGGCTGACATGTATAGCATGTGTCTATTAGAAATTTTTAAAAATCAACTTACATAATAAATTTCCTAGCTCAGTAATCTAACTATTACCCACTGGGGATCCTAGTGTAGTGATTTTGTAGCCTGTCTTTAAAAGGATTACTGTGCCTGAAATCCCTTCAGGCAACTAACTCCTCCCAATTAAAACAAACAAACAAAAGCTTGAAAAGTGTTAGAGTAAACAATAAAAGCCTGGGGGTTTACCAGATTTCCTCCTTCACTTTAGCTCTAGGTGGCTCCCCATTCCCAATTCCTTCTCAACTAGTTTTAGGATTTGGGATGAATTCTGATTAATTGATGAAGTAGCTGACTGTGTCCAGGAACTGATGTCCCTGGGATAACTAAATAGTTCCATAAAGTACTGATCTCCTTCTAGTGCACACACAATTGGTCACCTGTCCCAGTTTTGAAATTTATTGTGAGGTGAGATTTCAAGGATACTAAAAAGATTAAGGAAAAAAAAAAAAGTTTCCTCTTCTAATAAGAGAATTAACTATTATGAATCTGAACATCTTAAATAATTAAAAAAAAAATCCTGCCTGTTTCTTACATCTCCACTATGTAGATATGAGCAGAATCCTTTCAAGAATGAATTCTGTGGAAGCTTCAAATCATTTTGGTTGTAGAGAAGCTTCTGTAAGGGTCATATAAGGAGTTTTGAATCCAGAATCAGGAGACCTTGGTACAAGATCCATCTCTATTACTTGGCCTTTGTGCAACAGGCCAATGTGCATCTTGCCCATCTGTAAAATGGGCTTAAGAATTCTCATATTACGTTCCTACAATGCATAGAAAAAGAACACTGAATTGCACTCTCAGATTTGGTCATAATTATTATATATTAGGTCCCAATAATCTTGACTAATATATCCCATTAAGCAGCTAGGTGTTACAGTGTATAGAGCACTAGCCCTGGAGTTAGAAAGACCAGAGTTCAAGTCTTTCCAAAGATATTTGCTAGCTGTGTGATCCTGGGCAAGTCACATAACCCCTACCTGCATAAAAATGGAGAAGGAAATGGCAAATTACTCCAATATCTTTGCCAAAGACTTAGATATGACTGAACAACAACAACAAATGAATCTTACATTTGATCACAGTATTGAAGGTTATAAGTACAACATATGGTAATAATTCCAACCCAATGGAAATAGAGTAAGAATCCACTTATTCATTATTCACACTAATTAGGATCTAGCTGTATCACCTATGGACCTTTAAACAATGACAGTTAATTCACCTGGTTTCCTCTGTGTACTCAGCTGTAAAATGAGAGAACTGGATTCCATGATCTCAGATAAAATTCTATGATCCTACATGATAATGTAGGAAAATGCTCTCTGACCCTTCCACCCAGCGGTGTCATTACTGGGTCTGTATCACAAGGAAATCATAAAGTAAGGAAAAGGACCCCTCTGTGCAAAAATGTTTATAGCAGCTCTTTTTGTGGTAGCAAAGAATTGGAAAATGAGTAGATGATCATCAGTTGGTGAATGGCTGAATAAAGTTGTGGTATATGAAGGTAATGGAATATTTTTGTATTATAAAATATGATAAAAAAGCTGATGTTGGGAAGGCTTGGAAAGATTTACATGAACTGTTGCTGAGCAAAACAAGCAGAACCAATGATACATTGTACACAATTATAGCAAGAATGTTTGATGTTCAGCTATGAAAGACTTGATTCTTCTCAGTGACCCAAAACAATCCCAGTAGACTTTGGATAGAAAAAGCCATCTGCATTCAGAAAAAGAACTATAGAGATTGAATACAAATCAACACATGCTATATTCACTTATTTTTTCTGTTTTTTTTTCTTTCCCATGTTTTTTTTCCCTTTTGTTCTAATTTTTTTCTCTCCCAACATGATCCATAATGTGTATTAAATAAATAAATAAAGATAATTTTTAAAGTACTCTCTAACTATATATACTGAGCTATAACACTTTTGCACTAATGGCCAGATTATAATGACTAAAAACTTAGATAATGAAAAAAATATAAATAACAGTTTGGGAGCTGTCTCAAACTAGAATACTCTTGCTAAGCATCAAATGAATGGCATAAGATCAATAGATCAGTGTTTTCCAAGCAAATATGGTCAAGAAATAGTAACCACCATTTATGTAGCATAATAAAATATTAAGGCATTTTACATACATTATTTCATTTGAGTTTCAAAGCAGCTTTTTGAGACAGATACTGCAGGTACTTTTATCATTCATCTTGTAAATGAAAGAAAATTGGAATTAAGAGATTTAAAGAGTTAAATTACTTGACCTTGCCTAGACTTTACTATCTCAAGTTCAAGAATTCTACTCAATAAACTAGCCTGCTTCAAGGGTAAAAGATCTTAACTTCAAATCCACATATGTGTGTGTGTACAATGCATGTACATATCTGTATCATGCCTAGTATAGAATGTATATGCATAAACATTCATATATGAAGACACACCAGATAGATGTGTGTATATGAACATGTATGTAAATCAATATAATTAGTTTTTCTTTTTAATCCTTTTTATTTAATGAATTTAAAAATATTATTCTGAGAAGAGATCAATGGACTACACCAAATTTACATGGGGGGCCATGACTCAAAAGTATTTTAAGTATCACAATGAGGAAATATTTTATGGCTTGATATCTATTTATAAAACTCATAAAAATTTTCCTGAAAACATGAGCACTAGGAGGAATTTGGGAACAAAATCTAGGGAATTAGGCTTATTTTCCCATGAGAAAATTGCTATGTGTAGTGGTAATTTTTGAATGTGTATAATTTCATGATTAATATTTTAATAAAGGGGGGCAGCTAGGTGGTGCAGTGGATAGAGCATCAGCCCTGCAGTCAGAAGGACCCAAGTTCAAATCTGGTCTCAGACACTTAACACTCCCTAGCTGTGTGACCCTGGGCAAGTCACTTAACCCCAGCCTAAACACACACACACACACACACACACACACACACACACACACACATACACACACACACAAATATTTTAATACAAAAAATCTGAGGAATCTGAATTTCATATGTGAAGATATATCCATATTTTGAAGGGAAAATATTGCTAGAAGCAAAGTGTTCTTGGAGAAATACTATTCATGTTTTGTGAAACACTACATTTCCATAGAATACAATTTGGGAAATGATACTGTCAGTATTCAGAGAAGGATGAAAGTACTATACAAAAGACTACCAAGAGAAGGTTTCTAGAATGAGGATGGAAAGCAAAGAGAGCTTCTGGGAAAGGGTAAAGGAGGAGGGGTGTATGTGCAGCATGCGTGCATACATATGTGTGACAACAATCAACTAATCAATCAAAAAAGCAGCAAGCATTTATCAAATGCCTACTACATTCCAGGCACGGGGATAATAGAACAAATGTAAAATAACCCCTGCTCTCAATGGGCTTACATTCATTTGTGTTTATAATCATTGTGACTAATGGATGTTTGATGAAAACTTCTATGTGCTTTTGAAAGAGATCAAGTTTACTTTGAGTCTCCCTATAAGGTATATATATGTATATGTATATATATATATATATATATATATATATATATATATATATATATATATATATATATATATATATATGTGTGTGTGTGTGTGTGTGTGTGTGTGTGTATATGTATATATATATGTATATGTATATATATGTATATGTATATATACATACATATATATGTGGATAATTCTTAATGTTTATTTGTTAATAGACAAATGAATGAATGCCTTGGGATGGCTATATATTATCTTCTAAGTCATATCTCAGGACCCAAGACAATATCTGCCAAATAGGAGGCACTTAGCACTCCCCTTTAGGGAACTCTATGTTGCCATCAAACTAGATTTCCCAATTATGCTATCTCTTTTCTTCCTTCTGTACTATCTCATAAAGTGACAGTTACCCCTTTTAAATTTAAATATCTCATCCTTTAAAGTCCCCTCTCAAATGTGACCTCTTCCGAAATTTCCTTGATTTTCAGAAACAAAAAAATCATTTCCCCTAATTATTATGCAACTTTGTGTTATTATTGTATCATTATATATGCAAGATCAGAAAATGTCTTCTCTAAGTTTATTAGCATAGTGTTTTGCACACAGTAAGTGTTTAATAAATGTCTATTAAATTTGTTGCTGTCACATAGACAAGATTTAACTGACCTTTTCTTTTCTCTGTCCACTAATTGGTATCACAGTTCCAGAATGTTTCTTTTCATAATCTCCTTTCTTACCTTTTCAGATATCATTTCCAATTCTTTTTTGCCTTGGTCTTCTGGGAAAGCATTTTGTTGACATATTTTCTAGTAATAACAAGTTCATTAAATGCAGTGGGGGATTCCCTTAAGACCAAGGGATATGGGGCATTCAGATCTGCTCATTTAGTTTTGTTTAATTTTTTTATCTATTCCCTTGTCTGCTCTTTGGTCAATAGCTTCTCCTGACTTCTTCATTACTACCTAATTACAGTGAGTTTCTTTGCTCATTTTTGTCTGTGATAAAAACCAGCTAAGGGAAGAAATTTGACTTCTAAAGTCCCCTAGACACCTCACAAGCAGTCAAACCTCCCTCACTTACTCAAAACTGATTTTCTCTTTCTTCTCTCCTAATGTATCTGTAAAAAGTCTTTCTTGTGCCCTGCACTGATTATAGCTAGCTCTACATTTTTACTGCCTTTACTTTTCTGTGCAAGATGTGACTGATAAAACTATATTTTTCTTTTCTTTCTTTCCAGGACAGATTTATCCTTTGCTTATAAATCTTTGAGCAGTCTTTCATGAAGCCATATCAGATGTTCCTTAATCTTTGTATTATTCATTCCTTTAAGGAATTTTAATCTACTGGGTTTAATTATAATGTCTCTCAGGAAGTACCAGACTTCTGCACTGAGCTTTATGCTCACAATCCTGTAATTATATTGGTGAGCTTTCTCTTCTTCCTTCTCCAGTAATTTTTTTTCAGTAGAATATAGGTCAGAACCCTCCATTTCCATGGTGTGTCTTGTTTAAAATACTGAATTAGTCAGTAACTTTTCTGTATCCTTTATGAAGATTTTTCCATTCTAGTTTTCCTTATTTCATTTTGGCCTTGGTCTTTTCTCAGTAACCCAATATGGTTGAGTGGTGATATGATGCCTTTCCACCTGATACTGATATTTAAAAGGTTTTCTTCTTGTTGTTAAACCAGGAAGAATACTTTAAAAAACTACCCTTTTATTTTTTGATGGGGATTGCAGTGGATCTGTCATACCCAACTTATTTTTTTTAAGTTAAGAATCTAACATCTGAATCAAAAAAAAAAAATTAGGAACAGAGTGAGCTAAAACATTTAGGCTAGTGTTAAAGTGGCTGAGTAAATTTGCTATGTATGAAGAGCTAGTTGGGAGAAGGAAGGAAGGAAGGAAGGAAGGAAGGAAGGAAGGAAGGAAGGAAGGAAGGAAGGAAGGAAGGAAGGAAGGAAGGAAGGAAGGAAGGAAGGAAGGAAGGAAGGAAGGAAGGGAGTGAGGGATGGAAGGAAGGGATGGAAGAAGAGAAGGAAAGGAGGGAAGGAAGGAAGGAAAGAGGGAAGGAAGGAGGGAGGAAAGTAGGGTGGAAGGAAGGGAAGGAAAGAAGGAAGGAATGAAGGAAGAAAGGAGGGAAGGGACAGAGGAGGAAGGAAGAAGGAAGGGATGGAAAGAGGGGAGGGAGGGAGGAATGGAGCAAGAGAGATAAGAAGGAAGGGAAGGAGGGAGAAGGGAGAGACAGAAACACAGAAACAGACTTAGTCTAAGCAGACTAATTCAACTAGGAGCCTGGTGTTCCTGACTGATTTTCCCTGTGTATTTCTGTGTTCTTTGCATTATATATGTCCATGAAGAGTCCTGAGTCAGGAATTTAGGTGATGATAGTCCTATGGAAATGACAGCTGTGTATTTGTCATCTTCTGAATCCTTAGAGAAGCAAAGGAAGTACACTACGGTAGCACCTACCACCTCTGTGGGCTTGGATCAGTGCTTGGTGCTTCACAGACTCTGAATAATGCTGACTCCTCATGTGTTATAGCACTAAGCATCTGACTAGTTTCTCTGCATCCCTGCTTAGTTTTCTGCTCTCTCCCTAATATCTTTGTCTAATGCTAGCTTCTTTGGGAGCCCCAGCTCAGTTTAAACTTTAACTATCTGGCTCTTCATTCATAAATTCCCATCACATTTCCGCTGGGGTCTAATGTTCATCTTCTTCTTTGAATCCCAAAAAAAGTTTTAAGGAAAGAACTTAGTTGAAAAAGTCCCAAGCACATATAGTGAGTTGCATTAATAGAATGACTACTGAAATTGGAGTCAGGAAGACCACGTTTGAATCCCGTTATGGAGCTCTCTAAGTACTAGTTTTCTCATTTATAAAATGAAGACTGAATCTACAGTCTTATGAACCTGTGGCACAGCACTGACTGGTCACTGAAATAATCATTGTCTCTCTGAACGCTCCAGCAGTGAGAAATTCCTAGAAAGAATTCAGGTTTGGATTTAACTCTTTCCCTCATAGAATCTCAGTGGAGGAGATGATCTTTAAATTCATATGACTTTTCATTCATTCATTGAACAAATGTGTCCAGCAATGACTTGTTTGGCAGAAAGACCCTGCTGGACAATAAGGAAAATGTAAAGTTTAGATGAGATGCTATCCTCATGCTTGACCGAGGATCAATTTAATTTGAAGTGCTTGGATGAAATAGTTCTGTAAAGAAATTATCATTGGGTATTTGGATTTAGATGTCTTGTTTATCACATTTCCATATGACAACTAGTATCTATTAACAGTTGACTATGTGTTAAATACTGAGGATAAAAAGGAAAAAATCTTTGCCTTCAAGAAGTTCATATTAAAATGGAGGAGCTTATTTAAAAAAAAACATAAACCATTTCTGGATAATTCTAATTGTGAAAATGTCCATATTAATACTATATCATATCACATCATGATATATCATATCATATAAGATACATCAAATTGGTAGCTTGCAAGATCTACAGAGCAGTGAGTGTAACATTTTTGCCTTTGTATACCACTACCATCTGATATAGAGTTGGTGCTTAATAAATATTTGTTAAATAGAATTCAATTTATTTTGCAGAGAAGAAAATGTTGGCTTGAAACAAAAACATAAAAATATAATAAAAAAATTAAAAAAAAACAGCAAAACAAAGGGCAAGATGATTGGTGATGGCTCAGGATACAGTGGGTAACTATCCAAATGTGAAATGAAATGTCTCAGGAAGCAGTGAGCTCCCACCACTGGATGTCTTCATACAGAGACTAAATTATTACTTTCCAGTTATGCTGTAAAAGGTGATTTTTTTTGTCCAGGTAGGAGTTAGAGTAAACAAATTCTAAAGGCTAGAGTCTCTTTTAATTTTGAGATTTGAGTTTTTGAGGGTGTGTAAGTTTTCTACCTGTTTTGGGTCATCTCTAAGGTACAAATCTAACACTTTTCTAATCCTAGAAACATCAAGTTTGTAGTACACTTCAATAACAAAATATCACACAAACTTACACACACCTCACTTTCTCACATCATCACGCATTTCTCCACATTACAAGTAAGAAATATCAAAGAGATCTTGATGTTTGGAGAAATCTGTGCTTTCTTTGAGCCTGATCATTCATTCAATCACCCAGCAGGTAGAAACCTACACTTTGGCCTTCACTGTTGAGCAGGCTAGTTTTACATAGCTGGATTTGGAGAAGTCTCCGTGGCTTTTCAAGACTGTATCCAATAGGGGAAAGGACTTTTTATGTGGCTTAGGGGATTGAGCTGAAAGAACAGTTGTCTCTCATCACCAAAATGAAAAGAAAGATACTGTGTTTAATCAGTGGTTCTTAAAAGAAGGGGTTGGTGACTCCAACTAGGAAGCAGGGCATAGAGAATCATGTCGCAAAATTTATGTGCTGTCAAATGTCAAGGTAGAATAAGAGAGCAGCAAGGAAGGTCAAACACTACATCCTTAACTCTAGGAAAAAAAAATAGGAACAATGAAGAGAAGTAATAGGGAGATAGATTTCACTTCAATATAAGGAAAAGTTACTTAATGGGACAAGCGTAGAATCTTCCTTAGATGGTAAAATACTCACTGTCACTGGTAATATTAAAAGAGAAGTTTGAGAAGTTCCTGTCTATGATAATGTAGAGAACATGTTTACTCTGGAATTAGTTTGGTAAGATGAGCTCTAAGGTTCCTTCTAATTCTAATAATCTAAAAATCCAATAATAATCTAATAATTTAGTTCTAGGAGGCAAATGACTTGATTTTATAATTCTATAATTTAAGCAATTTTTAATATTCTAATTTTATTGTATGTCTGGAAACAGAGGAAAAGGAACGGAGTATGCATTTATAGAGCACCTAGTATTTATCAGACATTGCTAAATGCTTTACAAATATTATTTCACTTGATCCTCACCACAACATTGGGAAGTAGATGCTATTATTATTATTCTTATTCTGTCACTGGGGAAACTGAGGTAGCTAGAAGTTGTAACTTGCTCAGGGTCAGTGTCTGAGGCAATTTGAACTCAAGATTTCCTGATTCTGGAATACTTATTTGACTTTGAATGGGATGAACGCTTTAACAATAATGATGATGATAGCTGTTTTTATATGGTGCTTTAAGGCCTCTAAAGGACTTTAGAAACATCATTCCATTCAATGCAGTGCTTAGCATGGAATCTGACACACTATAGATGCTTAAAAAATGCTCATTGACTGGATCCTCACACATGAAGGATATGTCCTTTGATTATTATCACCCCCATTTTGCAGACCAGGAAGATGAGGTTTACAGTCACAAGCTTTCAAAGACAAGATTGGAATACAGAATATTCTGATTCTAATAACACTACTCTCTATGTTAACTAGGCTGCATTTCAGCATTCAGTAAAAATTATCTTGTCTTCCTCAAATGAGTTTATTATACTATTAATCCATGCTAATCTGTGCCAAACCCCTCCTTTGATAACTCATGGAGATGTAGATATGACCCTGGGTACTCGAAAACAAAGTCATGCTTGCAATTTTTGATAGAAATTACTAAAACTTTCAGATTCTGACCTTGTGATAAAGCATAAGGATGTCATCGGAAGATCAGCTTAGTACATAGCCCATTTTCATAAAGCTTGGCCATTAGTGGGTGGATTTTATTCTTGATCAAAGCAACCCAACAAGATGCCTCCTAAATTAAGTCATAGAATCGTTATGACCCACACTGGTCTGCTAAGTCAACTTGTAGAGGAATCACCCATATGACAAAATTATTGATCCTTGAAGGATTGAAGTATGTCTAATCACCCTAATAGATTCCAATGTCCTTCATTTTAAGGTTTAGGTCTTTAGCTTGGTCCTTATTGCCATGCCTTTGAATTTAGAAAGCATTTGATATATGTTTGACAGTTTAATGATTAAAACTTGCTACACTGTGGGGAATTGGAGGATAATGGGAAGATGGAGGAGTATGTTGGTAAATTTCAAACTTCCCAGATTTCCCTCTTAAATAGAACAAATTTGCACCTCAGGGAAACATAGATTGATGAAAAATCAAGAAAACTTGGGAGCAGAATAGGGGTCATCCAGGTACCACCTGAGAAGATCTGAAAAAAGACCTTGGGTCAGGGAATTAACACCAGTGAAGTGCAAGTTTTTAGTTCTACAGAAATACCAAGTGGGGGGCCCTAGGGTGAGCTGGGCTTGGCTGGACCCTCAGCAGAAACCACAGAAACTTTTACTTCTTGGATTGCTGGTGGAGTCCGGGTCTGAGTCCAGGAAGACTGAGGGAACCTCGGCTGGTTGCAGAGACACAGCCCTGGTTGACAAGGAACCAGCACATCCATGAGTGCAGAGGCAGTGGGACACAGATGCTACTGGCTGTGGGCACTTGCTGGAGGGGGGACCCCTTGCTTTGGGGTTCCAGGTCAGAGGGAGGAGCTGTAGTGAAGCTTGAGGTACCATCCCTCCCAGGATTAGAGATGCTTAAACTAATATCTTTTATTTTAAAACAATGAACTTACAAATAAGAAAGAACCCAGAAACTTACTATGGGAACAGGGAAGACTGGGATTCATTTTCAAAGGATAGTGAAGTTTAAAAAAAAAAAAAAAAGGAAAAAAAGAAAAACTTCTACCCTAAAGAGTAACTAATGGTTCTCTGCTCAGACAGAGAGAGTTATAGAGAGTTATAGACTCAAAAAGGAATTTAAAAATCAAATTGAAACATTGAGGAAAAACTAAAAATAAATTAATTAATTAATTAATAAAAAACATCAAAGGAGAACAAGATTATGGGAAAAAAATCAATTAGAAAAGGAGATACAAATTCTCAAAGATGAAAACAACTCTTTGAAAATTAAAATCGGGCAAGAGGAAACTAGTAAAGCTATGGGAAACCAAGAAAAAATTAAACAGATTATAAAGAATAAAAAAGAAGGAACAGACTGTGAAACAGTTTATAAGAAAAACAACAGATCTGGAGAACAGATCAAGAAGAGAAAATATAAAAAAAAAAATTGAACTGCCTGAAAGTTATGACCAAAAAAAGAGAACCTTGACACAATAACGCAAGACATCATCCAAGAAAATTGTCCTTGAGTGATAGAACATGAGGGGAAAGTCGAGATAATAATAATAAAAAATCCACTGATCGCCACCTCAAAGACATTCTTTGTGGAAAACATACAGAAATATTATTGCCAAATTAAAGAAAACCCAGATCAAACAGAAATTTTTTCAGGAAACGAGGAAAAAAAAAACAATTCAGATATGCAGGAACTACAATTAGAATTGTACAGGACTTAGCAGCATCCACAGTAAGAGATCACAGATCCTTGAATCATATCATATCTACCAACAATCAAAAGAACTAGCCCTGTAGTCAAAAATATTATATCTAGCAAAATTATATATAATATTGAATGAGAAAAATGAACATTCAACAAACTCAGATTTTTAGGAATTTCTATCAACTAAACCTGAGCTTAATAGACAATTTAACATATAAGAGCCAATATCAAAGATAAAGGAACTCAACATGGACAAATTGTTTTGTTTTGTTTTTTTTTAACATGGGAAATGTATACCATTTGTTTAAGATTGACATGAACAATAAGACAGCTCAAAAGAAAAACTGAGGCAGACTTAAAGATAGTAATCATGTTATACAAATTAGAGGAATAATAGACACAGAGGGATTAAAGGGGGGGGAGGACTCATAGAATCTGGAATGGGTTAAATAAACCGCACTACATATTTGTTATGAAGGCTATAGCCTCCTCCAAAATCTGTAAAGGAATTAGGGAGAGGGATGGACAGACAGGAAAGCAAAATGTAAGGGAAGACAAAGGGTGGGGGGAGATTAAGTAATAGTAAGACAAGTTAAGGAGCAGAATTAAAGCAAAGAGTCATCAGGGATAGGATATGTGTATGTGTAGGTGTGTGTGGGTGGGATTTGTGTATATATATCTCTACATATGTATACATAAATATATTTTTTCTTAACTATAGCCTGCTTTGGAGGTAGGGTGGGATGAAAGGGAGAGGATGAATAAAGTAAAAAAAGTGTACAGCAGAAAACAAAAGAACAATTTACAAGGAAGTAAAGAAAAGATGGACAACCATGAATATAATTTCTTCTACTAACATATATATATATATATATATATATATATATATATATATATATATATATATATATATATATATATATATATATATATATATATGCTTTCTTGAACTTCAAAGCTGGCTTCTATCTACTATGCCATGCTGGAGACAAAAATATAAATTTCGACAGGCCTTTAATTATTGCAAAGAATTTGATCATGCTCGGGAATTCTCTTGACTTCTTGCAGGGTCCTTGCTACCCATCAGGATCCAATGACTGTGGGTCAAAGATAGGACAATAAATTGAATGGCCAGAGATTGATTTTAATTTTCTGGCTGATAGCATATTCAGATTCCTGGTGTACAGATGTGGGTTTTCATAATATTTCAGCACACAATCAGCAGCATTTTTGGTAACTTGATATATATAAATAAAGTATTCTACTAGAGATGGAGCCTATTCGGAATTCAACTCGAAGAATTTATTATGAGAATAAGAATACCTGTTTAAGGGCAGGAGAAAAGAGGAAGAGACCAAATACTTTTACAATTATGAAAGAAGTTCTTTTAGGCAAAATTATCCAAGATCAGCAAGTAGTGATTATAACAGTGGATAAGATCATTTGCTTCTTTCATAGGAACTGGGAGTTTTAAAATATTTATCCACTAGATGCTTGAGGGATTGCTACACTGTTAGTCTACTAAGATGTTAAAAAATAATTGTGGTTCTTATTACCCTCCACACTCAAAACCTCCTAATATGCAGGTGGTACAAATATTATTATCCATATTTTAGAGATAAGGAGACAGAATCTAGGAGACAGATGTGCTTGCTTATCATTATGTAACTTGTAAAAGTAGAGTCTAATCTCATATTCATTATTCTTTGCACCATATAATAATCCCTTCAAGTATGGATCCCTAAGGAGAAGTTTGCAGTAGCTCTGCCCAAGTCATCCAAATAAATTTTCTATGCACAGGGAGAATTTTCACTTTCATAGAAGCCCCAAACTCTGCCGTCCACTTTTGGTGTCTACCCGCCACACAACTCTCACCTGTGACACCTGCATGTGAAGGAGCCACATCCCAGTAAAACATTTTGATAGATGAAGTAAACTAGATTGAGATGACTCACACTCAAGCCAAGCATGTGAACAGTGTCTGTGGAATAGGTAAATGAGAACAATTTGTTCCAATTGCCATTAAAGCAGCTGAAGCAGGTGCTATGGAGTACATTGAGCTTGGTGAGACATCAAGGATTCCAAAGTCATCCACTACCTCCCAGATCATTATTTGATTTTTGTCTTTCCACTGGCCTTTGATTTCTCTGGAATAGAGAAACTTATAACTAATTTTGTGTAACTCTATCTCATTTAAATCAAATTTATCCATGAGTTAAGACATTGTGATGACATTGGTCTTCTTCAAAAACAAACAGAACAACTTGGCCAGAACTGACTTGGTGGATGTGGGTTCTGAACCTCCCTGAGGCAGGTTTGACCAGTAGTGACCGGTACTACAGCCTCTCTCATACACTAAGGGACCCATATACCTTTAGCTATGTACAGCCTTAAGGAAGAACCCAGAGCCCATGAGATGGCTTTGATCCCGGTACTACTGGAAGATTTTGCAGAAGAGAACCCTCTTCATAGGTATATCAAGTAGCCTAGGAATCAAACACCTACTGATCATAAATCATAATTTTGCAGCCCCCATCTGATTATGGGATCTCAATCCATAGTTTGAGAAGCTTAATTTTAAATCCTACTAAACTTTTGTGTATTAGTTGTGGATGTTATACTAAAGAATTCTTGTCCCTTAACTTTATCTGTATTTGTAAGGTCATTTCCAGTTCTTATGCTCCAAGTTGCTATCATCCTATTCTTTAAAGGACCTTCCATCTCTGATATTCTCTGTTTCGTATCCTTCTGTTCCTTCTAAATCCGAAATCTCAAATTTTAAGAACATTACCCTATTTGAACATCATTCTAGGAACACATCAATTGGGATTCCTTGTGGGAATAATATCTCTCATGCTAGGTTGCTGAGTGATTCATAATGACTCCTGATGGACCAAATGTGCTCTCTGTCCTGGTTCCAGCAGGGACTTTCCATAAAGAAATTAAATTATTGCTGAATTTCTTCTACAATCTCATGCTGGGGAGCTCTAGCCACTAGGTTTGCTGTTGTTGTCGTCATCATTGTTGTTTTTGCTTTTTCAATACCATACAGTAAATACCAGTGGTGAGCTGCCAGGTAATGTAATATATCATTCTATATCCAAGTCCTTCAGAAATCCAAGAAATTGGTGCTGCGTAAAGCTCTCAGAGGCTTATATTAAATTAGAATGGCCCAGCATGAGCCAAAATGCTGCAGCCCTTCTGCACTGTAAGAAGGATATGTCTTTGTTTTTGAATCAGATGATCAGTGACTGAGATTGGCTGTAGGGCTACCTCCTAGCAAGAAAGAGAGCCTTCTCCTAATCCCTCTGGCACAGTTCTATAATTATGAATGATTGAAAGAAGGAGGAATAGGAGAGGGATAAAGTGCCAATTTCTCCGTGAATGCTTCCCCTATTTCCTGTCCAGAAGCTGATTTTCCTTTTCATATTTTCCAAAGCATTTCCATTCACTCCAAGGAAGCAGTGTGGTTCGGTGGAAAGTCTTGTCTCTGAAATTAGGGACCCTGGAATCACATCCTGCTTCTGATGCTTATGTCTCATGCTTTGGGATGTTACTTAACCCGCTGAGTTTCCTCATCTTTTAAATGTAGATCTGTAATCCTATGCTCCCATTTTTATTCTAATCACAATTCTATAAATTATGCAGAGAAGGTGTCATCATCCCCATTGGACAGATGAAAAAACAAACCAATAGAGGTAAAGTGACTTAGTAAAAATTATCTAACTAGTAAGTGATAAAAATAGTACTTGAATTCAAATTGTATAAATTTTAGCCACGTGTTTCCATGATATCACAAAACCTACCAGCTCTGATTTCTGTCACAGTTTTACAATTTAAAAAAATTCTTTTTCTTACCAGAATTCACATAATATGGTCAGTGTAGGTTTTGATACATCCATTTTACAGATGGGGAAACTAAGGCCCTGAAAAATTGTAGCATTTTCAAGGTATTAGATAATAAGCTCAGGTTTCCTGATTCAATATCCAGGGCTCCATCCTAGAGTGACTTTTTTCAAAATGACTTTCTGGGATTCCAGGGACAGAAGCCAGTTTTAGAATTGGCTGGACCTCAGGGGATATTAGCTAATCCTTAGAAATACCCACTGATATATTGCTATATGAGCTCTGAGGAAATAAGAGCTGATTTGAAAAGAGTGACAGAGACTTCATTTTGAGACTCAAAATCTTTAACGCCACACTAGCAAGAGGAAATGGAAGATTGCCTGTCTAAGCTCAGATGGTGGTTTCCATATTTCATTGTTGTTGTTGGGGGTTTTTTTGAGGGGGGAAGGGAGGTTGGGAGTAATATTGGTATGATTATTTTTCCTTTACCTAGACCTTCCAATTCTTCTTCCTCCCAAATACTCAAGAAATCAAAGCATGTTAAAGCTGGAAGTGATAATAGAATAAAGGGTGTTAAAACCAAAAATATACAGTTTTTTTTAGGGTATGGTAGAAAGAACACTGGATTTGGATTCAAAGGCTATTTGGGTTCAAAAACTGACTGCTAATTGGTACCAGGTTTTCACATTTATAAAGGTTTCTTCCAGTAGTAGATTTTATAAGCTCGTCAAGGGATTTTGGAATCTTAGAGGTGCTCAGGACTTCAATGATTACCTAGTCCTGTCCTCCATTTATAGATAAGCAAACAAGCTTGAAGAAAGGAAATGATTTACCTAAATTCACGCAGGGAATTCTCTGCAGAGAGAGATTAGACCTAGCTCTCTTGACTCTGTCCATTGTTCTTCCCTTAGCTGCCTAAGGAAGGCAAGAGCTAAAATCATTTTGTTGCCAATGGCATCTTATGTAGTTCTGAACACAGCTGGAAAAAATGGTGCCAGAGACCAATTTTCAACTGAAAAGAGAAAACCAATAAAAGCCTTAAAAGAAGAAATAAACTTGAGTTTGGAATGTGGTACTTAGGGAAAATCCAATGGCAGGAGGTGAATGCTGAAGATAATAAAATTGACATCTGACAGAAAAGAATGATGGGAAAAATAAAACAGAGAAAAAGCACAAAGGACCAAAGCAAAGGGAACCCAGGAGGCCACAAGTTACATAATTTTCCACAAGCTAGTTATTAAAATTGGAGGTGTAAAATTGTATGTTCATTCATTGTAGTAAAAAGAATCATTGAGATCAAAAGATCTAGGCTCAAGATCTAGCCTGGACACTTATATCTGGTTGACCTCAAAGTCATCTTGACAAACTCTGCAAACTTTCACACTGAGTTTACTTAGCTATAAAAGGGAGATAATAATACCTACACTATGGAAAAAAAACATTTATTAAGCAGTTACTGTATTAAGCTCACTATGCTAAGCCCTGGCAATGTAGACAGAGTCAAGGCTATCCCTGACCTTGATGAGCTTGCATTATAATTGTGGGAGACAACATATGTAGGTAGGTTTATAAGGATATAATGCTGCTAGATTGAATTAGCTTGAGAAAGCTAGTTGTTAAATTTTCAATGTGAGCCTTTACTGCTCAGAAATTGACAAATGTTACAAAACAGGGATTGATTTATTGTTTTATTGATTGATTTTGCTTGTTGATTTATAAAGAAAGTGATGGAGAAAATAATAATATAGATTAAATGTAAAAATGGTTCATGTGAATTTTTTGATAGCCAACTGTTAAATGTGTTTTAGGTTCAGACAGTTGGAAAGGCATGGTGGTAAACTAGGCATACAAATAAAACATTTACTGATAACAAATTAAAATGTCATTATCCTCACATTGAGCTATGGGTTCACAATCCATAGTTTAAGAAGCCCCGGGCTATATGATGGTACAGTTTGGTGGACTTGAAACTATGTAGAAAACTAGATCCTAAGAGAAATCATTTATAATTCAAAGTCCATTAGGAGGAAGATAGCTGATCAAGTTACCCTTAGGAGTCTGCCCTTATACTTGCATTGTGAAGCACAGCGGATGAAGACATAGGTAATGCACATCTGTTGTTGTTCTGGAGGACAGATTCAGGGACCCCAGAATATGAATTTTAGGGCAATGAGAAGGATCTAATAAAATGAAATCTAGTAGAGATAAATATAAAGTCCTCCACTTGGTTTCAAAACTTTAACTCCACAAGTACAAGAACAGGGAAACATAATTAGACAATAGTTTCTGTGAAAAAAAGATCTGCCAGGAAGAGGTGGGAAGCAGAGCACAGTTTCTCTGTGTCAGTTTAGTATGATGTGGTACCTGGGGAAAAACCTGGTATAATTCCCTTATTGATTATCATGTCCAAAACATTTATTAGTATTATTTAGATTGCATCTTTTCCAAACTGATCATCCTCTGCAAATACAGAATTAGAAGAGTAGGAAGGGACTTCATGGACTAGCCTAGCTTACATATAAAGAATAATATTCCACCTTTAACAAACTTGATGAATGGTCATCTTACAGGTACAGTAGCTTCAATATATTAGACTGGGAATAAGAAGACCTGAGTTCAAATTCTGCCTCAATCACTTATTAGCTTTGTGATTAATTGGCAAATCACTTGTCTTTTTTTATAATTTAATTTTCTTATCTCTAAAATGGGGATGAGATACTTCACAAGATAGATGTAAGGATTAAATGAGATAATAGGTACTATATAAATCTTAAACTACTATATAAATATTAGCTACTTCTAGATGAAAGACCAAAAAGAAGCATGACCTATCAGCTCTAAATACAACCCATTCTACCTTTAGCCATTTCTAATTGCAAGGATATCTTTCCTTACATCAAACCTGAATTTCTGTTTTTTGAAACTTCCACAAAAATTACATTGTTGATACCAAGTGAAGTGAAAAGAAGCTGAGGAACATTGTACATTATGTCAGCAACTTGTGTGATGATCAAGTGGGAATGATTGCTCTTCTCAGTAATACAATGATATGAAATAACTCCAAAAGATTCATAATGGAAAATGCTCTCCACATCTCTTGAGAAAGAACAAATGGAATGTGAATATAGATTAAAGCATACTACTTTCACTTTTCTTTTCATTTTTTTTGTTCACAATATGACAAATATGGAAATCTGCTTTATATGACCATACATATATAACTTATATCATATTGCATATCATATTAATAAAGGGGGAAGGAGAGAAATTTTTAAAATTGAAAATTTTATGTAAAAATAACTTTTAAAAATTGTCTATGTAATTGAAGAAAAAATTATTTAAAAGAAAAAATAAAGCTCCTTTGAAAGCGAGAAAGAGAAAACTTTCACACATTTCTTCTAGTTCTATCCTATGAGATCATAACAAAAAGTACTCTACTTTTCAGGTTATTTCTCTTTAAAGGCTGAAAGATAGCCTCATGTCCCTCAAGATTTTTCTTCTCTAGGCTACAGATTTCCAGCTCCTTACAATTTTCTATGTGTTCTTGCCCATCTTAGTTGCCAGACTACAGATACTTTCAAGCTTTTCTTGGAGCCAGATGTCTGATGCCAAGGTCAGCCTTTTTCCTCCTCAATGTGTTACTATTTTGAGAATGGGTCTCCATCCCTGAGCCAGGGTCCTTAGCTAGCAGCTAGTATTTTGAAAACTTACTAACTTTTGACATCTAAACCAGGTTGGAATTTGTTTTTCTTAACTAAATCTGAGGGCTGCCTATATATATGACCCAGAGCAGAGAAACACAGTCTTTTATTGAGTCATCCACTGCTGAGGAAAAAGCTCCCTAACCAGCTGAGAACAATAAATGGATTAATTTTGCTGGTTTCATTGCTCAAGAAACAGCATGCTTGAGCCCTGACAATTTCCCCCCTGAAACAAGCCCCATGCACTAAACTCAGACCTGTGACTCGGCATGAGAAACATTTATTCAGAGAACATTTCAGGAGTACTACTTAGGAGTAGAATAATTAGACTGACTAAGGGAACCTGGGCCCTATTTCAGTTGGATGCTGGGTTTTCATTTGGGAAAGCAATAATAGGATCCTAGGATTTTAGATCTGGAAAGGAAATTAAAGCTCACCTAGTTTAGCCTTGTCATCTTATGGAGTAAGATACTTTGGGTCAAAGAAGGATCCTAGGGTTTTAGAGTAGGAAGGGAAATTAAAGATGGAATGATATTTTGCCTCTAAATAGCACTTTAAGGCTTGCAAAACTCTTTAAAAATATTCTTTTCATTTAATCTACACAATAACCTTTTGAGGTAAGTGTTCTTATCATTTTCATTTTAGAGATAAAGAAATTGACCCTGAAAGAGTTTGTGACTTATCTGGGATTTTCTACTTGATATTTGTATGCCAGTTTGTAGCAGAATTCAAATTCTTGACTCCAGGTCCAGTGCTCCCACAATTTGTGCTATCTAGCCTCATAATGATATTAGTAGGAATAGGAATATTGATTCAATGATTACAAAGCACTTTCATTTATTCTCTCATTTATTCTCATCTATTCTCATCTACAGTCTACTGGGCACATAGTAGGGGCTTAATCAATGTTTATTCACTGACTTTTTACAATGACTATCATGTAGATAGAACAGGAGTATGGAATTCAGCTTTGGGTACTATATTTTAGGAAGAAGATTGGAAATTAGGACATGTCTAAACAAGGCCAGAAAGGCCAGTGGAAAGGATTAGAGACCATAACACAGGAAGGTTATTTGAAGGAATTGAGGCCCTTGGCCTGCTGCATAAGAGAAAACAGTAGAAACATTTGCCATTTTCAGATATTTGGAGGACTGTCAAGTGGAAGGAGATGAGATTTGTGCTTTTCCTAGAAGGACAAAATCAGGAACAATTTGATGATAGTTGCAATGTCTTTTGGTGGCCTGTTTGGCTGTATACAATTGCAGAGGAGAATAGCAGGCCTAAAATCAGCAAGAATTATCTGATTTCATATCCAACCTCAGAAACTCATTGCGTATGTCATCCTATGTAAGACACTGAATTCAATTTCCTCATCTATAAAATTAGCTAGAAACCAAAGAGGCAAATCCCTTCAGTATTTTTGCCAAGAAAATCCCAATTAAAGTCATAAAGATTCACACATCTGAAATGACTGAACAATAGCAACAAATAGCCCAGCTTTCTGGCTCTCACACTGTTAGGAGGGAGTTTGTTGATTTGTACAGTGTCTCTAGAGCATTATTAAGTTGTTGGCCATGAAGGCTCTGTCAACTGCAATGTGAACATTTAAAAATCACATGATCATTCTGAACCTCATTTTTCTTTTTCTCTCTCTTTTTAAATATTTTAAAATTTCAAACTAAATACAAAATAAGCAAAAACAAAATAGAAAAAGACAGAAAAGGAAAATTAAAAACAAAACAAACATTTTCATGTGCCCAACAGAACATCAAGAAAGATTCAAAATATGCAGCAATAAATTTTCATTTCAAGAAAGCATATATTAGTAGAGAATCTATTTGTGACTATCCCTTTGCTTTCTTGTAAGCTATTCTTTTGTTCTCTTTACTTTTTTCCCTTTTATCCCCTTTTCCCAAGCAAGCTACAGTTAAACATGGAGATGTATGCAAGTATTTATGTGTATATATTTATACACATCCATATAGATACATATATTTACATATACAGTACATATATAAATGCATTTACATATATATGTATATATACATATATAGAAACATGCATCTAAAACAATATGAATATGGATGATATAAGGTAAATTTTTCTTATTTACCTCAGTGTTCTTGTTTGGAAAATGGGGATATCAAAATCTGCTTTGTATGCTTAACAGGAGTGTTATACTTTTAAACCATAAAATTATATAGAAATATGGTGGTGGTTATTATTATTATCAGTCTTAAAGAAACCTGTTTGTAAATTTTAAAGTCACTTGGAGACTTTTATTAATACTCAACAGTAAGATCCCCAAAGACCAGGAGAAATATGTTCCTTTTAAAAAATCATTCATTGTCATCGAGTGGCCAAGAGTCATTGCCAAGAGTCAGGAAAATGGAGTTATGTTCTTTCCTCTATAGGAAGTAGAACAGAACTGTGTTCCTTGTCAGTGATACGGACTACAAAGAAGGAATATTGTAGGAATATTTGTTCTACATAGACAGCCTTCATAGTAATGAGAAGCTATTAACTCCTCATTAGGAAAATAGCAAGCTAAAGAATTTAAATTCCCCATATTTTGTCTAAGTTTCATGCAAAACTTTGTATAGGCCAAAACTGTAATGTGCCTCTTAAAAGAAAACAGTCATTCTAAGCTGTTTTATAAATTTATGATGTTAAATACTAGAAAGGACTTTAGAACATTGGTATTTTGAACTGGAAAGGTTCTTAAAAGATAGATTGATATAAAGTGTCAGACTACAAGAAATCTTAGAATTTTGAATTTCAGAGCTGAAGAGACTTTGTAACATTAACTATTAGAACATAGAAAGTTAGAACAGAGAGACCTAAGGTAAAATCCTCAAATAACACTGAAAGATTCATTGTTTCTCTCACTAATAGATGAAATTAGATTAGAATATCTAATCTGGAAGATTTCTTAGAGATCATACTTCTCATTTTACTGTTAAGGAAACCACATTTAGTGGAGACTGATTGAGTCTTTGTAGGAAGATGTACTGGGAGTTCTTGGAGTCTTAGAAAGCAAAGATTTGGGGTGATTAAGGGTTAAGTGAGGAGAGAGAGAAAAGGTGTCAAGGAGAAAAGAAGAACGTGGGAAAAATTGGTGGTGGAAACAACCTAAGCCAAGCCTAACACCTCATTTTCCATATCCTGGGATGGATACTTATTTATCCTAGTAAACATTTTATCCTAGTAAACAATAAGAACCCAAGATGTATTGGGAGAACTTGTGTTCTGACAAGTAATTCAGTATTATTTGTAGTACATTATATTTAATAAATATATAATATTGAGTATAATACACTGCCCAGGCTACCTGGAATGCCATGTTTTACTCCCCTACCCTATTAACTGGGTCTGTTCCACCCTTGCCAGTTTTAAAATCAAGCTCAAATGCCCTGAAATCTTAGCCTTCAAAAGGACCATGGAATTCATGGTCTAATTCAGTCTCTGGTCCAGCACTTTATATGGCAGGAGTGGGGAACATCCGGCTTGTAGCCCGTATAAGACCCATAAAATAATTTGCTAAGGCAATCACAGGCGATGATGAGCTGAAACCTAGGTACAACAACCTCCCACTGTTAGAGTTCTATAAACTAATCATTTTGAATGGCCAGAAAATGATGTTATAAATATCCAAATGGCCCTTGGCAGAAAAAAGGTTCCCCACCTCTGCTCTACAGCATCACTGCAGGTCACCATTCTGATTTTGTCTGAACTCTTCCATAATTGAGGGGGAAAGGTGACCTGGGAGGAGGAGAGAAATCTAGTTTATTTCATCACTTTAGGATAAATCTATTTCTGGTTTGTTTTTATCTCTTTTTTCTTTAATCCTTTTAGCTCGATCATTAAAATCTGCTCATGGCTACCGACCAGGTTTATGTGTGCCTGCTATGGGGACTGTGATGACGGAGGAAGAACATCAGTCTTTGAACTAGGCAACATGAATTCCAGTCCCACCCTTTCCTCTTACTTAATGATCAGACCTCAGGCAGGTCAAAATTTCTTCAGGCTCCAGTTCTCTCATCTGAATGAGATTTAAGTGTTTTGTATTAAATTAAATTATTATATTAGAATTAAATTCAACATGCAGTGGAAAGAGTATTATTATTCAGTACTTAGTACAGTGCCCTGGAAAATACTAGATATTTAATAAATGCTTATTGACTACTTGACTTGGAATCAGGAGACTTGTGTTCAAAATCCATCCCTGACACTGACTGTTAAGCTGTGTGTTGAAATACTTTACTGTTTAAAGAATAAATTTTCTTTTCTAGAAAATAAGTGTTAAATTAGATATCCTCTGAGGTTTCTTCTACTTCTATGTTTCTATTATTTGATAAATATTATTATATAAGTTATAGTTTGTAAATATTATTAAGCAAGTACCTATGGATGATCTTCAAATTTTCTTCCAAAGCTAGATTTCTTACTTGTACCGACCTATTTTCCTTTGCTCCTGTGGTTATTACTCCTCAGTCATTCTAATGCTTCCTTGTCTTCCTGATAGTTCTCCCTCTGATTCCCAGCTCTGGGATCTGCCCCCTGATTGACAATGGCTCTCTACCTCCTAAAGCTTCTGCTTCTCATTCCCTAAGTCCAGCAGTGTAATGAGATCAGAGAGGCAGTAGGGTTTAGTCTGACAGAGTAAGGATCAAATCCAAATTGCTACATGTTGACTATCTCAGCCTGGGCATTCTCTTCAGCTTTTAGAGAAACAGGCAACTCTTTAAGGCAAGTTGTAAAGGAAGTGCCAATCTGCATTAGTAGTTAGGAAGTTCCCTTTGTCAAAGAAATCAGTTTGATCCCATCTCATCCCTAAATTACAATATCCCCCAAATTCTTATTTATTCCAATCTTCAATTTTTAGTTAATCAGAATTATGCAAGTTATGGAGTTGGTGTTCTTGGAGAAACAGCCTGGAGTAGTGGAAGAGATCTCATCATGCGTAACTAGGTTCTATAAGCTACTTATTGTTTGCATGAATATATTCAATTTTTCAGTTTAATTTCTCATTGCTCTAAGCCTAGAAATTCCAGTAAAAATATTGACCTGCATAATTTCTTTAACTAATAGGTGCCTACATCAAGAAAGATACAAATCTTGTCCTTTTATATATATTTTCAGATGTTTAGCATAACCTTTTGGTTTGTGGTTTAAGTACCAACAATTAAAAGCATAATAATAAATATTGTATTTAGGAAAAGAGAAAGGAGTGTTCATAGGTTAAGGCATTTAGGACAGATTTCAAGGCAGTAGGGTGAACCTTGTCATCCTCAAAAAAAAAAAAAAAAAAAAAAAAGGAGCTCTATCAGGAAATGAGACTGAATTTGGCTGCTGGTTCTGGGTCTTGAACCCATTTGGGCAGAGGAATGAATTATGGAAAATGGGAAATCACTTTACCCAAAAACTTTTTTAAACCAGAGGGGAGGCAGTGATCCCAAGAGGTTTCAGTCTGATGGACTCTGCTGCCTTTAGAAGAGACTGATCTTATAATTTAGAAGTTTGCCTTTCAATTAACTGGGCACAGTGGCTTTTTTATTTAATGTAATTCCTACATAATCCAATTTTGGTTTCTGTTAATAGAGCCTCAGGGACTTCCTTATTGTGCTGTTTCATAAACTTGCTGAGAAACTCGAAGATTAAGGACTGATAATGGTGTCCTCCAGCTGTTGGTTCCCTTACTCTGCCTTGGGAGGCAAGGAGAGGGTGTAGAGAAAATAGAAAGACCAGATGCTCCCACTGGCAAAGCACTGTGATTGGACTCAAGGTCACAGGCCAGCCCAAGGCATATGTGCCAATGTCTCTCTGTGCTTTGTGCTACTGCTTATGTACCCCTGTAACTGGACTCAGTGCAGTACAATAGAAAAGACTGATTTTGTAGTTGAGGAATCTATGTTCAAATCCCTGCTCTAACCCTTACTAAATAGGATGATTCTAGCTCATATGAAATTTATCTAAACTTCAGATTTCTCATGATGCTTGCTATGTCTAGCTCAGAGGGTTATTGCAAAAGAAGATTTTAATAATAAGATGCTAGAGAAATGTATGAATTGTTCTGAAATAATTCTATGAGAGAGAATAAAGTGTCCACCTGCTGTGACTGAAATATTCTATCTATGTATCAAGAAGGTCTAAAATAGAAACACCAAATATACCTCATATTATTTATAGAAGAATTTTTAGGAAACAAAGTCAATGACCTTTTTGTGGGGAGGTTGCATTTGTGTACTGTATTTTGTTTAGGCAATGAAATAATTCTTCATGCTACAAAATGATAAATATAAAGATTTTAGAGAAGCATGAGATTTACATAAATTGATGCAAAGAGAAGAATCCCCCAAAATAATATTAACACTGTGTTTTTAATCTATTTATTTAATGCTATACCAATCAGATTCCCAAGAAACTATTTTAATGACTTAGGAAAAATTAACAATGAAATTCATATGGAAGAACAAAAGGTCAAGAATTTCAAGGGAAGTAATGAAAAAAAAAATCAAATGAAGGTGGCCTAGCTGTACCTGATCTAGAAATATATTATAAAGCAGCAGTTATCAAAACCATTTGGTATTGGCTAAGAAATAGACTAGTTGATAAGTGGAATAGGTTAGGTTCACAGGGCAAGATAGTGAATAAAAATAGCAATCTAGCGTTTGACAAACCCAAAGATCCCAACTTCAGGGATAAGAATTCATTATTTGCACTACTGATCAGAGAAATGCAAATTAAGACAACTCTGAGATACCACTACATACCTGTCAGATTGGCTAAGATGACAGGAACAAATAATGATGAATGTTGGAGGGGATGTGGGAAAACTGGGACACTGATGCATTGTTGGTGGAGGTGTGAAAGAATCCAGCCATTCTGGAGAGCAATCTGGAACTATGCCCCAAAAGTTGTCAAACTGTGCATACCCTTTGATCCAGATTATATCCCAAAGAAATACTAAAGAAGGGAAAGGGACCTGTATGTGCCAAAATGTTTGTGGCAGTCCTTTTTTTAGTGGCTAGAAGCTGGAAGATGAATGGATGTCCATCAATTGGAGAATGGTTGGGTGAATTGTGGTATATGAATGTTATGGAATATTATTGTTCTATAAGAAATGACCAACAGGAGAAATACAGAGAGGTTTGGAGAGACTTACATGAACTGATGCTGAGTGAAATGAGCAGAACTAGGAGATTATACTCTTCAACAATGATACTGTATGAGGATGTATTCTGATGGAAGTGGAAATCTTCAACATAGAGAAGAGCTAATACAATTCCAGTTGATCAGTGATGGACAGAATCAGCTACATCCAGAAAAGGAACACTGGGAAATGAGTGTAAACTGTTAGCATTTTTTGTTTTTCTCCCCAGATTATTTTTACCTTCTGAATACAATTCTTCCTTTTCAGCAACAACAACAGAAATATTTGGTTCTGCACATATATATCGTACCTAGGATATACTATAACATATTTAATATGTATGGGAATGCCTGCCATCTAGGGGAGGGGGTGGAGGGAAGGATGGGAAAAATTCGGAACAGAAGAGAGTACAAGGGATAATGTTGTAAAAAATTACTGTCAAAAATGTTATAATTATAAAATTAATTTAATTAATTAATTAATTAATTTTAAAAACAAACAAAAAAACACTGTTTTTTTGGTTTTGTTTTTTTGTCCTTTGTTCTCAAAGAGGACCATGACATCGAAAATGTGATACCATGACATGCAAGTGAATTGGATTTAAGTGAGAGAGGGCTGTGAAAAACTGTGCAAGGTCTCATTTTCCCTTCCAGAGATGTCTGGGTCCAACTTCCAGATATAGATCACTATGATTAGAGATGGGCCTCATTAACAATGACTACACAATATAAATGGAAAATTTAAAAAAAATCAACAAAATTGAATGTAATCCATTGTCTAGTCCTGAAGAATAGAGGGGGAAAAAAACAGAGCTCTCCTTGCCAAAGTGGGGGACTATGAGTGTAAAACATTTATTTTCAAACTCAATACATTAGTTTATTTTGCTGAACTGTTGTCTCTCTTCTCTCCTCCAACTTTTCTTTCTCCTTTTTATTATTTCATACTTGGATTTTTTTGGGGGGAGGATAGTAGGAAAAATTTGATTTTAAATAAAGAAGATATGAAAATGAAAGTTTTCAAAACTAATATTAAAAAACGTTTACCTATTTTAAAAATATATACAGGGGCATTTATTTTATATTCTCAAGGTTCCTGGAAGCCTAAAAAAATTATCATTTATTTGGCTTACATCTACAGGACATCTGCACATATAAGTACTTGTCAAGAAAAAAATGTTAAGAAGTATTAAGTGCCTATGTATGCCAAATATCCTCTCCAGAAAGTCTTTTCAAAGAAATAGTTGAATAGAAGAATCATTATAAACAGTCCCAGAAAGTCATAATGGACTGATTTTGATGTTCTTCCCAACCATTCAAGTCAAGGAGAAGGGGCTCTCCTGAAAAGTGGCAAATTCCATCATTCAGGGTCTTTAAGGGGAATCTGATGATACCTTGTTAGGATTGCTATCGATCATACTTTTTTACTCAGTTGGAAGTCATAAATAATTTCTCAGTTTGCTTCCAATTTAGACATTGATACGTGGGCTATTAGTAATGACTAAATAATAAGCATAGAAAATAGAAATTTAATTATGGAATGATTAAATCATAGATCACAGAATTGGAACAGACTTCATAAGTCACCTGTTCCAATCCATATTCAAACAATATTCTATTCATCAATATTTATGAAAAGTGTTCATGCAGCCCTTATTCAAAGATCTCTAATGAGATGAATGATGTTGGAAAGATTAAATGAAAGAGGAAAAAGAGACAGCAGATGATGAGATGAATAGATAGTGTCATGGAGCAATGAACATAAACTTGGATAGACTTAGGGAGTTAAGGAGTCAGGGGTAGAAGAGCATGGAGTGACATGATCCCTGAAGACAGAAAAAGTTGGACATGTCAGAAAAAAGCTGAATTGAAATAATATAAAGTGTGGTGGAATAGTGACATGTTGAGTGACAGTCTAGAATGATGGACTTAAGATGGAATTTCATTAGGGAAAATATAAAACCCTTTTTCAATTACATCTCAAGTTTAGACCCTATCCCTATATTTACATTTATAAAGTCACATAACTTCAGAACTCAGTAACCATCTAGTGCAACCCAAATTCAAAACGATAACCAGCCATTTAAGCTCAGAATGATAGAATTGTGACTAGATAACAGCTTGCAGGGGTGGGGGGATCAGGGGCACTAATTGGATTGCAAGATCATGGAATTTACAATGTGACATAAAGGTCAGAAAACCTAATGGGACAGGAACAAAACAAGAATTTTTAAATGCCCATGCTAAGTGCTTCATAAATAGCATCTCATTTGATCCTCACAACAACCTTGGAAGGTATATTTTAATAGAAATGATTATTAATAATCAATGATTTGGGAAGATACTAAATTCCTCCTTATTCTATAGTTCTCAAAGTTATTTTCTTGAAAAATAATAATAGTGAGACTGAATTAACTCTCTTCAATCTTGGTTAGTTAGACTCCACCCAATCTTACAAGGCAGCTAACCTATGAAATCCCATTGTATTCTATTCAAATTTAGGTGGGGATAAATTCTTTGATTAAACTCCCCAAAACTGGGGATAAAGTCAGTTGTTTTTTTTTTTTTTTTTTTTTTATCCAAGAGTAATATGATGTCACTTTCTTACCCCCTTATTGTATGTAGTGAGCTCACTTCTCATTGGTTAATAATTAATAGGAAAATGAATATTACAATCAGAGTTGATTGTCACCCTCTGGAACACTAACTTTTCCAAGGATATATAAACCATGGTCCTGCTGCTATGAGGAAATTTGGCATTCAAAAGTTCCATTGACATTTTATTAAAATGCTAGCATTATTACTAAAATAACTAATTACCCAGAAATTGTGTGTCTCAAACTTTTTAAACATCACAGTTCTTATCTCTATTTTACAATTGAAGAAACTGAGGCAGAGTTAAGTGACTTGCCCAGAGTGAAAGTGAATATGGTATGATTATTCCAGAATACTGTGCTATAAGCAAATATGAACTCAAGATCTTAGAAAAGCTAGGAAAGACTTGCATGAAATAAAGAAAGCAAAATAAGCAGACTCAAAGACATTGGGTAGAATAATGGCTTTAATAATGAATTGATTTGGGGGCGGCTATGTGGCGCAGTAGATAGAGCACCAGCCTTGAATTCAGGAGAACCCAAGTTCAAATCTGAACTCAGACACTTAACACTTCCTAGCTGTGTGACCCAGGGCAAGTCCCTTAACCCCAGCCTCAGTAAAAAAAAAAAAAAAAAAAAGGAAAAAATAATAATGAATTGATTTTATGCCCTAATTAACTACATAGGACCCATGAAGAAAGATGCTATCTGCATCTAGAGAAAGAATTGATAATAGAAAT
The DNA here is from genome assembly GCF_048593235.1 of Sminthopsis crassicaudata. Taxonomy (NCBI): domain Eukaryota; kingdom Metazoa; phylum Chordata; class Mammalia; order Dasyuromorphia; family Dasyuridae; genus Sminthopsis; species Sminthopsis crassicaudata. Next base: position 93,904,363 of record NC_133617.1, read on the forward strand.
ATGTATAAAATATGTGTCTGATAGTGTCCTCTATAGAGAGAAGGGGAGAGAAAGAAGGGGAAAAAATGAAGTTATATCATAACTGTCATATATTTAAAAGAATAATAAGTTCTATATAGCAGATGTTTAATTTCATGTGCAATCTTTTAAAAATTATACTATACTGGAAATGCTTGTTTTATTCTTCAATTAAAAATAAAATAGAGTGATGGAGAGTAATGTGAAATCACTGGAAAAATTTGATTGGAACCACAATATAGAAGATTTTAAATGCCAAAAGGAGTTTGTATATTACCTTTGAGGCAATAGGAGTCACTACAACTTCTTGAGCAGAAAAATGACATTGTCAGACATGTTTTAAGAATAGCAATTTGATGACCATTTAGAGGATATATTAAAAAAAAAAAAAAAAAAGGAGAGACTGTTTACAGGGAGAACAATTAAGAAGCTATTGCAATGACCCAGGAAAGAGATAATAAGGACCTGAACTAGGCAGGATGGGATGGTATGAAGGATAGGAAGACAACAGATGCAAGAGTTATTGGGAATACATGGTAACAGAAGATATGGAAAATAAGAGACAGACTGGAGGGCCCATTCCTAGTTTTTAAACTGTATAGAAGTTGATGTTTTGGACAAAAATGAAGAAGTTATGGCTGGATGTTTTAAGACAGTTAATGAATTATGGTTCTGATGTGCTGAATTTTAGATGTCAATGGAGAAACAAGGTGGTAATGTTGAGCAAGTATTAATGATGTGGGCCTGGAGCTCAGAAAAGTGATAAGGGATAGTTAAGTAGATTTGGGAGTCACATGCATGGAATAAAACAGAATGGTCACAAGAAATAATCTAACAAAAGGAAAAAAGAAAAATATATATATATATATAAGAATGAGGTCTACCTTGATTCCAATTAAATGTAAACACAGAAATCCCAGAATTACTGATTGAATCAAAGCTATAAACTAGGAATGAACAGATTGAACAAATGTGGATTGGGGAGTTATTTGAAGAGAAGTAATAATTAAAGCAATAGAAATGGATAAGACTCCTGTGCACCTGTGGGTGCTCATCCAAATAAATTTGTTTTTAATCTCTGAAATTTAGCAAAATGTCTTGTAATTTGTGGGCTAGGATCATACCTTAAACCTAAAGACCCAAGTCTGTCATGCATCCAGCACCATCTCCAGTCTTTCTGATCTATATCTTCCCACTGGATCCCCATGGCTCTGGAGGAGAAAGTGATATTGGTGACTTTGCACAGCCCTACCACACTTGAATACAATTCACTTGCATGCCATGGTATCACCTCCTTGTGGTCATGATCATCCTGGAGAAAGGACAAACAAACAAAGTGGAAAGAGTATAAAGAAAGGAGGAAAAAAGGATTGAGGACCAAGTAGCCTTGGACACAGAGCGAGAGAGTGTGGGGGAAGAAGATAAATTATAATAATTATGAAATTAATAAGGATAGCTCGTTACAGCTTACAAAAGACTTTCATTATTGTCTTTGCTTTTTAAGCTAGCTCTGTAAAATGTGTATTTCAAGTGCTATAATCTTCTTAAAGATGAAGAAACTCAGAGTTGGGAGAATGACTTGCCCATCTTCACATAGCTAGAAAGCAGCAAAGCTGGCATGTGAGCTTGTGTCTTTTTGCCATTCTAATGACCTGCCTTATATAAATTTCAGTATGACACCTTTAAACTTTGTTGGATTTAGAGGAAAAATAGAGTCACCATGGCAGATTATTTTATTTTATTTTTTAAAATTAATTATAGTTTTTATTTAGCAGATATTTGCATGGGTAATTTTATGGCATTGACAATTACCAAACCTTTTGTTCCAATTTTTCCCCTCCCCCCCAGATTGTAGGTTGACCAATACATGTTAAATATGTTAAAATATAAATTAAATACAATATATGTATACATGTCCAAACAGTTGTTTTGCTGTACAAAAAGAATCAGACTTTGAAACAGTGTACAATTAGCCTGTGAAGAAAAATCCAAAATGCAGGCGGCCAAAAATAGAGGGATTGGGAATTTTATGTAGTGGTTCATAGTCATCTCCCAGAGTTCTTTCGCTGGGTGTAGCTGGTTCAGTTCATTACTATGGCAGATTATTTTAAAAGAAATCTACCTCTGATAACCAGCCAGTGGAAAGCAGAGTGATTCAGTGGAAGGTACTTGGACTTTGTAATCCAAAGAGCTAGGTTTGAATCTCAGTTCTGCTATCTAATAGGGGAAATAAAAAAAAATCTTAGCCTCTGTTTTTTATGTATAAGATGAGAGGGTTTTGCTAGATGACCTCACAGATACCTTCTAGTCTAAATCTGTAGTCCTATAACATTAAGAATGAAGTAGGTACAGAGAGGATTATTATTTCTATTTTATGGGGTAAATAGCAGTGAAATGATTCCATTATGGTCACACAGCTAAGAAGTGCCCAACATGGGATTTGAACATGAATCTGGGCATGTGGAGTTTGGTGTCTTTATTTTCTGGTCCATTCCAGCTTAAAGTTTTGTTGTTGTTGTTGTTGTGGTTTTCATTTTTTTTCTTTTTTTTTTATTAGCTGATTTAACTTTCCCACTGGGAATATATTTACCACAATTAATTTGTTGAGCAAAACATTCTTTCATAAATAGTGCAAAAGTCAATTTCAGCCTCGCTCTGTCCAAAATCCTGTAAATTCTATATTACTGAAGGCCCAGTTAATGAGGTTTTACTGTATTAAAACAATCATTCAAAATTATTTAACTTTGGCTTTTGTGAATTAAATATGTTTTGAAAAGCAAAAAAAGTTTGTGCCAGGGCCTCCCAAGATAATAACATTAGCTCACATAAGCTTAGTGTTTTATGTTTTCCAAACATAAGATACATATTCTTCCTATAAGCCAGACAACAATGTGAGGTATAGATAGTGCAAGTATTATTATATAGAGTCCATCTGGTAGGCAGGCCTGGCAGGAAACAAATGGCCATCACTGTCCATCCCCTATTTCTACCCTCTCACCCCTGCTGTCTAATTTCTATAGGATTAGAAGGAATAGATATAGAATGTAGAACTTCTTTTCCAATTCTCCTGCTAATGCTTTTTTCTTTTTTCCTGGCTGACTTTTGAGGAGGACAACCCAGAGTCCACTGCAATACTTGAATCCACTCTCCACTACCCCCAATCATTGCTCAGATGATAGATGGCTTTGATCCCTCATGTAGCTTGACTAGGGAAGAATCAAAGATACCCTTTCCAAGAATATGGATTATCTAATCTTATCACTTGTCATGCTAGTATAGTCCCTGGCTAATTGAGATTTACCATCACCTTGCTCTTCTGCCTTTTAGACTTCCAGGTATTGCTAAATGACTTTCCCATTATCCCTTCCCATCTACCTCAAAGTTTCATTCTTAGGAATGCTTAGTTTTTTGAACCATCCTGTAGCAAAACTCACTTATATGCATTGTCTCTTCCAATTAAAATATGAGCTTCTTGGGAGATGAAAGTGTCTTACTTTTCTATTTGTTTTCCTACCATTTCATGCCTACAAAGAAAGTGCTTAATAAATACTTGACATTCATTATTCCCATTTTACAGTTGAGGAAATTGAAGAACAGAAAGATAAAAGATTTCTCTAAAGTCACACAGCAGTGTCACAGAAAAACTGGGTATTACAAAGCACAACCAGTGTCTTTTCTACTGAAGAAGAATGAATTTTGAAGTGAATGTTCTGTAACAGTTCAAAGGGATCATAGAATCCTTACATAGAATGTTATCAGAACTCATCTTGTGTTTGTGTATGTGTGTTTTAAAGCTATACTGCATTAGTCTTATTGAAATGAAAGCATTTGATTATTGAAAAAATAACATACATTGCTATATCTGCACAGCATTTAAAAGCACAAGTCTTTGAACACAGGAATATAAATGTATTAAGTATACATAATTTAAATACACATTGAATTCTAACTTTGACAATATTAACACAGAAAATATGTAAATCATTGTTCATTAAAATAAGAATTATCTAAATCAAATAAAGGCTTTGGTTTAGAAATTTCACTTGAGCCAAGTCAGACAAAGGAGTATATATTCAGATAGGAGATGAATAGGACTAAAGTTCATGAAAAGAGAAAATACTAACACAGAATACTGGACCTAGATCAGCTGCAACTTATAGTTTCTAAAGAATATTTAGGAAGATAAGACACCACAATAGTTCCCTTTATCAGAGTGCCATTGGAGATTCAGATTAGGAAGAAAATGTTATTTATTCCTCATCAAGATGAAGAGGGGAGGCAGTTTCAGAGAATGTCTAATGAATTTCATTAGAGAAATGAAGGAAAGCCAAATAAACATACTTCAAGCATAAGATTTTATATTTAGTTCTATTGAATTTAATCTAATTAAATTTTCTAGAATGTCAAGCTCTTTTGAGATTTGAAATCAATCATTCAATGTGTTTTTAGCTGTCATTCCCAGAAAACACAAAATTATCTTTCTCAAAACAAAAAGAAGAACCGGGGTGGAGCAATGGAAGAACAGAAAGATGGAGTTTGAAAAGAAAAGGGAAGGAGAAACAAGAAGGAAAATAGACCCTTGTTCTCTATGTTGATGTATTTAAAACTTTAGAAAATAGATATCATTGTTACCTCTTAGAATAGGGTTAGATGAAAATATTATTTATTCTAGCATACTTATTTTTATTTTCTTTTTTTTTATTATAGCTTTTTATTGAAAAAAAAAAAAACAAATGCATGGGTAATTTTTTAACATTGACCCTTACAAACAAAAACCCTCCTTCCCTCCACCCTTTCCCCTAGATGTCAGGTAGTCCTATACATGTTAAACATGTTAAGCATACTTATTTTTCTTTGGTCTGGTATTGCAAATGCATAACTTAAATGGCTATACAAAAGATCATAAGACAACATCTAGGTATTTTCATTAAGGCTATACTAATTTATTTTGCAAGAAAATATAAGAAGAGACTATTGATGAAGAGGAATAACTATCAGACCTAGATTTTATTTTGCCTCACTACATACTGTAACTACAAACTGATTTTGCATAGTTCTTCTGGGTCCAATTTCTTTTAAAACACAAGGAAACTTCTTAAAAAGACTTCAGTATATTTTATTTATTTTGTTAAACATTTTCCAATCATGCTTTAAAATATTTTTAAAATTCATTAAAGATTTTTTAAGTTCCAAATTCTCTTCCTCCCTTGAGAAGACAGGCAATATAATATCAACAATGCATAAGAAATCATGCAAAATATATTTCCATTAACTATGTTGCAAAATACACACATACACATGAGAAAAGGCCAAAAAAAAGTATGGCTTAATCTTCACTCAAAATCCATCAATTCTCTGGATGTAAATAAAATGTTTCATCATGGGTCCCTTTGGAATTATCTTAATCATTGTTTTGATCAGAATAAGCTAAGTCTTTCACAGCAGAACATTGTAACAATTTTGTGCTATTTATATGCTATTAATTTTGCATGAAATTTGGTTCCAGAATTGCTAATTTATAAATGTCTCCCTATTAACCAAAGGGTATGATGGGCAGGATTGTTGTCAACTAGTTAGAAGCCTTCCCTTTCCAAGGCGAATTTTCAGCACTACCACTTTCTTGAAGCTGCATTTTCAATGTTCCCATAGATCTACCTGGGATAAATTCCATATCCAGATATAGTACCTAAAAACCTTTATGTTGGCTTCAGTATAAAAACATGATTTCAAAAAATTGAAAAGAAAGATGAGTGAATAGTTTTCACATTGCTAAGAGACTCAGTTGCATTTTAACAAGTCAAGCAGTTATGCAGCATAGAAATAATGTTTAATGTAATTTGAAAAATTAAAAAAAAATCTTATTCTCCCACAAGGTTTGAAAGGTTAATGACCTTTTTAGTATTCCACTTGACAGATGTCTTCAGGGATATAGCCTATTGGACAAAGAGGATAAATAATACAATGACTTATTTTTATTTTTGAAAGGATGGAAAGTCTTTCCTTTTAGTAATATTTCTCAGATGTCAACTGGCTGTCTTTTTTACGTCCTACCTTTTTGTCTTACTTTGGAGAGAGCTAGAATTCTTACTTGGGGCTCATCTTGGAACTCCTGAGAATAATATAGGCAAATTTCACAGAGTTACAAGATTTTAAAACCTTAGAACCACCTTAATTTACCAGTAAGTGATCATTTAGGCTCTGTTTAGACTTCTCCAGAAAAGGGGGATTTCTGGGATACTCTGCTCTCTGTCTAATCATGCTTCTCTCATCTTGTATTTGTATGAAGTTGATTGCTTGTATCCAAAGTGTAAAAATTTACATTTAATTCTACTTATTAATCTAATTAGATTCAGCCCAATCTTCTAGGCTATTGTTTGGATACTGACTCTAACATCTAATAATGTGTTAGCTCTCTCAGCTTTATATTATCTGAAATTTAAAGAATATGCCATCTCTGCCTTTCTTTAAGTCATTGATTAAAAAAAATATTAAACAGCCCAGGTTAAAGCTTAGAGATCTGTCACCCAGCCATTAAAGCATTACTGACTTTTGCAACCTAGGGATATAGTTCTGAATCCTTCAAACAGAATTTTCATTTAATTTACACCACTCCTTTTCCACAAAAATAGTATGAAGTATCAAAAGCTTTGCTAAAATCTAGGGAAATTAAAATTTAGGCAAATAAGACATCTTCCCTCGTCAACTACTTTAGTATACTATCAAAAGACGAAATGAGGTCATTCTGACATGATCAATTGTTAACAAAAATATGGAGGCCTTATTCCTTTCTCTGCGTTCATCGATCATCTCTTTCATAATCAATTTTAGAAAATTCCCAGGAACTTATAGGAAGTCAAGTTCCTGGCCTATAGAGTATGAAGACTCTGGTTCAAGACCTCATGGAATGATGTACTTAGTACCTTCATTATTGAGTAGTGGAAAGCATATTGGTAATGCCATTGAGACTGGGGTTAAAAATTGACTTTATCACTCAATGTGTGATCTTGTATAACTAATTTTCCCTCTCTTGAGTTTATTTCCCATACGTGTAAAATGAAAGAATCATCTGCTTGGTATAGTCAAACCTGCAGTTATTGAAAACTAGTTTAAACTAAGGTGGAAGTTCCTTTATCTCCTTTGATCTAAGTCTAATTTATAAAGTGAGGGTAATGGAATCAATAAGCAATAAAAGGTATGGGTTCAACTTCTCACTCAGGTACTTCTTATCTAAGTGACTGAGCAAATCATAACTTCTCTGTGCCTCAGTTCCTCACCTGTAAAACAAAGGGGTTGGAACAGATGATCACTAGTATACCTGAGCTCAAAATCCCTCTTCAGAACTAGCTGTGTGACACTGAGCAAGTCATGTAACTTCTCTGTGCTTCAGTTTCCTCATCTGTAAAATGAAAGGGTTTAGAATCAATGCCTTCTGAAGTCCATTCTACCTCTATATCTATTCTACAACTGTAATCCTATGATTTTTGATGTATAGGAAACCCTTTGGAGCTCTGAGATCCTGAAGCTTATTTACCTTAAAGAAGTGAGTCAACAGTCCAGTCCAGAAAGGGAGCAACATGTCATTTGTTTGGGTGTCCTCCTTATATTCAATGTTTTTTTTTTGAGGAACCAGCTAATCAGGAGGTGAGGCTTTAGGGGCAGGGAATACTTCCAACATATAATATCTAACCATATGCATTTAGACAGGGAATAGACAATATTTCTTGCAATGCTTATGTTGGGTCATGAGAAAAACACATTGTGCACTTACTTCAAAGTACTACAGATTTGTCATTAATTATGGCAAAATAACTTTAGTTCATCCTCATCAGATCTCATTCCCCTTCCCCTGTCCCTAATGGAGTCCTTGCCATTGTTCCTAAGAAAACAGAATGAATAAACTTCTTAAAGGTAAATAAGCTTATTTAATCTGAAGGATTTAAAATCTTAAGTACTAATTTGAATAACCAACTCAATATAAAAGGAACTTACATTTTTAAAAAATAGGACAATATTAATCATTCAATAAGCTTTTGTTTATCCTTACTATGAAATAGCTAAATGGTACAGTGGAAATAGCGGTGGCCTTAGAGGCAAGAATCAATTTCAGATTCCAGTATCTGACTAATTTTTGGACCATTTAACTTCTAGTTGCCTCAGTTTCTTCACTTGTAAAGGGGGATAATAATAGCATTTACCTCCCAGAGTTTTAGTGAAAATCAGTTAAGAGAAAATTTTATAAAGCCCTTTGCAAATCTAAAAAGTGTATATAAATGCTAGCTATTATTATTTTCATCATTATTATATGCTAGATATTGTTCCAGGTGTTATAGAAAAAAGAAAAGAAAAAGAAAGAAAGAAGCAATGCCATCTTTCAAGAAATTTATATTTAGGAAGTTAAAAACAACAGACCTAATTATTATGTCCTAGCAAGTAAAAACTATATTTTGTAGAGAAAGGGCAATTCTTCACACAAATGAATGACTGGTATTTTTACACAAAGTTTCTTAAATTGTGGGACACAATCTCATATGAGGTCACATAACTTTTGTAACTTTTTGTGGGGATCACAAAAATTGGCAATAGCAAAAGTCATCAAATATTCTTCTAAGATTTAATTCTTTATTTAAAAATTAACTACATTCATCTCATTAACATACAAATTTGCTTTTGTCTTTATCAGTAAATGTTTGATTTGGATTTTATTTGATTTGTATACTTATTTTATATACCCAGGGTATATAATATTTGATCGCTCTTGCTATTGCCAAAATTTCTCAGGCAAAAAAGAGTTACAAGTAGAAAAAGTTTAAGAAGCCCTGCTTTTATAGAGGAGTGAACAGAGGTCCGCAAAGCTTAATTTACTTCTCCAAGTCACAGAGAAAGTAGAAGACAGAGCGGGATTTGTTCTGAATTTCTCTGAATCCAAACATTTTCTATTTTCTCCTACTGATTTTTTTCAACTGTAAGGACTGACACAAAACAAATTGGAATGGTTGGCTAGATTGCAGGCTCCCCATCACTGAAGGTATATAGGTAAAGGCTAGATAACCATCTATCAGAGATATTATAGATAGGATTTAATGTATCATTTTTATACCTTGAAGGTATTTCATAATTTCAAAAAATGTAATAGGATTTATGTATATTTTTGCATTTTATATTCCATATCAGAATGTGAGGTTCTAAAGGGCAGGGTAAGTGTTTGTTTTTGTACCTTAGTATTAAGTACTTATATTACCTAGTTTTCCATATTTGCATTTGGGGTTTTCTGGGAAAAGATACCAGAGTGTTTTGCTTTTTCCTCCTCCAGGTTATTTTACAAAGAACTGAAGTAAACAGGATTAGGTGACTTGCTCAGGGTCTCACAACTAGTAAGTATCTGAGGCCAGATTTGCCCTTAGGGAGATGAGTCTTCCAGATCCCAGGCTCAATGCTCTATCCCCTGAACAACTTTACTACCTCAAATACTTGTTACCTAAATAGATAGTAATTTCATGCATCTATTCAATTACTAATACATGTATTTAAAAACTGTTTGACTTTCCTAATATATCTATTTTATACAAAAACATATCTATACATATATATGTACATATACATATATATATATATATGTGTGTGTCTTTTGAGACATAATCTTTGCACTTAACCATAAAAAATTTAAGGAGTGTGGTTCAGCAAAAAGAACACTGGACTAAAGTCAGGAGGATGGCACTCAGATCACTTTTGACTTGCCAACTGGAGCTTCTGGAGAGGCCATTTCCTTTCTCTAGATCTCAGTTTCTTCATCTGTAAAATAATGAAGTGGAATTAGGTAAATTTATCGGTTTTCGTGGTATCACAACTTCCTGAAAAACAAACAAAAAAAAAAAAAACTTGAAAGAGCAACTAATTCTTTCTTCCCCATTAATAATGAATAGCTTAGGGAAAAGGATTTTAAGAACTTTTCAAATAGTTTGTCTACTATGACGTTTTCCAAACTGTGAGCCAGGGACCCTCTGTGGTCCAGGGAATGTTTCTGGAGACCTTTGCGATCCTGTTCCTTCCTTCCCCCCAACCATGTGTTCCCCAGCTTGGTAAGTCTTCCCACTCACTGTTATACACTCCTGGTGCAGAGGATCTGGGTCACCAAGAGTGGGTGGATGAGGAGGCAGTGAGATAGAACAGAGGGGAAAAACAACAACCAAGAAATGACAACCTGGCATTAATCATCTGCAAATTTTAACTTGAAAAATATTTGTGAATAGTCTTGGCAGTCGTTATAGGGACTCAAACAGAGATGTCAGGGCTATTTATGCAAATTATACACATATCCTTTTGGGTCATTGGGTAAATGAGTCAGGGGGAAGCAAATATAACAGACAAGGTATCTGATCACCCCTTGTTTAGCCACAAAATAGTCCCTGTGACATTGAAAAGTTATTTCCCTGTTGTGGGCTTCAGTTTCATTAGCTGTCAAATGAATAGAATATCACCATCTTTTCTCCCTCACAGAGATGTCATTAGTTAATATCACAGCATACTAAAAAGACTATAGGATTAAAAATCCAGGGGCCTGAGTTTCAATCTTGTCTCTATTACTGTAGAATCTAGGCCCATCTGCACCTCAGTTTTCTCACCTATAAAATGGGGCAGACTAGTTTATCACCAAGCTCTCTGCTTAGCTCTAAAGTCCTATGAGAAGATAAAGATTGAAAGTAGCATTTTATATTGTAAAGAATTAGGAAAATGAATATTAATTATTCCAACTATAACCTATCTCACCCTGCTTCCCCTCTAAGTTTCAGATCCTTGCTTCGGTCAGAATCTATTAAACAGTTCATGATACTTCCCTTTTATTACACCAAATTATAAGATGGCAATGCAAAGGAAATCATTAAATTTAATAGAATAGTTCGATAAATAACAAAGAAATTTCCATCAGCTCTCAATCCCAACATCAGAAATACTCTTTCTCACAGATCCTCATGCCACTGGTGAGATAGAGAACCCTGTTTAAATCCAAATCCCTATGGCTTTTATGATTAGATCTCGGGTATACCACCTCACTCCTGTACAATTTCTTGCTATCTGCAAGGACGACTGCTCCACTGAGCAAGGAGATACTTACGGCATTTGTTCAACTATTTTATTTGTTAAGACTCCACCCCCAGTAATTGTCAGGATCAAGCAAATCTTCCTGGTCCTTCACTTAGTTACATTAATGGGATGAGGTAAAACTGGTGTCCTTTATCCTACATTTCTACAGATGTACTAGATTGTTGTTTTCATATAAGGTCCTTTGACATATAGATTGGACCATTGAAAAAAATCCCAATTGGAAGAATATGTCTTGTTTATCAAGTTTGGTTTAAAACCATGGTTTGTTATCCATCTCTTGGGCAACTAGGTCAGTGAAGATGAACAATGAAAACGTCTTCTCTTCTAATTGTTATTCTCATTGTATAATATCTCATAAGCTAGAATCAAATAATGTTAAATCATTGACTATCACAGCAAGATGTTGACTATTGCAATCCCTTCATTTTTTGATAGCTGTAGATAATCCTAAACTGCACTGTTAACAAATGCTAGCCCCTATAATTCACTGAGTATATCATTAATCAGCATTTGCTACTTTCAGAGCACAGTACTAAGTATTCAGAGAGGAGTGAAGGGAAGGTAGAATTAGACAGGAATGAGAAGCTTGCCTTGGTTAAGGAATTGAGACCCTAATGAAAATGGTACAGAAAGTTTAAAAAAAAAAGACCCATAGGTAAATTAAATTATTACATAGATTACCTAGTCAAAACTGTTTTAGCAGGTAGTTTTCTGCAAGGATGTTTAATCTCACATTTATGCATATCAACAAATAAAAAATATAATCAGTTTGATCAGATCTTGGAAACTACTCCATCCTCTAAATCTTCTCAGATAGGAGACAGACCAGAGAAGGGAATTGAGATGCCTAAATTTTTTTCTATTATATTAATATTTATTTTTTATTATAGCTTTTTATTGACAGAACATATGCATGGGTAATTTTTCAACACTGACCCTTGCAAACACTTCTGTTACAACTTTTCTCCTCCTTCCTTCCACCTTCTCCCCTAGATAGCAGGCAGTTTCATACATGTTAAACATGTTAAAGTATATTTCAAATACAATATATGTGTTCATATTTATACAGTGCTCTTGTTGCACAAGAAAAATCAGATTTAGAAACATAAAAATAACCTGGGAAGAAAAACAAAAATGTAAGCAAACAATAACAGAAAGAGTAAAAATGCTATGTTGTGGTCTACACTCATTTCCCAGTGTTCTTTTGCTGGGTGTAGCTGGTTGTGTTCATCACTGATCAATTGGAAGTAAATTGGATCCTCTCATTGCCAAAGAGAGCCAGGTCCCTCAGAATTGATGCTCATATAGTATTGTTGAAGTGTATAATGATCTCCTGGTTCTACTCATTTCACTTAGCATCAGTTTATTCAAGTCTCTCCAAGCCTCTGTATTTTGAGATCTAAATTCTTTTAGTTACTTGGTGGCAGATTTGCTAGTATAATGTATCTACTAATTCTTGGTCCAATACTTAATTTTATTTATTTTTTGTTTATTTATTTATTTATCTATTTATCATGCTGAGGCAATTGGGGTCAAGTGACTTGCCTAGTCACTTAGGAAGTATTAAGTGTCTAAGGCCCGATTTGAACTTGGATTTTCCTGACTTCAGGGCCAGTGCTCTATACATTGACAATACTTTTTCTATTACCTGACAGTAGCTTAGGGAAACATTTTCCAATCCATCTAATCCCTAATGAATCTTCCCTTCACTGAATTCCTCTAACACTATTTGTACAATTCTTATTGGCACTTAACATGATTTGTCTTGGGTTGTCATCTCTTTGTTTCATAGATACATTTATTTTGGACAGGCATTCATTTTAAACTGAACTGAATAAGAAGTATATACTTGTTTGCCTTTGGAAAAGTAGGCTACATTGTGAATAACCTCAAGCTTATCCTTTATATAAATCTTGATCTTTTTAACATGTAGGTTCCCCCTCCCCAGTAATTCTAGAATAGCATATTATCTTTAGAGCATGAAATGCTTCAACTTTCAGTGCATCAAAATTTTGGGTCATCTAGAATCACAACTAGCATAAACTGTATGCAGTTGATTGAGGGTAGTAGAGAGGGAACAGTGGTACAGAGGATGTAGAGTCTTGGAGGAGCGACACCTCCAAAGTAGTTGGAAGTAGTTGCATACCATGCCCAGGGTGAATGATGAGCGGAGGTATGTGGTTTGCAGTTACCAAGGGGAAAGATAACACGTTTTCCTGATCCGAGTTTGATGAGTGCTGGTGCCCCATTGGCTATAAAATGGTTATATTTCTAACCAAAGGGCAATGGAGAGACAAAATTGCTTCAGCATGATAACACATATAAAGAAATGTGCTGGAAACAGCATAAAAGTACCAAATAGATGTATGATGTGAAAAAAGGTTCAATTTCAGATTCAATTTCTCAGTATTCAGGATTAGAGTTATTGTTTCTTGAAGAGTCCAGTGTGGGTAGGACAATGGCAAAGGTTGCCTCCTATTTGAGCCTTTTGGACTACAATTCATGCAGACTGGGACCTATTCTCAAAATTTTTGTAAATCTTTGTGATAGAAAGTAGAGAGCCAGATGAACAAATAGAGATGGGTGGATAGGTAGATGCATAAATGGAAAACTTATTGAATATTTATATGTTATGTGCCAATGTGCATTGAGAAGGGAACTTTTTTTTACAATATTTTATTTTCCCCCAATTATATGTAAAAACATTTTTAAAGTTTTGAGCTCCAAATTTCCTCCTCCTCCTCCTTTCCTGTGAAGATAAGCAGTTTGATGTTTTACCTGTGCAATCATATAAAACATTTCCTTATTTGCCATTTTGAACAGAAAGAAAGGAGAGAAGATGTAAGAAATGGTCATCTGTATTCAGATATCAGTTTTGTTTTTTTTTTTTTCCTCTGAAGGCAAAGAGTATTTTTCATCTTGAGTCCTTTGGGATTATCTTGAATCATCAAATTGCTGCGAAAACTGTCATTTATAATTCTTCATCGTACAATGTTCTCCTGGTTATGCTCAGTTCACTTTGTATCAGTAAGTTCTTCCAGTTTTTTTTTTAATCCTCATTCTTGATAACTTACAGTACAATACTGTTCCATTACAATTATGTACCACAACTCTTTCAGCCATTCTCTAGTTGGGAGACATCTCTTCAATTTCCACTTCTTAGCTACCACATTTTTTGTACAAATTAGCCCTTTTTCCTTTCTTTTTAATCTTTTTGGGATCCAAACTTAGGGATATTGTTGGATTAAAGGGAAACAATTATTAAACACCTCTTGTGTGCCAGGAATTGTGCTAAGTACTTTACCACTATTATCTCCTTTGATCCTCATGACAACAATGAAAAGCAGGAAAACTGAAGCCGATAGAGATTGATTCATTTACAAGTATCTTGAAGCTCAGGTTTGCAGATTTGGGCCCAGCAATATTTCTAGTACATCCTACTAAAGGGAAGGCAACATGTAAAAAGCAGCTCCAAGGGCAAGGAAAGAGGGGAAATGAGAAAGAAAAAGTACTCAAATGGAAGCATAATGAGTAGATGTAGACTTGTACAGAAACTTAGCTTCCTTCTAAATAAGTCCCATGAGCCAGTGGTAAAGTCTAAATTTCTGGTAATACAGAGATTGTTGGAGGGTTGAGCGAGATAGCTAAAAATGACTTACTCTGTCTATACAAAATACTACGTAAATATATTATTATTGTTGTTACTTTTGGCTCTTGCTTTTCTCTTTCTTTCATCTGGATCCACCTTAGACATTTTCTCCATATTCTTTCAATGAAATTGTATCAATCTCTGAGCTATTTTGCTGGAAATATTGTCGGGAGGATTCACAGTTCAGATAAGAAACTAGATTAAATCACTCAATTTTCAAGACTTGAGACTGTTTCTAATTTGGTATATTTATCTGACTTCGTAGATCTTATATCATTGTTCCCCCTTGGCACTTGGCCATGATATTAACAGTCTTATTGACATCCCCAAAGGAAGAAGGAGAGTTTAGGAAGCATGTCAAGGAAACAGCATGGGATAGTGGCTGCCATCAGCTATCAATCCTTTTGGTGTACTTTTCAAAAGAAAATTACTTTTCATATTACCTTTGCAGAATCTGTTAAATGGGGCTTTCCCCAGGAACAAATATTACTGGCATAGAGAAAAGCTACTCACATAATCAAAATCTCCAGAATGGCTTTTCTCTCCTGTGTAGACAATGCACTTCGTTCCTTTGTTCTTTTCCCAACATACTTAGCCCCACAGCTCTTCTAGCAAGGTTGGCAGAGGACCACCAATCCAGAGATTTGGACTTTTATAGACTGTCTACAGAAAATTTGAGAGAAGAGAGGTCAATGTCCTCATTAGGATACTGGCAGCATCTGGTGTTTTCCTGCTCAATCTCCGTGACTCACTAATTGTGCTAACACTTGATTCAATCCTATCCCAGCTGCCAACATTATTCTTCACCTCCTCTTGCACTACCACCTTGGAGTGATGTCATGTCAGTCTAGACTTGGCTGTCTTCTGCTGGTCCATGTAACTGTTGCAGGCAAGGTTGCCCCATTATAATCTCTTACCTTATGTCTGAGAATTGCAACCTGCTAGGTAACAGATGGTATATAGTATATGTGAAGACTGAGGAATTCTATGCTTGGGGTTTTTCCAAGATAAGTTTAGGTACTGGAGGCACTGGGTAACCATCTGAAGACAGATATAGCTCTCTATGTTTCAGTTCCCTGGAGTATTACACTCCCTTCATATAATCTGGAATGTTCGGTGGGACATCTGTGAGCCTCATCAGGTGCATTGGGAACGTGGTTGCTAGAGGTGCAAAACTTCATTATTTTAAAATAGCAGAAAATGGGGGGGATTCTTCATCTAATCAGATTCATGTAATTCAACATATGGAAAAGACTGCAATACTGAAGTGGTGTTATACTCACATAGAGGGCCAACTGTCAGAAGAATTGTCATTGAGTAATGGCAAGGAGAATCCAAAAAGCAGACACTCCTTCCCACCCCTAATTCCAAAACATTGATTCAACATAGGGACTTATCATATAACCTTTTATTGAATATAGATTTGCCTCTCTGGGTGTGCCTCACTTAACATTAATAAAACAAATTTTCCTTCCCTTAATATACACCAAGTTATGTGGAGTGGCAATGGAAAAATGTCTCTCAGACTCAAATTTACTTTAGACAAAACCAATGAAATAAATTCTGTCTCTTGGCATCCTCAACTATCAGACCTCAGGATTCAATTGGGTTTAAATTGAAATTTTAAGATGTTGGAATTTTGAGCTTGAAGGAAACTTAGGGAAGAAACTTCATTAGTTTGTCAATAAGAATCTTGAAAGGTAGTATGGTGCAATGGAAATAAATGTTGAGTTCGTTATTGAATTGCTTTCAGATCATAGCTGTTACATTTTACCTGGGTGATCTCAGTTTTTTATCTGTTAACAAAAAGGGGGAGAGATGGTAGATTAAATGATCTCTGAGTTCCTGGTAGCTCAAGACAGATGAACTTATAAAATGTGATATATAAAGAGGAGGAAATGATTTAGCTGAAGTCACGTAGATAATTTGTGAGCTTTGAATAAATGAACGAAAAAAAAAACATTTATTAAGTACTATGTACAAAGTGCTATGGATGTAATTATAAAAGAAGGACAGTGATTAACATACAAGAAATCTTTATACTTAAAGCATGAGACAACTCATATACAATAGTGGTAGCCAGGGAAAAGTGTTTGGCTCTGGAAAGTCACAAGGATAGTGTTCTTTGGGCATAATTCCAGATTGTTCTCTAGAATTGTTGGACCAGTTCACTACTCCACCGACAATTCATTAATTTACCTATTTCCCCTCATTCACTCTATTGTTTGTTTTTACTTATTGGTGTGAACTAATGCCTTAGAGTTGTTTTATTTTGTCTTTTCCTAATCAACAGTAACTTGGCACATTTTTTCATGTGACTATTGATTTCACTTTGGCCATTTATCAATTGGGCAATAGTTCCTATTTTTTTATATAAAGTTGACTCACTTCCTATATATTTGAGAAATGAGGTCTTTATTAGAGTAAGTTGCTGTAAAATTCTTGATATTACTTAATTATCAGAATGTTTTGCTGATCCTATCTTTCGAATAGTTTTATTTTTGTTTTTGCTTTGATTACTACCTCTACCCCTATTCACTTCAGCTGAAGCATAATAGCCTCTGTTTCAGCCCTTTATTTGAACTCTATATATGTCTTTCTGTCCCAATGTGTTTCTTGTATAATAATACACTGCTGAATTAGGGTTTGCAATCTATTTTGCTATCTCCTTCTGTTCTGTGTGTTAGCTCATTCTAATCACATGCATAATTATAATCACAAACTCTGCATTTCCCTCTATTCTATTTTCCTCCTCCTTCTCCTCTCCCTTCCCTTTCTACTTCCCCTTCCCTTTCCCTTCTCCTCCTCTTCCTTCTCCTTTTTCTTCTCTTCTTCCACTTCCTCCTCCTCCTTCTTCACAATTTGGGTTAGATGACTTGCTCAGGGTAACACAGTTAATGAGTGCCTGGGGCCAAATTTGTTTCAGAACTTAGAATTATATATCCAAAAAGATCTCAGTTCTTTTAGGAGAAGGGATGCTTTTATAAGCTGGAATTTGTCCTGGACTTGTAATTTCATGAGTAGAGAGAACTCTTGGAGAGTTGCTGATCTACAATTATTGATCTACTGTTCTACAACTTAAAGTCTTACTATAGTTACTTGGAGCATGGAAAGATCAAGTGACTTTCTTGGATAGATACAGTCCTTATTCTTCAAAAGTAAGACTTGAACACAATTCTTAATTTCAACAGCAGACCTTTATGTCATAGTGCCTCTCATGATGCTTTGCAAAATGCAGCTTAACAGAGATGAAGTCTTAAACAATCATTTGCACAAGGGCAAGATTAGAAAATATTTCCTATCAAAATGACCAAGGTATTTTGGGGAATTCTTTAGAAGTCAATATTAGTTGGCTCAATCTGAGTCAAATATATGACATGAAAGTCAAATTAAGATAATATGACCTAAGTGTATTAAGGAAGACTGAGTATCCAGATCTCTAGATCTGCTGTTATCTGCCCTGTACAGAAAGATCACATCTAGAATATGAAAATTGGTTTGTTGTTGAGTCATTTCAGTCTCATCTGGCTCTTCATGACCTCATTTGGGGTTTTCTTGGCAAAGATACTAGGGTGGTTTGTTATTTCCTTTTCCATATCATTTTACAGATGAAGAAACTGAGGCAAACAGGGTTAAGTGGCTTCCCCAGAATCACATAGCAACTAAATGTTTGAGGCCAGATTTGAATTCAGAAAGATGAGTCTTCCTGACTTCAGGTCTGATATTCTCTCCACTGTGCTACCTCTGTTCTGGGCACCGCACTTTAGAAGTGATATTGGTAAGGCGGAAGATCCCAAAAGACAAAATTCAAGATGGTAACAGAAATATCTTCCGACTCAGTATACACCTTCTTCATTTATTATTCTCTCCCGTGTACCATGCTCCCTTTGAGCAATGAGGAGACTTCAGTATTTTTGTATCTATCAGAGCAAACTGATTTTTATCACTTCTTACCCTGCAAAACTTGCAAAGGGGAGGAGAGGAGAAGCTGAAGGAGTGCCCTTTTTTAATTAAAAATTTATTTAGCATTGTAAATTTAATGAAGAGCAATCAAGATGTTAGAGAAAGAAAACTATAAATTAACAGCACCTAATGTTTTCATTAGAACAAAACCTTATTAGCAGTTCACATGCAAGTCATCCCACGTCAGGGGAGTGTTTGGTGCTTGGAGACAAGGGCTAACTGAGATGAAGAGTGCTGAGAGCTCCATGGGGTGACTGTTCACACACTAAACAGATTTAACACCAATAACAAGACCCAATGTGGGGTTTTCCTTCTTGTCTTATCTGCTTGTTTTCAAAGGTGAAACTTCTTAAAGGGAAGTAGAGAAAGAAAACTAGAGTTCAGGGGAATGAACATGTGAATAAAAATCAATTGAGTTGTACCTGAGACAATCATTTTGTTAGTAAGAACACCTTTTGATGTCTCTGAGACTCACTTTTCTTCTCTAAAATATGAGGATAATGCTGTCTTTCTAATCTAATTATTAGGATTGTTGTGAGGGTAAGAGATGATACAGATGAAAGAAAGTACTTTTTCAAATAAAAAAAGTCATATAACTGAAACATTATGTGAAGGATAATAATGAGGCACCAGATTTAGTTAAAATTAAATTCAAGGACCCACCTCACATACACATTAGCTACATAACTCTGGGCAATTAGCTTAACCTGTGAATTATCTAACCTGATAGAATCACAGGTTCTTCCTATATTTATATATTACTAAACAAAGGACAGTCAGACTTTGGAGGCAATTAGAGACAGTGCAGTACTATGAATACCTCATTTCAAAGATGCTCAGATTTTCACATTTGACCATTGTTCTGAACTTACGATGGAGAATTGCAACTTTTTTTTCTGAAATTGAGTTTTCACACATATAAAATGGGTCTAACATCTTCCTTCTTTTATAAGACTTGGGGAATATGGATTACTAAAATCAGCTATGAGTTAGATGGAGTATAATGAATAATGTTATTATTGTAACCCTGAAGCATAATCAGGAATAACTATTTTCTTCCTAAACTGGATAAATAAAGGCCTCTTCTGAAGGATAACTTATTGACTAAGAAAAGATTTCCATTGTTTCAAGCCTGACTACAACTTCTCTTTTTTAGATAATATTTTATTTTTATCCAATTATACATGAAACAGTGTTTAACATTTGCTTTTTGTTTTGAGTTCCAAATTTTATCCCTTCTTCTTTTTGCTCCCCACTATCTGAGACAGTAAGCTATCTGATATAGGTTATACCTGTACAATTATGTAAAACATTTTCATGTTAGCCATTTTATGCAAGAAAACTCAAATAAAAAATAGAACATGAAAATAGTATGCTTTGGTCTGTATTCAGATGACATCAGTTCTTTCTCTGGAGGTGGATATTGTTTTTCATCATGGTCCTTTGTGGTCTCCTTTGATCACTGTCTTGCTGAGAATAGCTAAGTCATTTACAATTCTTCATCTTCTAATATTCCTGTTACTTATAAAACGTTCTCTTAGTTCTGCTCACTACATTTTATGTTAGTTCATATAAGTCTTTCAAGTTTTCTTCTGAAACTATTCTTCCTATTATTTTATAGCATATTACATTATATTCATATACCATGACTTGTTCAATCATTCCCTTATTGATGGGCATCCCCTCAATTTCCAATTCTTAGCCATCACAGAAAGAACTACTATAAATATTTTTGTATACATAAGTTTTCCCTTTTTATAATACCTTTGAGTTAGAGCCTTAGTGGTGGTATTGCCAGAACAAAGGATATGCACAGCTTTATAGCCCTTTGAATGTTATTTCAAACTGCTCTTCAGAATCCAACTCAAATTTCTTAATGACTTTCACTTTAGGGCTGAAGGGGAGAGGCTTTTATTTTTAAACCATCCCAAAATCCAGTAAGGCAATCATATTGGTTCAGTTTTTCTCAGAAAGCAGTTTTGCTAAGCAAAACATTGCTTTAATAACTGATTCACTAAAACTAAGATTTTAGTGTTTCATTGGAATAATCAAATATCTTTCTCAGAGACAACAACCTTGCCTAAATCCTGATTATGAAAACAATATCTGGATCATGTTTTTTTTTAATCATGGACCATGATTATAGTTCTGTGAATAGCAAAGTCTACACACAAAAAGGTAAAGAACCTGACTTTATTTAAAGTGACTCTGGGGCATGTGCAGGAATGTTTGTGGCAGCCCTCTTTGTTGTGGCAAGAAACTGGAAACTGAGTGGATGCCCATCAATTGGAGAATGGCTGAATAAATTGTGGTATATGAATGTTACAGAATATTATTGTTTTATAAGAAACAATCAGCAGGATTATTTCAGAGAGACTTGGAGAGACTTATATGAACTGATGCTAAGTGAAATGAGCAGAACCAGGAGATCACTATACACAGCAACAAACAAGATCAGTTCTGATTAATGTGGCTCTCTTCAAAAATGAGATGATTCAAATCGGTTCCAATTCTTCAGTGATGAAGAAAGAGAACTGTGGGAACTGAGTGCAGACCACAATATAGCATTCTCACTCTTTCTGTTGATGTTTGCTTGAATTTTGTTTTCTTTCTCAGTTTTTTCCCTTCTTAATCCGATTTTTCTTGTGCAGCAAAATAACCATAAATATGTATACATATATTGGATTTAACATATATTTCAACATATTTAACATGTATTGGATTACTTGTCATCTGGAGAGGGGCTGGGGAGAAAAAGGGAATAATTTGCAACAGACGGTTTTGCAAGAGTCAATGTTGAAAAATTACTCATGCATATGTTTTGTAAATAAAAAGCTTTAATAAAATTTTTTAAAAATTTACAAATGTGACTGTGGGGGTAATGAAGGCAATTATGTGGAACAGTAGATAGAGCACCTACCCTGAAGTCAGGAGGATCTGAATTCAAATCTGGACTCAGACACTTACTAACTATAAATGTCAATTAACCCCAATTTCTTCCAAAATAAATATATATGCAAACTGACTGTGGCTTAGATGGAAGAAAAGGAATGTCTATTCACTCTATAGAATTTTGTTCTTTATGCCTATTTGGTAAGTTGCAAACACAATATAATTTTATCTTATCATTTAATTGTTTTTAAGAAGAGGAAATTTAATTAAATAGAGGAAGCATGGCTAGAAAGCCACTCCATAAGGACAAGGTTGTTGTTGTTGTTGTTTTTGTTTTTATCTTTGTATGTATGTGTATGTTATACAGCAGGTATATAATAAGTATAACCAATGCTTATTGATTAAAGTGAACTGAATCATCATCTTCCTACAAGACACTACCAATTGATACCATTTGCATTTTAGAGGGAAGGAAAATCACAGAATCTTTAGAATTGAAGGGAACCTTAGAAAACAGAATATTTGAATGAAATCTTAAATGTTAGAGCAGGAGAAAATCTTAGAGAACCTTCCCCCCCCCCCCATCCTTACTTCACAGGTGACAAAAATGAGATCTAGGGAAGGATCATGAGATCAAAGATTTAGAATTAGAAGTGACCTGAGAGGTCTTTTAGGACAACTTTCCTACCCAATTCACAGATGGGGAAATTGAGGCTCAGAGAAGTGATTTATTCAAGGTCACACTATGAGAAAATATCAGAAGAAGAATTTGAGCCCAGGTTTTCATAATTCCCAGTCCAGGAAGTCACAGAGCTGGTTAATAGAAAAGCCAGGACTAGAACTTGAGTCTTTTGCCCAAACATTTTTCAACTCAAAAAGAATAGGTTGTATTTCACTTTTATCTTTGTATCTTTAGTATGTGGTAAGCAGTAGGTACTTAATAAATATAATACTTTAATTTAATAAATAAAAGCATATAGTATATTTTATATAATTATATAATAATGAAAATCAATATTCTTATATCATCTAATAACATAAATTTATCTGTAGTCTCACTATGTTATCTTTGTCCAAGAGCTAGCAAGTTGATACACTATTAGAGGAATTGAACAATATCTATATTGACATGAATGTAAATAGGAAATAGCAAGCATTTCCATCCAGATGGTAGCAAGGCTGACAATGAAAACATTTGTAGCATAGGTTTCATCATATGCACAAAGGCAACAGACAATATTACTTTATGGAATTGTTGATCATCTCATCTTGTAGTTCTAAGATGGTCATAAGTAAATATACTTCTGGCAGATAATTGCAGTTTTTGTACAACTTTGTGTTTCATGAAATACAAAAGTGAAGACATTCTATGAATGATTTCTGAGGATTATAAGATTATAAAGTCTTTAATTTCTCATTACAGCACTGAATGGGATTTCAGTAGCATTTAGCTCAACTATAGTTCCAAAAAAAAGATTGCTACTTTCTCACTCATCTAACAAGTGGTCAGATGGACTTTGCTTGATGACATTCAATGAGGGCAAGCCTACTATTATTCCTCAAGGCAACTACTTTTGGGCAGCTCTAACAAACTGTATTTTTTTTCAATCAAGGCTAATTTCTTTTTAAATCAAGGCTCAATAAGTATCACTTCTGGATTTGCCTTGGCAATTTTGAGTCAGAACTCTGGTTTATTTTATTTTAGGAAAAGAAGACATCAAATGTCTGTGGGAAGACTATTTATTACTAACATGAAAAAAGTGTGGAAAATGTGTTTTTAGTGCACCAACCTTGGTATTCCATCTCATTACCATCCAGTTTCTCTGATTGGAGGGTGGATCCATGCAGAGGTTTTGAAAATCTCTTCAGGACGTATGTTCATTTCTTATTTGCCTGCCCTATTATAGGACTTCTCTGCCTTTTTTCCACTGTGCTTCCTGAAGCTCATTTTTGGAAAAACTTTCATTATCCTGCAAGATCACATCAACTTTGGTACTCTATCTCATCCCACTCTTTTTTTGCTTAATTGGAAGGTGAAGCTATGAACTCCTAAACTTCTATTGTGTTAAAACTTAAAGTTTGAATGACATTTACCATTAATATGAGGAGCCCCTGAGGGTAAAGGGATATGAGATTAAGTAAGGAGGGGAAAACTTGTCCAGATCAGAAACAGATAGGTCAAACTCTCTTGTTGTTCACAATGAGATCAAGCCAGTAATTGTACTTTCAGCTTGAGTGAGATAAGAAGATCCAGCTTTGTTTTTAGAAAAATAACTGGGGAAAAAAAAGCTGAAAGGCTGAGGTAAAAATGATATAAACAGACAATCGATGAATTGGAGGAAAAGGAGTGCCAAAGACAAGATATCTCTGGCAAGGGGGGGGGGAGGAAGAGCGGAGGAAAGAAGGGAGGAAGAGGGAGAGAAAGGGAGGGAGGGAGACAGACAGACACAGAGACACAGAGATAAACAGAAAGAGAATGTGTTTTTGACCCCAGTAGCAATCAGTCTGTGATGAGACTGGCAATCTAGAAGTGATGCTTTTAGGCAGGAGCAAGTTCCTTGCTATCCTGAAGAGGCAGACATGCTGCAAGAGTAGTCAAAGTGAAGAACCTAGTGCTAAGAAAAATCTGTCAGAGGAAAAATTATTGCCTGATTCCAGTCTTGTGATGGCTGCCCTAGATGAAGTACCAGAGACCAGCCAAGGTACCTGGAGTAGATAACCAGTCTACAGAGTCTGCCCCCAATCACTCATCTGGATATCGAGTCCACCTGAGTTCACCCATAATGGGTACATTTGTTCACAATCAGTTGGAATTAGGAAGCTGAGTCTTGGACAGCTAGGTACACAGTAGATAGAGTGCTGGGCCTGGAATAAGGAAGATTCATTTTTTTTTTAGTTTAAAACTGATCTCAGACAAAGCTGTGAGACTTTGGACACATCACTTAACTCCGATTGCCTCAGGTTCCCAATCTGTAAAGTGAGTTGGAGAAGAAATGGCACATCATTTTAGTATATTTGCCCAAAAATTGCCAAGTAGAGTCATGAATTATTGAACATGATGAATAACAAATGGCAAATAGTTGGTACATAATAAATGCTCATTTCTGTCTGCCTTTATCTACTACATTGTTCCTTGCATTGTCTACTCATTTTTATTTTTCAGACCCTGTGGTATTATTCCACAACTCATAGTCTGTGTGTCAGTGCTTTAAATATATAGTCCATGTTATTTCTTTTATTTTATTTCTTTGGTCATGAATAAGGAAACTGCATAACAGTCAAATCAGGTTTATGTGATCAATTCCCTTTTGCCATGCTAATGTGGCAGGGGTCCTTTGAAATACAGCTTGAAGGGAAGAAAGCAGGATTTGTTCAACAGAAAAAGGCCCAGACTTGGAGATGCAGAAGACCTGATTTGAATCCTACTGGCCTAATTTACCAGTTGTATAACCTTTCTGAGACTTACTTTTCCTACCTGTAAACTGAGATGAAAACATCTGGATAACCTATATCCCGGAGGAGGTATTAAACTTTTTAAAACTGTAGGACATTATAGAAATGTAAGCTATTAATACTTTAATATTAATGATACTAACACTAAAAATTATTATATTATTTTATTATAATCATAATAATATTTTCATTATTTGTGTGTGTGTGTATGTGTGTTTAATGTAGGAGCTGCATCAACCAAACCACAGGAGTCCATGAGCTGAAGGGTATGGGTGAATCAATTAATAAGTCTTGCAAACAAGCATGGCACATCCTTCATCTATGACACATCAGTACAGATGTAGGACAAGGACCACAAATAACCTCTATAAAAAGACAAGCTTTGAGGAGCTAGTCAAGTTGAGACAAACGATCAGCCAGCTCCCAAACATTGCCTTTATTTTGCTTTTTGACCTCTTACTGACTTCCTACCCTCAATCGCTGCTCCTTAAAGGTCTTTTTACAATTCTTGATTTCAGTGTCTTGAAGATATTCCCAAAACAGTTTAGCCTTTTGGTTTTCCTTCCCAGTAAGACTTCCCTGCCTCTTCTACTGCAGTGACAAAAATACATAGTTTAGGTAAAGAGAGAAACAGCAAGTGGGATGTGAAACCCTCAGGATTAACCTATTTTTCTTGAGATTTCCTTAACCAGAATTTTGTAGTGCATTCCCAGGGTAGAATATATCACCAAAGTTTCATGGCCCAAATGTGGGATGGTTCAGAAGTCAACATGGTCCAGTATCCATGTGGGTTTGGATTCTGTTGAAGGAAAGGCACAAGCCCAATCACTATTGAGTCCCACTCATCCAGTAAGTAAAGCTATTTTCCCACCAGCTATTCCTTAGACCTCAGCCTTGCTAACAAGCTCTCTTTCTTTTTCTTTTTTATCCATCTTATTGAAAGGCTGAGAGGTATCTGCATTACTGTCCTTAATCTAAAATGTGTCAACATGCAGAAACCCACAGGGAGCTCGCAATTTATTTTTAATGTGTAAATTGTCTCCAAGAATTAAGTGCACTGTGGCATTCACAAAAAGCATGTTCTTTGGCTATCGCAGGAGAAATGGAACTAAATAATAAATTAAAGCCACCTGCCAAAAATAAGAAAGAAAAAGAAAGTATTAATTCTGTGCATGAGGCCCATGTCTCAGCTATATTTGGGAGGGTGGTGATAACAATTGCTGTAAACCTTTAAGATTGAGCTAGACCTCAAAAAGGAAACACAATCCATTTAGAAATGGAAAATTAAATGATATTTCATTACAAGTGACAATATGAATAAAACATGGGCAGCCAGGATCTGTCTTCCAGAACCGGCAGGTCAAATCTATATCCATTTAAAAGCTTCCAAATGTTAAGGAAGGGATATCTCTCACCCCAAATTATCAGCTTATTTTCTAACAGCATTTAACTCAATTGTCTTCCAGCCAATGTTTTCTCTTTGGCCACTATTTAATGTAGGCTGAGTTCTTAGGCCAATAACGGCTTAGGGTTGAGAAGAAGAGGATGATCTCCATATACTGAGTTGTA
This sequence comes from Sminthopsis crassicaudata, assembly GCF_048593235.1. Taxonomy (NCBI): domain Eukaryota; kingdom Metazoa; phylum Chordata; class Mammalia; order Dasyuromorphia; family Dasyuridae; genus Sminthopsis; species Sminthopsis crassicaudata. The sequence continues at coordinate 93,931,007 of NC_133617.1, forward strand.
AAAGCTGGCAAAAGTGAGGAAAAAGAAGGGCTGGAAATAAAAGGGCCAGTAATCAAGGGTAGAGATACAGGTGAAAGTTCTCAGGGAATAGAGAGTTCATAAGATCCAAAAGAGCGGCTAGAGTCTGAGACTAAAATGAAGGCCAGAAATATCCACTAATTGTCTCTCCTACGTTTCCAGCTTTGTCAACCACAGTTCCTCAGTTCCTTTGTTTTTTTCTACCATGTCCCTTATGAATGATGTGATGGCTGAATCTCCTTCCAATCTTCCTACTAGTAGGGAATGTGCATGTCTTGTTTGCCTTTGGAAGTTCTACATCATTTCACAGTCCGTCAGACATCCTGCCTGAGTGAATGTAGACAAGTGCCCTCTCTGAGACTGACTAAACATGCTATAATCAAATTATTGGTTTCATTACTATTTCTCATGACACTGTTGAATATCAATCACTTGATAGGCAAACCAGCCTAGCTGAAGCAGAGGCATTCTTAGGGGGAGATGGGAGGTAGCATGTGCCAAGCAAAATGAACCACCAACAACGCATCTCCTTTAGAACCTAATGGAGACAGCCCAGGACCCTAAAACCAGTAGCCTTTGGGAACAGCAATGCTTATAAGTCAGCATCCACAAACAACTGTGTAGCAGCTCCTATTGAGATGCAATGTGGAAATTGCCCCAAGTGTTACTGCCAGGAAAGGAAATTCTCATCACCAAAGTATTTCTCACTGAAAAAATGGTTCAGCTTCAGAAGCTGATGTGATTTTATCAGGGATAATGACATTAAAGATGAGACATTACTATATGCTCTGCTGCTTTATTCTAAGGACCATTTCTACTTCACTTATATCTAAAATCTTCCATTTGTGTTGTCTCCCCCACTCAGATATGAGGTCTTTGAGAAAAGAAACTTAGTTTTCTATTTGTGTCCCCAGCAAAGAATACTGTGCTTTGCATGTAGTAAGTCTTTAATAGTCTTCCATTTTCCTTTTCCCCTCTCTCCCTCTATTCCTTTCCCCTCCCTCCCTTCTTTCCTTTCTTCCTTAATTTCTTTTTTCCTTCCTTCCATCTTTCCTTCCTTCTTTTCTTATTACCTTTCTTCCTTCCTCTCATCTCCCTCTTTCTATTCCTTTTTCCTTCTCTCTCTTTCCCTCTCTCCCTCCCTTCCTTCATTTCTTCCTCCATTTCTTCTTTTTCCTTCTTTCCATCTTTCCTTCCTTCTTTTCTTACTACTTTTTTTCCTTCTTTCCTTCCTCTTTGCCTGACACCACATTCCTTGCATCATAACCTATTCATTGTTTATCTCCTATATTTGGAATGCATGTCTTCCTCATTTTAATTTTGGAAACTTCATTTCCTCACTCATCTCAAGCATCTTCACCTACACATTCTTCCTGATTCCCCAACTGCTGGTTCTTTCTGCCCCCAAACATGTTATATATACTTACATGTTATTTCTTTGTTAGCTATAATATGAACTCTTCAAAAGCAGGAACAGTTTTTGCTTTTGTCTTTATGTCCCCATTGTTCAATATGAATCTGCCACATGATCGTTGCTCTTGTTCAGTCATTTTTTGGATCATGGACAACAATTAATGACCCCATTTAAGGTTTTTTTTGGCAAAGATACTGGATAAGCTTGCCAATTTCTTTTTCCAATTGATTTTACATATGAGGAAACCAAGGCAAATAGCATTAAGGACTTGCCCAGGATCACAGCTACTATATGTCTGGGACCTATTTAAACTCAAGTCTTCTTGACTTCAGGCTGAGAACTCTATACATTGTATCACCAGCTGCCACAACATAGACATTTGATAAATGCTTGTTAATTGATTGTTTCTTCATCTGTAGGAAAATAGTATCATAGATCTAGAGCTAAAAAGAACTCAGAGATTAAATAATCCAACCTTTTCATTTTATAAATGAGAATACTTAAACCTACTAAAGGTTAGTGACTTATCCACTGTGCTACCATGTTGCCTGCATACAGTAAGCACTAAATTAGTACTTGTTTATTGACAGATTGCCCAAGATCACACTAATTGTAAGAATCAGAGGCAAGATTTGAATTTTTAACACAGGTCCTCTATGATCTCCAGAGCCAGTGCTTTTTCCACAGTCCTGCATTGACTCCTAAAATGAAAGGCATGTACTAGACAGGATCTAACTTCTTTCTAGCTCAAAATATGTGATCCTGTACAAGGTCCTTGTTTCACCCTTTTTCCATCTTTGTTGCTATCATTTCGTTATCTCCAAGTCATTTCCCAACATTTCAATGATATTAAAAATATTTATCTTCACACTATCATCTGCAGTCATCCTTGGGAATTTCAATATTTCCATTCTTGATTCCTCTGATACCCTTAACCCATAATTCTTCAAATTCTTTAATGTTGATCACTTTCTGTGCTACACATTTAAATAGTTGTGTTCATCTTTTAGAACGGCATCACCTTTAAAACTTATAACCTCAAAGTTCTGATTTTCCATTGGAATCCATTATTCTATCTCTACTCAAATATTTCATTGTATCTCATGATCTTTGACTTCTCCCCATATCCTAGTTCAACTTAAATTTACTTCTCTTCATATCCAACTTTAATGCTGTGAGATTTTAATGTTTTAATAATTACTATACTACTCTAGAATCCTTTGTCTCCCTGAAGTTCTACTCTATTCACCTTTAAGTCCTTATTTTTACGTAAACATTACCATCTAATTCCTCCAGTCATATGCCACAATTGCTGAATATTACTGCAAAAATCATAAAATCAACCTTTTTTCCATGCTACTAATGTATAATACATAATCTCAGCTAGATTCTTGCCATCATTTTAACAATCCTTCCATTCTACCTTTACTCATTCCTTATTTCAATCCTCCATTGACTATCCAAAATATTTTTGAGTTTTCTGTTCTTTTTTGATGAGCTAAACTGACTTTATCCTCAGTTCTAAAAGTATGCAATCTCACTACAGTCATTTTATGAAAAGATGGGGTCTATCTAGAGTATACTTCCTAAAATTAATTTATCTCCTTTCTTTTTCAAAACTTCTCGGCATCATAGAACCATGTTCATAGGATTTAGAAAACTAGAAATGACTTCAGAGTTTTTTAGTCCAAACTTCTCATTTTATACAACCCCATCTTCCTTAGAGTCATAGAAGAAGAGACATTCTTACTGTTTATCAAGGCTAATTCCTTCATCCCTCCTTTTTTGTCTTTTCTAAGATCCTGCTCCAATGCTCATTCTCTTTCTCTCATGCATCTTTTCTACCCTATTGCTGCTCCTTCCCATCTACATATAACTGCTCAGAGTAACCTAAGCCTAAAGAAAATCCTCTTCTCCTATACTCAAGGTTTTTCTTGTCAAACACACACACACACACACACACACACACACACACACACACACACACAATACCTTAAATATTGTTATTGTTTGTACATGCTTGCAGAAGACTAAAATGACATTATGATCAATGTTCACTATCCAATTATGACTGATCAGTCCAATAGCTCAGAAGACTCTATATGAATATTTGGAATGTAAACCTTGTATATATATATGCATATAAAGAAACATACTTATATACATGTTACATATATATATATATATATATATGAATAGAAAGCTTTTGGGGGATTAGATTGTCCTTAGGTTTAGAGTCTTTCAGCATGTTTATAGGTACATAGGAAGGACTTGGTTGGTTTGGAGGAGAGAAAATGCATTAGAAATAGAAAATGAACATACATATATATATATATATATATATATATATATATACACACACATATACACATATGTATATGTGTATATATATGTATATGTATATACAGAAACATACACTTATACACATGTTACATACATATATATGAATAGAAAGCTTTTGGGGGATTGGGTTGTCCTTAGGTTTAGAGTCTTTCAGCATGTTTGTATGTATATGGGAATGACTTGGTATGGAGGAGAGAAAATGCATGAGAAATAGAAAATTAATATATATATATATACTGATAATTAGTGTGCATAAATGTATGTATAATACTTAGTATACACACATATATGTTGTAGTATATATGTATATACACATTTTGCTATTTGATTATTTCCGTAATGTCCAACTCTTCATGACCCTATTTGGGGTTTTCTAGGCATATTAGAATGGTTTTCCATTTTCTTCTCCAATTTAGTTTGTAGATGAGGAAACACACTACTAGTTTCCTCATCTCTGAAATGTACAAAATGATAACACTAAGGTTGTTTAAAAATAAAAGTATAGAATTTTGTATAGAATTTTGCAATCCTTAAAATATTATGTAAATGCTAGCTATTATTTATTTTAGTATGAAAGTCTAGAAGGAAGGTTCTCTTTCCCAGATAGGAGGAATGGGAAATGCAAAAGCACAGAAATGGAGATGGAGCTTGATACATGAGAAACAACAGATCAGAATGATTGAACATGTAGAAGAAAAAGGAGGGGAGTAATGTGAAACAATTAGAATTGTAGTGAGGGACCGCTTTAAATGCCAAATAGAAGAGATAATAATCTTGGTCTCAAAATTCCCAAACTTTGTAACTATTCTTCTGTCTCTTAGCAGACTGTTCTTCTTTCCAAACCCTTAATAGGTATGCTACTCCCAATGGTTTGCCATGACCCTCTCCTCTCCTGTCCTATCTTGTCTTCTTCCTTCTCTCCTTTTTTCTTCTTTCTCATCCACTTCAACTCCCACATCTACAAATGATTCTCAAGTCAGTCTCCTATCTTGAGCTTTCTTTTTAGGGCTAGATCTGTACCTAGAATTTTCTACTGGCAATATCCACTTGCTAACACTTCAAACACAATATCCCCCAATGAACTAAATAGCCAGCTATTGCAGTAGTCCAGGTAAGATGTGGTGAGGGCCTGAACTGTAGTGCTGGCCATGTAAATAGAGAGAATGGGCAGTTGGATCAAATACTGAGGAGATAGAATTGACAACTTTTGGCAACTCATTGGGTAAGTTAAGTAATGAACAATGAGGGACTGAGAATTTGGGGGATGCATAAGGATGGTGTTATCTTTAGCAGAATAAAAAAATTCAGAAGAAAGATAAATTTTAGGTTATATCTAAGGAATTCTATTTTGGACATGTTGAATCGGGAATATCCACGGACCATTCCGTTCCCTTAAACTATGCCCCTCTTAATGAAGCCCAAGATCTGTTTAGCTTTTCCTGAGTCTGACCTAATACACTATCAAGTGCCATATCAGAACTCTAAATTCACCAGATTTCATCATATAAATTGTAGTCTATCTCTAAGATCACCAATATTGTGCTTATAGAGTGAATTTAGTAGGTATAAATATGACTTTATATTTATTTCTATTAGGTTCTATCTTATTAGATCTGTCCCAATGTTCTAGCCTTTAAAGTACCACTTTTTTATGCTAACTCATTTATTTACTGTATTAGTTATCCCTTCTAGCTTTGCATCTTGTGAAAATTTGATAAATATGCTATCTACTTCTTTATCCAAGTTATTGATAAAAATATTAAGCATTAGAAATATAATAACAGGTTACTCATCAGTGAACTCAAATGTATTTAGTGCATACTATGTGACAGACTCTGTGTAAGCATTAGGAATACAAAGAAAGACAAACAAAACAAAAACAGAACTAGAACCTCCTCTCAAAGAGTTCACAGTCAATGAAAGAGATGATATGCAAAAAAAAACTACATACAAACAAGATATACAAAGGATAAATCAGAGATAATTTCAGAAGGAATGCCTGAAGATTAAAGAGAACTGGGGAAGACTTTTTGCAGAAGGTAAGATTGTAGCTGAGAATTAAAGAAAGCTAGGGGAGCTAAGAGGAAAAGGGAGAGCATTTCAGACTTGAGGGACAGAGGATAAAAATGCTTAGAATTGGGAGATGGATTATCCTGTGTAAGAAGAATGGAAAGGTAAGAAGGGGTCAGGTTATGAAGGGTTTTCAAAAGTCAAACAAAAGATTTTTTAAATTTTATTTTGGAGGCAATATGAAATGCTGGAGTTTATTGAATAGGAAGGTGATATAGTCAGACCTGTGCTTTAAGAAATTCAATCAGACAGCTGAGTAGAAAATGGATTTGAGTGGGAGAGATTTGAGGCTGAGAGGCAAACCAGCAGGCTTTTGCAATGGTCATGTCATGAGGTGATGAAAGCTTGCACTAGTGTGGTAGACAATGTCAGAGGAGAAAAGAGGGCATATATGAGAAATATTACCATGAACTCAACAACTGAGAGGATGGGGTGGGGGTAATAGAAAGTAAAGAGTAAAGAGACACTTAGGTTGTAACCCTGTGTGATAGGGAAGACAGGGATAACTTCAACAGTAATAGAAATGCTAGGAAGAGAGAAGAGTTTGGGAGAAAAGATAAAAAAATTAATTTTGATCATATCAAATTTTAGATATCTGTGGGATATCCAATTAAAGATTTCTCAACAGGGAGTTAGAGATGTAAGACTAGAGGTTGGGGGAGAGGTCAGGGCTATTCAGGTAGATCTGAAAATTACCTGTTTAGAGATGATAATCGAATTCGTAGGAGCCAAAAAGATCATCAAGTGGAATAATACAAAGGGAAAGAGAGAAGACTCCAGGACAGAGCGCACATTTTAAGGGCATGATCTGGATGATGATCCAGCAAAAGAGATTGGTAAGAAGAGAATCAGAAGACAACAGTGTCATGAAAACCTAGACAGAAGAGAATATAAAATAAAAGAAGATGATAGTGTCACAGGCTGAAGGGAGGTCAAGATAGATGAGAATTGAGCAAAGATCATTTTTGCTCAATCCTTTTAGTAATATCTGACTTTTGTGATACCATTTGGGGTTTTCATGGCAAAGATACTGGAGTGGTTTAAAATGTCTTTCCATAAGTCACTTCGCAAATGAGGAAATTGAGGTAAAATGGTTAAATGACTTGCCACACACTAGTAAGTGTCTGAGGTCAAATTTGAACTCAGGAAGAAGAGTCTTCCTAACTTCAAGCCTGGAACTCTGTTCACTGCCACCTAGATGCCCAAATGTTCATTAGACTAATCGATTAAGAGATCAGTTATAACTTTGACAAGAGCAGTTTTAGTTCAATGTGGTCAGAAGCCAGAGAGCAGAGATTAAGGAAAGAGTGAAAGGAAAGCAAATTAAGGCATCTATTATATACATCATTTAGTCACAAAAGGGAGGAGAAATATAGGACAATAATAGCTAGTGGGAATGAATGTTTTCAAGGATGGAAATGTTTTCAAGGATTTGTAGGCAGTAAAGAAGCTGAAGAAAACAAGAAAAAAAGGATGATTAGTGAGAGATTAGTGATTAGAGACAATAAAGCAATCTTCTGGAGAAACTAGGATGGAGTGGGATTACTTCTGCATATAGAAAAGTTTGGTTTGGCAAAGAGAAGAGTCAATTCTTAGCAAGGGTCAAGGAGAAGACAGTTGTAGAAGGCATCTGAGTGACGTGAGATGTGGAGTGTGTTTCACTGCAATGAAGGAGAGTGACCTAGAGGTCTCTAGATATAACTACCAGAATTTTGATTGAGTTGGGTGATAAATATGAATTGAATGAATCTCAAAGGAGGAAAGGGATTATTGAGTAATTGTGGTAGGAGAGTCTACCACAGAAATAATGAGGAATAATTCCCCTACCATTATTGTTTCACTGCAATATGAAGCAAAATTCTTAACTGAAAGGGTGGAGAGAAATAGAGGTATGGAATATTTGAGAAGAGATAAAAAGGTTTAGAGAAGCCTCTGTGGGCAGTGGATAGTGAATCACTTAAGGAAGCATAAAAGAATTGTCTTTCCACGAATGAAAGCCTGGTTGATATTATACAATATAAACTGGTAGTGAAGCCAGTTAGCAGAGTTGTAGGATTTCCTCTGGCTTTGTTTAGCAGGGCATGAATAATAAAGAAGATGGGAATGGAAGGAATAATGCAAGTCTGAAGTTTGGAAGGGTATAATCTTTGATAGGATAAGGAGCAACGAGACCCAACAGAAGAGGACAGTGTAGAGTTGAACTAGTTTACCAAGGGATCAACATGGGAGGGAATAGAATATAACCAGTACTGGGGAAATGGTCTGGAAAAGAACTGGAGTGAGGTGGGGTATTGATGGATTAGAGGTCATGGTGAGAGCAAAACAACAGGGATTAGAATTGAAAGGGAGAGAGAAACATGGAATGACAACAGATTATAATTAGATAAAGGAATTTCAGAATTCATGGATGTGTCACACTTGTGAATGATCGTAAGATCAAGAGTATGATCATTTCCATGTATAGTTTTTGATGGGGTGAAGGAAACTTACTCATGGAAGATGAATAACTCAAGAAAATTGAAGGTTATTTGAATATGGTATTTGAGAGAATATAAATGTGCATATTGAAGGCTCTTATTTTGAGGGCAGGTATTGGGAAGAGAAAGAATGTAAACCATGCCCTACACTGATAGAAGAAAGAAGGAGAGTGTCCTGGAGGTCTGTAGACACAACTACCAGAAATTTAATTGGGTTAGGTGATAAATGTGAACTGAATGAATCTCAAAGGTGGAAAGGGGTTACAGAGTGATTATGATAGAAGTTTACCACAGAAAAAATGAGGAATTATCCCTCTACCAAGACCAGTAAGTCAAGGGGAATGAGTGAAAGTTCAATCAGTGCTGTAAAGTGTAGCCAGGGAAACTGTATCATTAGGTGGAATCCAGGTTTTAGTAAGTTTAATTAGGTAGAGGAAGAAAAAAAAGTTTTAAGACCAAATGCAGTTTGTGACATATCGACTACCTAGGTATTCAAGACAGCACAAAGGAAGTGTTAGGAAGCTTTGGAATAGGAAGTGGGAGAGAAGGTGTTGATGAGAATGATAATAAGAGAGCAGTCCATGGATGTTAGAAAATGGGGTTTGAACAATAGGAACTAAGTTTTAAAATCACTGAGACGGGATGAGTATGATATAACAGAAGTATGTTAATCCTTGAAGAATGAGTTCATCACAAAGATAGGAGATCATGGAGGATGTCCAAGGAGGAGCAAAACAGACCCTTTGAAACTACAGATGGCAAAAGATGGTGTCTTCCCGGAACACAATAGAAGAGCACAAATAAAGAAGGCTCTGTGCAGATAGAGGTGTCAGGGAGGCAGGAGGTGGCTGCTGGACCACAACAGATCCATGTAATACACCACTGGAAACCTACAGCTAAATTTATTTTGACCCCTTAATGAGAAATCTTAATGAGAAATCTCAACTAGTCCTAAATCTATCATCTAGCCCACATTTCTCACCATTTCCACAAGATCAATGTAATATACTTTCTCAAAGGTTTTGCTAAAATCCAGGTAAATTATATCTTTAGCATTTTCCTGATGTGTCAGTTTTACAATGCTGATAAAAAGGAAATGAGGTTATTTTGACATGAACTATTCTTTATGAAGTCATGCTGGTTCTTTGTGATCACTGCTTCCTTTCCTAGATATACAGTGATATAGGGAGAGACTCATCACAATAGAGCTGGCTGCTTCTTGATAGCTTTGTTCCCCCCAATCACAGAAACTCTTTCCCAGAGACTTTCTATTAAAACACAGAAAGGTTATGATCATCATAAAATACGTAGGATGTTCTAATATTGATGAAATCTCAGTTCCTTATAGTATAGTAATATCTTTATAGAACTGTATGATTTTCAAATAAGACTTGTATTATGGAAATAATACTGTATCTTGGGATACAGTAAACTGAGATCACTGCCTCTCTCACTTATTAGCTATGTGATCCTGAGTAACTTTTAGGTCTCAGATTCTCAGTGAAGGTTGGATTATATGACTTTTCTCTTCTCTGATGTTTCTTCAGTCAAGATTATAAGAAATATTCTCATGGAACTTATAGTCTACTCACAGATAGATGGCACTATTTAAATGTTTCACCATCAAAGTTGTCTTCTTTAAAATATAAGGTGTTGGACATTAATTACATGTCCCAGTTTCACCTATAGACATAATAATTCACCTTTTTGGTCACTTTCAGGTTTATGATGCCTTTTATCACACTATTTTTTTTACTTTACAGAATAGTTCTAACTAAACATCTTATTCCCATTTTCCAGATGAAAAGATGGAAGCTTAGAAAGCTGTAGTAATTTCCCAGAATCATATAACTAGTCAGTGTTAGAGCTACAATTCACAAACAGACTTCCTGATTCCAGGTCTAGGGTTCTTTCATAATTCTAAGACTTTATAAAATGCTTTCCAAGGAAAAGAGCCCAATCAACTTATGGAGAATTGGAGTGAGCAAAAGCTCTGAGATGGAAGAGTATAGGAGATGAAAGGGGGATAGAAGAACTTCCCTCTCTTGATTAGTTTTTTATAAGATGGTCTTGATGATCCATGGAATATTAGACCAAAGGAACTAGCTAGTTTCTTAAAACCTCTGGCAGGACTTGTTTCAAACCCTCACTTGATTTCTTGTCATCCTGGCTCTTTCATGATCTATTATACTGTCCAATACTCTCCACGGTTGGATGTGAGATTAATAAAGCACAGACGTCAGAGTCACTCACAAAGCTCTTCTCTAGCCAGTGAGGAGCCTTGAAACCATTGTTTAAAAGCTTCCAATTCCAAGACTCTTAAAGCACCACACAGAAAATCTGCCAGAAGCCTAGGAAAAACATCTTTCCACTGGTACCTAGCAGCATGCATGCTGCTAAAAAACGTCAGGTGGCCATTGCAATAGACCCTAGGCAGCAGCAATAAACATGACATTTCCATGGGAGCTTTTCTTCCCAAACAGCTCTTCTCTTTGAATCTCACCAGGTCACTGCAGGCTTTTTCATCCCTTGCTGGGGGAGTTGTGGGGGTTTGAGAGGGAGCAGGATGGAGTGTTTGGTGAATCAGGAAAAGACAGGCACTCTTCAGGGACTTAGTTCCAGCTCCAAAACCTTCAAAAACAGCAGGAGAAAACAGGAACAAAAAGTGTTTCTGACTTCTTCTCTCTAATGGTATTGAGTCTGGCACCAAATTCACTTCAAAAGATTTCACCTTTGGAAAACACAGATTCTTTTTTTGGTAGGAAGAGCTCTCAAAAAGGTTGTCAAACCCTTCTACAAATTACTCTTCTCATTGCATTAAGCCAAAAAAGATCATACCTAAGTCAAATTTAAAGGACCTTAAACCCCTTTCCAGTAAAACAGTTAGGGGAAAAAAAAAACAAAAATACTAAAAGTCAAACATTAGACACTAGCTTGAAAATTGGCTCAAAAAAAAAAGACTGAAAATATGAATAAATTTATTAATTCACTCAACAAAGCATCTATTAGACACCTACTTTGTGTAAAATAGTTGGTGTGGGGCAGGACATGGAAACTGCCCTTTGAGCCAGATACAACTGAATTCAAATTGTGCTTCTCAAACATTCTGGACTAGATCTGACTCAGGATTTTCCCATGGTTAAAGCTAAGGATTGGTACAAAAGGAAATATCCATAGATCTTTCTATAGGGATTCTTAACTGGTATCTATGAGTTTGTGTATACACATATAATATAATACACGTAGACATAAATTTTATATATATATATATATATATATATATATATATATATATATATATATATATATATATTCATCTATACATATATATGAGCATAAATACTACATGTATACTATAAACATATGTAAATATATATATTCTACATATCTTTAATATATCAATATGTCTGATTGCAAGATGATTGGTTTGTTTTGTAATCATTTCTATTTTATTTTATGCATTTAAAAATGTTATTTGGCAAAAGGGATCAGGGGTTGAATTTAACAAACTCTCAAATGAGTTATGAACCCTAAATATTAAGAATCCTTTTTCTAACTTTAAAAAAAAAAAGCTTATTTTTCCCAACATAGAAAGGCTGATCACTAAGGATATAGCATTGAATCAATTTGGCATACCTTCCCTTCCTCTGAATTTGCCATGGTGGAATACCAGCCAGAAGGTTGTGTCAAATCTAGGCTTTTATACTTAGACAACTGGGAATCTATGTCCATAGTTTGAACCTTAATATTTGTTCCAATTAACCCTTAAGACTATTTTTATTACTGGAAAAAACTAGTTTAGGGTGCATGAAATGGATGCTACTCCCATCATATACAAAGGGTTGTATAACTTAAGACAGTCGTTTTAATTTCTAAGCACCCTAGGAAATCTAATAATATAAAGTGCAAACCCATTGCATATATGCACTGTTAGAAAGCATTTACTCATTGGGAAGTCCTTTACTTTGATGAAGTCATACGTCTGGAATTCCTCTACACATTTCCAAATTATAGAAGTTACTATACTGTGATATATAAAGATAAAAATGAAATATGCTTGTACTCAAACAGTTTATATTCTATTTGACTCAAAGAAGCTAATTGATAAATACATAAGCATGGATGTCAACATGTTTAGTGGCTAATCTGATGGTTCAGAGGAAAACTGAAAAAGTTTATCAGAGATTCAAGTTAGTAAAATAGAGCCTGAGGAATTAGGAAATAAAGGGGCATCTTTTCATCATAAGCAGCAGGTCAGAAAAATAGGCAGTATCCAGAAGTCAAAAGGAAACCACAATTAGGTAAATTAGTGATATGGGAAGCAAGACAGACAGAAGACCAAAGTTGAAATAATGTTAAAGAGTCTAGGGCAAAATGCTTCCCACAATGCTAGTAGGTTGATAGGTTTTTAAGCTGAGGAGCATGTGTATATGCACTCTTGCTGTGATTTATGGGCCATTGAGATTGGCAGAACCATAACAGCCTACTCATTTTTTACAAATGGGAAGTGATGCATTAAAGTTGGTGAATAATGTTATACAGTTGGTAGAAGACCCTATTAGAGCTAAAAATTCTCCCTGAAAAGGAATGATTTCATAGATTTCTATTTTTCTATTATAACCAAAATTACCCTAAAGTATGCTAGATATCCTCTGAACTTGACGCTGTATTCCGTATTTCCATTTTTGAGACATTCTCCTTCCATGGAAAGTATTTTCTTCCTCATCTCCACTTTCCAAATCCTTCTTTCTCTAAAAGGCTCAGTTGAGGAACTTTTACTTCCTTCAAGTCTTCTCTTATCCCTTCAATATTTTTAGCATTCTCTCACTTTTAAATTTATCTTATTTTATACTTATTTGTGTATATAATGCAATCTTTCAGTATTCCGTATTAATGGAGGACTTCATTGTGGACAAGAGTTTTGCTTTTCTCTTTGTATGCTCGGAACATGCCAAGGTCCTACCTATCCTCTTTTTTGTGAATCACATTGAATAGGTTTCATTAAATTCTAAATCGTTGGGGGCAGCTAATTGGCGCAGTACATAGAGCACCAGCCCTGAATTCAGGAGGACCTCAATTCAAATCTGGTCTCAGACACTTAACACTTCCTAGCTGTGTGATCCTGAGCAAGTCACTTAACCCCCCCAGCCTCAGGAAAAAAAAAATTCCAAATCATCCTAGAGATCCCTGATAAAGTACTACAAACACTGGGGAAAAAAAGATAGATTTAATCATGTACTGGAAAAACAAAGAGGATAAAAATACCTATTGTTTGGATTATGAAATGCTGTTAGAGGGACAAGCTACAGAAATTACCCAACAAGATAGATATCTTAAAACACATCCTGCAAATGGATACTGAATTGAGCCCAGAATGCATCAGGATCAAGACAGTAGGCTAGATTACCTTTGGAAAATGTGTAACATTTATTTAATAATGGCAAGACTCCCCTTGCAACAAAGACATAGTTTTACATTCTGATATCCCACGAATGTTGCATTACAGCCGAAAACAGTGGAACATGACTGTTTCCAAAGTCTGGAAAAAGAATATCACAAAGGGCAATGTACAAGTACATGATGGATGTGAGCCAAATCCAATACATCCCAAATAAGCGATTTGGAAGGAGAACCAAAATAAAAGATTTTATTAAAGAAATAAATGAGCAAAAAAGAGTATGAGTTAGCTATATCGTGAGAACTTGTTGGTTAGTTGGTTATTATCCTTCAATCTTGGAAGAGGACCAAAATGATATTATTGTGTTAGAGGCAAGTTGGGTATGTCCAACTGTAACTGATTAGACCAATATAAGCTTGGAATGCTCTGCCATAAGTCAAGCAAAATAGACCCTATGAATATCTGGAGTAGATTCACTAACTTTGCACATCTCATATTTCTTCTGACCTAATTCAATTCTGCTTTGCTCATAGAGCACAGCATCTTCTCTAATGAGGGCACAGCATCTGGTGGTCCTGTGCCAGTATTTCCCTTATCATATAATCAATTCCAAAGTTCTTAAGAGAGACTTTGAGAGTGTTCTTGCATCACTTTTTTGTATCACCTTGTCCTGTAAGAGTTCTTCATAAAATAATCTTGGCAAGTGAACATTTGGCATTTGAGGAGTGCAGTGCGCCCAATGGAGTTGTGCTCTCTGAAGTAGATTTGGAAAGGTTCAAGAAAGGACCTCACTGTCTGGTATCTTATCTTGCCAGATGATCTTCAGAATTTTTTCTAAAACAATTCAAATGAAAGCAATTCAATTCCTGGCATAGCACCAACATACTGTCCAGATGTCACAAGTATACAACAATGAGGTCACCACTATTACTCCATTTATCTTCAGTTTGGGAGACAGTCTGATATCTCTCTTCTCCCACACTTTTCTTCTGAGCCTCCCAAACACTGCATTAGCTCTGGCAATAATTTCATTATCAATCTATACATCTCTGGAAAGTACACTGCCCGGGTAAGTGAACTCATCCACAGCATTCAAAGGTTCTCTATTTGCTGTGCCCGATGGTTCCACATATAGATAGTGTGATACTGCCTGATGGAGTACCTGTGTTTTCTTGGTGTTATAAGGTAAAAATTAGAACAAGAAGCAGAGAATCGATCCATACTTTGTTGCATTTCAGCTTCAGAGGCTGCTTTGAGTGCACAATCACCTGCAAGCAAAAAAAGTAGTTTACCAACAATCCCTTTTTGTAAAGCACTGAGATCAAAGACTCAATGGATAACCTGTGTGGTCCACAATACTTTCAAAAGAAAGTGAAGAAGAATGGGTAATTTTATTGGGTAAATTCCCTTTATGAATTTATGAGAGGGCATAGGATACAACAAAAATATTAACAACAACAAAACAATAATAAAAATAATAATACCTCACTACATATCTGGCACCATGTTAAATACTTTACAATTATTATCTCATGTGATCTTCAGCCATCCTAAGAGAGAGCTGCCATTGTTATCCCAATTTAACAGTCTAAGACCGACAGAAGTTGCCAAGTATCACACAGCCAGTACATATCTGAAACTGGATTTGAACTCACCTTTCTGAAACCACTGTTCTCTCTGTGGCATCTCCTAGATAGGAACAGAGATCATCTATACACTTCAGGGAGATATAACTAACATTTATATTCATCACTTTAAGATTGCAAAACATTTTATAATTTTAATTATTATTATCTTAGTTATAATTCTATTGTGGTTTATAATCATCTCATTTGAGCCTTAATACCTTAAGAAATAGGCAATATTTTTATCCCCATTTTATTGATGAGGAAACTGAGAGCAAAAGCAGTTATTTCTCCAACACCACACCACTGGTAATCCTCAAGTCTTCTTGATTTGATTTGAATGTATTCATCTAAATGTTTAAATGCATAAGTCCAGTGAATACATTTCTGTTTTATTTTTTAAATTTGTAAAATTGAGTTGAATTTGAATAGAATGTTATTTGGGAGGGAAATGACAGTTGTCTTCAAGTATTTGAATGGCTATAAATTGGAAGATTCTTAACTTCAAATTTGGTTTCAGACACTTTACTGTCTGTGTGATCTACACAAGTCACTTAATCTGTTTGTCTCAATTTCCTCATGGTTAAAACAAGCTGGAAAAGAAAATGGCAAACAATCCAGAATTTCTGCCCAAAAAATCCCAAATGGGGTCACAAAGACTAGGATATGACTAAAATAACAACAAACATTTGTGAGCAGGATTAAATTTGTTCTACTTAGCTCCAGATAACAGATCTAGGAACAAATGAGAGAAGCTTCAGAGAAACAAATATAGGATAAAAGAGGTTTAAGAAAATCATTACAATTAAAGCTCTACAAAAGTGATTGGGTTCTGCCAGGAGACAATGATTTCCCCCTGACTAGAGGTCTTTAAGCTGGATGACCATTTGTCAGATAGGATGATTAGATGTCACTAGATGTTAAACAACTGTCCCTTCCAGAGCTGAGTTTCTGTGATTTGTTGAATAGTAATAAGAAGAAAAGGCTTCATTCCTGCAACCTGGCATCAAATACCTATCTCCCCACTATAATACCCTCTTCAGGCCTCCAGTGTACTTCTACCTCACATTTGCCTTTTAGCTCCCTTCAAAGTGTGTGTAACCTACTCTGGGAAAATTTCCTTGATATCTAGATATCTAATACTCTCTTCTTTCCTCAATTTTCTTTGTCTTGTACTTACTTGTGTATCATTTATTACTTCCTGAGAGCATGGATTGTTACTGTCTTATATCGCCAGCTCCTATCATAATAATTTATGTGTAGTTGGTGCATGGTAAGTTATTTTGAATTAAATTTAAATTTTAATTGAATTTTAAAAGTCTGATTCAACACATTATATTGCATATCTAGAAATATTTTTATGCCTTGGGACTTTGTTTCCATTAGGAGATCTGAAGATATTTTTATCTATTGGCATGGTAGCCTGGAGAATAGACAGAAAATCATTGATAAGTTTGGTGGGACAGCATTTGACACACCTATAAATGAGTTTCCTAGGGAAAGCTTTGAAAGGGAAATATAGCTTTCGTGCTTCCCCCCATTCTGGACATCATTTTGGAAAAAAAAATAGAAAAATTTTAAATTGGGAAAGACCTTTAGAATTATTTTGTCCAACCATTTCATTTTACAGATACAATGATATAATGTCAAAATTACAGAGGACCTCAAAGGATACCAAATCTAACATCTACCTGAGTAGAAATTCTCCTTACACAATCCTGCTTCATGAGAAGTTATTCAGTCCAAACTCATTGCAATATCCCCCTCACCAAATATATGGAAATGAATTATCCCTGGGGCAATTACTCCAACAAAATTATCCAAGGATTCTTAAAGCTTAAAAAAACTCATCAGAGCTAATCAGGACACTAAGAGTACAGTAAGAGAAAAGAATGAAATTAAAGAACCTTGGGATATACATAGTTAGGTAGATGTGACATAAATGAAGATCCAGCAAATGAGACAGAGAAGAGTGGTCCAACAAGCAGAAGATATATATATTCTACAACCTAGTTGCTGCTTAGATGGAATATATATATATATATACAACCTAGTTGCTGCTTAGATGGAATATATATATATATATATATATATATATATATATATATATATATATATATATATATATATATATATATATATATATATATATATATATATATATATATATATATTCCATCTAAGCAGCAACTAGGTTGTAGAATTGATAGAGTTCTATAATTAAGAGAAAGGAAGCAATTAGTTGGAATCTTGCCTGAGACTTTTAACTTTGACCAAATCATTTCCCCTGTTTTAGCCTCAATGAACTCATCTGTACAATCTACAATCGTCATACTTATCTCTAAATGTTATGATGAATTAAGATAATATATGTACAATGTGTTTTGTTAGCTAAAAAGTGCAATATAAACTCTAATTATCATTATTATTATCATAATCATCATTATTAATCATGCTCAGCTATTTATACATATATGTTAAGATGGAATAAGTGTTATATTCCAAACTACTAGGCTTAGCATTCAGAACTCACAACCCTCAAAAATCTGGCTCCAGCCTTCATTTCTAGAGCCAAACAGGATTACTCATCATTGCCCAAACAAGCCTCATCTTTTTTCTTTGTGGCACTGTGGGAAAATCATAGGATTTTGAGCCAAAAGACATAGGTTTGAATTTCAGATTGGTCAAATTACTACTGATATGACCATGGACAAATGACTTAACTTTTACTTTTCTTGGAGCCTCAGTTTCATTATCTATAAAATCAGATTTTAATCCTCATACTCTAGATTTATAATCTTATTACTCCATAGATGACTCATGTAATCAGCATCTAAATTAAATCCTTATCACAACAGCCTCACAACTGATTTTCTTGCCCCCAGTTGAAGTCTTCTTTTTCCAAACCACACTCTACCTAGCTGTCAAATTGATAATCCTAAAATGTATATCTAACACTCTTGTTTTCTTTTCCTTTCCTTCCCTCCTTCCTTCCTTCCCTCCTTCCTTCCTTCCCTCCTTCCTTCCCTCCCTCCCTCCCTCCCTCCCCCCTTCCTTCCTTCCTTCCTTCCTTCCCTCCTTCCTTCCCTCCTTCCCTCCCTCCCTCCCTCCCTCCTTCCTTCCTTCTTTCCTTCCTTCTTTCCTTCCTTCTTTCCTTCCTTCCTTCCTTCCTTCCCTCCTTCCCTCCCTCCCTTCCTTCCTTTCTTCTTTCCTTCCTTCCTTCCTTCCTTCCTTCCTTCCTTTCTTCCTTCCTCCCTCCCTCCCTCCCTCCTTCCTTCCTTCCTTCCTTCCTTCCTTCCTTCCTTTCTTCCTTTCTTTCTTCCTTCCTTCCTTCCTTCCTTCCTTCCTTCCTTCCTTCCTTCCTTCCTTCCTTCCTTCCATCCTTCCTTCCCTCCTTCCCTCCTTCCTTCCTTCCTTCCTTCCTCCCTTCCTTCCTTCCTTCCTTCCTTCCTTCCATCCTTCCTTCCCTCCTTCCCTCCCTCCCTCCCTCCCTCCCTTCCTTCCTTCCTTTCTTCCTTTCTTTCTTCCTTCCTTCCTTCCTTCCTTCCTTCCTTCCTTCCTTCCTTCCTTCCTTCCTTCCTTCCTTCCTTCCTTCCTTCCTTCCTTCCTTCCTTCCTTTCTTCCTTTCTTTCTTCCTTCCTTCCTTCCTTCCTTCCTTCCTTCCTTCCTTCCTTCCTTCCTTCCTTCCTTCCTTCCTTCCTTCCTTCCTTCCTTCCTTCCCTCCTTTCCTCCTTCTTTCCTTCTTTCCTCCCTCCCTCCCTCTCTCTCCCCCTCCCTTTCTTCCAAACATCATTCCTCTGATCCTCCCTCCCCAGAATTTTGGGTTAGTCTTCTGTGTAGGATTTAGATAATGTATAGGCAAAAGTCATATAGGGGTGAGAAGGCATGAGTGCATAGTGATCTGAATTGTTGAATAGAGTTATTTCATTGAGGATGACATAATCCATCAAACTATTATTCTTACCATACTCAAGTTAATATAATTGTCTAGGAAATTGGTATATTGTCAGGGAGATGTGAGTTCAAATCCAACCTCAGAGTGAACCTATATAAATCCCTTAACCTCTGTCTGACTTTGTTTCCTCAGTTATAAAATAAGGATCCTAAGAGCACCTGCCTCCCAGGATTTTTGTGAGAATCAAATGAGATAATGAGTTAAAGTGCACAGTGCCTGGTATACAGGAGGTACTTAATAAATGTTAACTTCCCTTCCCCTGCACCTGCACATAACCTATTTTATTCTTCTATTATTTCAATTACTTGTAAATAGAGATGGTACATTTATATTTGTAACTGCCTCAGAGTTTTGCATAATAAATTATACATAGTTAGGACTTAATTAATGTTTGTTGATGAGCTAATCAATATAATCTTAATGAAGGAATGAGACAGTATAAAATGATGAAACTGTAAGTGGTGATAGTCACACAGGGCCTAGGTTCAAATCTTATTTCTTTTACTTCAAATCTATGTAACCTTGGATAAATGATTTACTCTATTCTTACTTTCCTCAGGTATTAAAAGTAAAATTTAGTCCATATAATCTCTTAAATTTCTTCCATTTCTAAATCTTATGTTTCTCTAGTTGCTGGGATCTCTAATTCATAATACAATTTCAGCCTCCAGAAATTGCCATTTCCTCCTCCCCCCCTAAGTCAACAAGCTTAGCCACTGTCTCTGAAGAACTCATGGCACTGGGTTTTAAAATCCCTGCCTTGTTTACCATGAGGGCGGTCCAGAAGAAAAGGTGCTCCAGCAGTTTTTCTTTTAATTTTGGTCCATGGTCACTGCTACTACCTATCAGGATGATTCTACAGCTTACTCTCACAGCTCTTAGCTCAGTCCAGGAAGTCATCAGAAGTCAGTAGAACTCACCTATTGCTTCTTCCTCCATAGAGCACTTCCAAACCTGGAAGCCCTTTTTCCTTCTATGTATTTGGCATAAACCTCAATTCTGTGGTATCATGAGAAAAAAACTACTCAGCTCCTTTTAGATCTTCTTGCTACAGTTATTTGTATTTATGTCAGGATCATAGACCCAGAGTTTGAGGATATCTCTAAAGTTATCCCATACTCAATCTCCATGATATCATAGATGAAGAAACTGAACTCCAAAAAGTTGAGTGATTTTTCTAAGGTCACACAATCATGATTAAATGAAAAAATACATTTATTAAGCACTTAAAATATGCTAGGACTTAGGATTCAAAAACAAAAAGAACTTTTATTCTAATAGGAAAAAATATGCACTTATATATATATATGCATATATATACTTACACAATGCATATATAAATAAATATATGTATGTATAAAACATTTATATTGATATTTAAATATAAGAATAGTAACCACAGAGAATTGGAAGTTTACAGGAACGGTAAATGAAACATAGAGGAGTATATTTATGTACACTTTCCAATTCAATGGCTATATCGATTTGATCATAGTTCCAGAACTTAAAAGGTTTGTGTATTGGGGGATGGAAGAATGAAGGGACAAATATTGTAGCAAGAGAACTATTGAGAAAATATTCATGAAGTAAAGTTAAGCACGACTGGAGTCCACTTACACAAGATAGGTCCCATGAGCCACTCCCCAGTCAGCAATAGGGGTTTCAGTGCTGGTGTTCTAGAGCTGAAAGGGTTAAATCCTCTAGAGCTCAGCTTCTAAAACTATGGTTCACAACTCCATATGGGATCTTGTAACTAATGTGGGAGACACAAAATTATGATTTATATCAGTAAATATTTGATTTGTGCACTTGTTCCCCTCCCCACCCAGGCAGTTGGGATTAAGTGACTTGTCTAGGATCACACATCTAGGAAGTGGTAAGGGTCTGAGGTCACATTTGAACTCAGGTCCTCCTGGCTTCAGGGCTGGTGCTCTAACCACTGCACTAACTAGCTGTTCCTATATACCTATTTTATTTACCCATATACCTAGGGTTACATAAAAATTTCTCAGGCTAAGAAGGTTTGTGAGTGGAAAAGGTTTAAGAAATCCTATAGAGGATAGCCTCTACTCTAATAGGCAAAGTAGCTAGTCAGAAGATGATGATTCAAACCCATGACCTTTAACTCCAAATTCACTTTCTTTCCATTTGCGTTCATTTGTAAAGTGCATTAGTGCAATGTCTGGCAAATAGTAGACATTCAATAAATGCTTTTTCTTTCTTTCTTTCCATTGCATTTTAAGGTCCTTGAATGCAAGGTCTACTGCATATTTGTTTATATCTCTAGCATTTAGTATAAGGACTTGAATATAATAGACTCCTAATAAATAGTCACTGAATAAAGGAATGAATTAATCAATGAATAATCACTCTGGGTCACACAGGTAAGCCTCTGACAGTGATCTATTTCAGAAGCTATTAAGTATGAAGTCCATAGGTTTCACTTCAAAGACAACAAAATGTGCTGAGAAGAGAATAGTACTTAACCTATATTCAAGTGATGTGAGTTTGAATCCTAAATTAGACTGTTTATGGCAAAGACTTAACTTCAGAATTTGTTTCCTTGGGGTCCAAAATTGCTGATAATCTTTGTTGTACCTATCTAATAGAAATTTTGCTGGAAAAATCTGTTTTCTTTTTTCCAAAGTCAATGACCATAAAGAAGCACTAAATTTGTAGGTAAAGGACTTATATTCAACCCCCAGTTCTGTTACTACTTGTATATGAAGCTCGACAGATCACCTCACTTCTCAACGTAAGGAAGTCTCCTTCCTGTTCAAATTCTAAAATCCTATAACCTAGTATGGAGGTGACAGGAATTTTTTGCAGGGTTCTAAAATTTATAGGATACTACTAGAACCCAGGAGATGGTATATTTCTTTTACCTTCCTCTTCTCCCATCCCCACCTCATGGTCCCTGGAAAGTTGAGCTCCTCACCATTTGGTCCCACCCTTGCTTAAGATAGTACTATTACCTCATCCCTCCTTGCCAAGACACACTACTTTTTCCCTTCTCCTAGTTTTTAAAGAGTATAGAAAAATAATGTTTCCTCTCCTCTATGGCTACATTTTAGGTGAGTCCCATCACCCCTTTTCTCTACCACTTTCCTCAACTTTCACTTTTCAGTGCTAAAATTTCCAGATAAGGTTCTATATAAAGTATTATGGAAATAGGAATCATTATTGTTGTTATTATTATTATTGTTATTATTACTCTTACTAACTTCAGAGCATATTTTGATGCCATACATAAAACTGTCAGCATACCTAGGAGTTCTTTTTGGAGTGTCATTAGAATTTTAGATTAAAATAATTAGAATAGATTGTCGTGTTTTCTCCTGCTTCTGATAACTTCTTCTGAAGAACTCACCTGGAGCAACATTTAGTCCAAACTGAATTTCCCTCCTCCATTATAATGACATTTTTCTAAGTCAGTTGGGACTCTGCAAGCAGAAAAATTTTCAGGAGAGATGACCAAAAAAGCCCCATAGCATATAGAATTGCTTCGAACCAAAATGAAAAAGAGGCATTTAATTTCAATTTGATTTTAAGCTGAATGCCTCCTGGGATGGAGTGATGCTGAAATGGATGGTCATGTAATTAAGTCAAGAAGAGTTAGAACATGGAACCTGGGGAAATCTCAACATGCCTTTAAAATGGCCACTCAGCCCCTCACCAGTAACCGTTTCTGCTGACAGTGGTAGATGATTTCTATATTCTGTTTCTTTAAAAAGCTTTCTAGCTGTCTATTCCTCCTTGTGCCAGGAGATATCAATAAATCAAGTGCTCCTTCCTGGCTTCTGGACCACACCCACGCCAATGACCTCTGAAGTCCCCTTCCAACAGTGATTCTCTTACTCTAATTTAATTAGAACTCACATTTGCGTTCCTCTTCGGCCTTCTGCCTCTCTCATAACCACATCAGGACCTCTGCCAGGGAAAGGTCAGAGTCGATCATCTCCTCTGTCTTTGCCTTTAGAAGCGCCCAGTTCGTCATTTCCTGGGCTGTCGCTTTTGCTTCCTCTGTGATTTAATAGCTTTCAGATTCCCTGTTTGTCTCTATTCCATTTACAGCAATTACACTAATTAAAATAATTTTTCTTTGTTCTCTCAGTAATTTGCATAAATGGCAAATTTATATTTAGTGTCACTAATTCGTCTGTAACAGCTCTGTAATTAACAGGATGCTTAAGCTAGATATAAATATCTATGAAGAGAGAAACAGTGCTAAAATAACTTTAAGGGACTAGTATTAACTGAAAGAAAAGAAAAGAAGTTAAGAAATGTCTTTTCTCTGTTCCAACCTTAATGTGGACTTTTGTGTCAAAGATGGATCAAACCAGATAGAGATCAATGAAATCAACTTCCAACATTCTAAGTTTCTGATGCTTCATTATTGTACAGTTCTAAGATTCTGTGAATCAATTATTCTACATTCTGTGGCTTTCTATATGCTAAGATTTTAGAGAGGATTTTAAGAGAGGAGAACAATTAAAAGTAAACCACCAAAGGATTTGACTTTCAAAGATTTGATCATTTACACACTATGCCTACTCTGACAAATCAATGTGGGCTCTGGGATGCGTTGTCAGAGAATTTTAGAATCACAGGATGCTCAGGCAAGATAGTCTTTAGAAAGTATCAAGCTCAATTCCCTTATTCTTAACCATAAGCAAAAAATTGAGGGCAAAAGCAGTGAAATGTTCGCAGATTATGACGTCCCTAGAACTCCCTATATCATTGAAGTTAAATAAGGATGGAACTGCACAAATTGCTAGTTTTAATAGGATGCAATTGTATAAAAGAGTGGGAGAGGAAGTATGATGAATCCTGATATATGAACCTTAAAGGTAGCAATCTAAGTGGATCTAGTAGATAGAGAACTCTTCTGTACTACAAAACTGGCCCCAGACACTTATTAGATGTGTGACTCCAGCCAAGTCACTTAACTCTGATTGCCTCAGTTTCCTCATCTGTAAAATGATCTGGAGAAGGAAACAGCAGACCACTCTAGCCTCTCTGCCAAGAAAATTCCAAATGGGGTCACAAAGACCTGGACATCACTGAAATGACTCGACAACAAATGAATGTAAACTATATTTCCTGGTGGTTTGACAAAAAAAGCATTGGACCAAGAGTCAGGAGACCTGAATTCTAGTCTCAATTCTGACAAATTTGCTGTACATTTTTAATATAATGGCTTCAGCTTTATGCACCTTTGTTTCTAGATCTATAGAATGAAGATCTTGAATAATCATTCTTACAGAAAAGGCTATTATTGTCACAGTAACCATTGTGACCAAAATGCGCATTTCAAAATCTTTTGACTAATGATTCATCTTTTTATATCTCTATTGGTAGATGCACTAAAGGGATTATTTCCAAAAGCTGCTACCTTGGAAAGTGTTTCCAGTCTATTTTCCAGTACCTATTTTTTAAAAATTCTAAATAAGATGAACTGAGCTGTATTTTTTAATAAAAGATATAAATGTAAGTGTGTATACATACTTAAGAAGTGACTTTCAATTTTCCTTCAGTAAGAACCAATCTAAATTCTAAACCCGGAATGTCTACGAAATAGATTGAATAGTAACTTTGAGTACTGTTTCTGACAGAGCCTGCCATCCTCTATTTTCTCCTAAAGTTGTCCCTAACCAAATGATCTGAAGTGACTATGTGCCAAAAAAAAGGAGAAATCTAGCATAGAATCTAGAAAATTAGTTAATGGAACTGAAATCTCAGATCAATATTCATTTTTGTATATACAAAAGCTTTGGGGGAGAGAATGATTCAGAAAGATGAGTGGTCTATTAATAAATCAGCATTTA
This sequence comes from Sminthopsis crassicaudata, assembly GCF_048593235.1. Lineage (NCBI taxonomy): Eukaryota > Metazoa > Chordata > Mammalia > Dasyuromorphia > Dasyuridae > Sminthopsis > Sminthopsis crassicaudata. The sequence continues at coordinate 93,956,135 of NC_133617.1, forward strand.
TAAAGCATTTATTATGTGTCATGAGCAACTAAGTAGTACAGTAGGTAGAATACCAGGCCTGGAGTCAGGAAGACCTGAGTTAAAATGTAGCCTTAGACACTTAGTAGCTGTGTGACTCTGGCCAAGTCACTTAACCATATTTGCCTTAGTTTCTTCACCTAAAAAATGGGCCAGAGAAGGAAAATGTAAACCAGTTCACTATCTTTGCCAAGAAAATCTCAAATAGTCGCAAAGAGTGGGACATGATCAAACAGCAACGTGATATACAACCAAAAATGAAATAGCTTCTGTTCTCATATAGGACATTGTATTCTGGTTTTCAAAAAGTTAATAATCACAAAATTTTGTCTTGACTCACACATTTATAAACTTTCATAGACACACACCCATATTAGTGGTTAGCAACAACTGGAAAATAACAACCTATGGTGTAGTAGAAGGGGGGTAATGCATTTCCTTGGGTTTATTTTTCATTAAAGAATTTTAGAATGAAGTTCAAACTTAGTCATTCTATGATGGCATCATTCTCCTTGGTCCCCATCTATCTATAAATCCTTGCCATCTACTTAATCATTGAATCTTCTGAATCACAGGATCTCTAGACTAGATAAGTATTCTCATCATCTTGCCATCCATCCTGATTCTACAGTTTGTGAATTGTACTCAAATAAATGCTACCATTGCTTTTGGAAAAGGAGTTTCAGTCAACTTTTCAATGACTTTAGTTACCATTAGGTGGACTTTTCAAAGTAAAACATCGTTTTCCTGTTTATCACTTCCCATATGTGTTCTCTTCCACTATTAGAATATAAGATCTTTAGGGGCATGGAGCATCTCATTTTGTTATTTTATCCTGAGCATTTGTCAGTGTGCTTGGCAAATTTTAAAAAAAGGTTTTTATTATTTATTCAAGTTTTGGTTTAATTATTTACAGTGTGAATTTAGATAACTCTCTTTGAGATTTGCATTGGGCATCTCTCTGAGCTTCAGTATCCTTATATGTAAAATAGAGATTTACAATAAAAACTGTGTTAATAATAGTAATCTTATTCTACTGGTGTACATACTTGTAAGGAAATTTTAGGAAGTAAAGGAAAGCATAATGAGGAGCATTTGGGTGAAGCTCAAAAGTGAAGAAACACAATTGATATTATAATTAGTGTATATTTTATTAAAAAGAAGATAGCTGAGGAGTTCAGGAAACAAATCTAAAACTTGTAACAAATGCATGATATGCTAGTGATGGAAGAATTAGCCTTTTATCTGCTGTACTCTCTACCAAAACCAGAGCAGCTAATGATATCGTGGATAGGACAATAATAATCTCGCTTTTAAAATACTTTAAAATATTTTTAAAATACTTTTAAAAAGTAAAATCAAAAGGTTATGTTATTTATAATAAAAAATTGTTGTGTTAATAATAATAATAATAATCTTATTCAATTCTAGATATGATTGTTGCCAAGGAGAAATAATTAATTTCTTCGGGTGGAAATGATAGATACTTTAGAAGGAAGTAACAATTTCATATCAACATTTGTGATCATATAGAAAAATCTAGAATTGTCTGACATGCACCGTAGATCTGGATAGATTTGGGGAAAGATTTAGAGTTCAGAAAAAAAATAAGTAGAACACTATGGCTTAAAATATAAAGGAAAAGCTAGAGCGAGGAGGAAGTGGAATGGGAAACTTTTGAAAATAAATTTCTCAAAACACAAAAAGAAACAAACTAAACAAAGAAGAAGAGAGTGCTATATAAAATAGATAGGATTCACCATCCAACTTTGATCTTAAAAAGACATGAACAAAAGATAAAAGTGATGTTGGGTAATAGAGGATCGATAGAAAAGCATGGTCCAGTACTTATTGTGAGAAATATTAGAATTGTCAAAGCTCAGAATTAATAATATTTAAAGCTTGAAGCTACTTTGATGATTATTTTTTCCAGTCTTTTATTTTGTAGCTGTAGACCTAAGGCTCTGAAGCCCGAAATGGCTTGCCCAGCATTTTACAGGAAGTAAATAACATAAACCTGTCCTCAACTCCCAAACTCGGGATTTTTGTCATCATTTCTCAATTGACTCAGTAATGATGTCACAAGTTGATAAAGGCCTTTGCAATTTACATAGTGATTTTCTCTGCAGTAAGTCTATGAAGTAGCTAGGACTAAAAATATTATACCCATTTTACAGATCAGAAGTCTGAGGCTCTGAGAATAAAAGGGACCTGCCTAAGGTCACACACATAGTAAATTTCAGAACAATAACTTGCTCATGATGTCTTTTTTTCTGTTGTGGATAACACTTTTGACAATGGAGTATTTTGATGGATATAATTTTAGTGATTTTAATATTCTCAATCTGGGAAAAAGAAATTATATTTCTTTCCTTCAATGAAGACCTTCCTTGGTTCAAAGTGTTGATAATGATTGATCTTTAAAAAAAAATCATTGATATCTTTTGTTTTTATATAACTTAAATTTCTTAATTTCCCCCTTTAAGGGGAGGGGAAAGACTCCTGTTCTCCCTGTATCTTAAAGGGTCCTGCTTTTGAAAGGCTTCTTTCTGACCAAGGTCACCCAGAGAGAAAGCAGCAGAGCCTGCCTGAAACCAAAGCTCTGCGATTCCCCTTCTAGCTCTCTCTCCATTATACCATTCAGCTTCTCATATGTATGCTAGACTTGTGTAACTTAGGAAAGGTTTTCCTGGAACCTTGGCATTTGCTGATGTGCTCTGCTTATCCACTTATAGATTGAATGATTGGCCAGGCTTTGGGCTTTAGTTTTCTGCATCCCCAATTCTGTTAGCTGTCTGATAGCTAAATCCTCCTGTGATCTCGTTGACCCACTATCAATAAAGAGGATGTCTGTTTAATGGCAGAAGTTTATTCTCTCTCTTTTAAATGTGTTCTTTCCAATGAAGACGGGAGGTGGAGAGCCCTTGTCCTGACATACTTAGTGGCAAAGTCAGAGCTCTCCATAGATAGGGATTTTAGCAGCTGGGGGGAAAGGCAGGTGAAAGGAGACCAGGAAAACAGAGACCCAGAGTCATCAGCCTGTGCAGGTTGGGTTGATCTTTGAGGAGTTTATGTGTACAAGTCATCTGAAAGTTTCTCATTTTAACTTATTAGTCTCATTAATGAGGTCTTAGTGAAATTGGCCATGACAGCCATGACGTGATGGGAGAATTTTGTTATCACTTTTTATCCACCATCTCTATCTCCTGCACAGCAACCATCCTTGTCCAAAAGTGGACATGTAAAATGGAGATTTACAATAAAAACTGTGTTAATAATAGTAATCTTATTCAACTGATATGTAATAATAATTAATTAATAATGTTAATAATACTTATCTTATTCAACACTTTTATGGAAATTTTAAGAAGTAAAGGAAAGCATAATGAGGAGCATTTGGAGGAAGCTCAAAAGTGAAGAAACACAATTGATATTATAATTAGTGTATATTATACATTGAAAATTACTATGGGGATTGAAAAGAACCAGAACCATCCCCTCAACTGAACAGATAGCAGAAGGAAAAGATAAGGGAGATTGATTATAGTTCTCAGATTTCATTTTCCTTCTGCTGTTCTTTAGAGAGTCCTAGGATGCCTGTTATGATCAGATACCTCCAACTCCCCAATCCAATGATGCTGTTTTTCTTTTTTTTTTAATGCATTATAAATGTTTATTTGTATTTCAATGAAAACAATGATTCTAACGAGAAGAAATTCTGTAGTGAGATATTAAGAGGAAGGATTCATTTACATTCTCCACCTATTCCTCTAATCTCCTTCTATCCAACAATCTCTATAAGTTGGTGATTGACCAGATTTTATGATCCTATAATTTTAATGATTCTAATACTCTCAGTCTGGGAAAAAGAGATTATATTTATTTCCTTCAATATAGCCTTTCCTTGGCTCAAAGTTCTTTGATAATGATTGATCTTTTTAAAAATATCATTGATCACCAACAAAATGCAACAGCAAGAGATACAAAGAGAAATTCCATTCCAAACAAATGTTGAGAGTATAAAGTTTTTGGGAATCCATCTACCAAAGAATAGTCAGGAATTATATGAGAAAAATTACAAAACACTTGCCACAAAAATAAAGTCAGATTTAAATAATTAGAAAGACATTCAGTGCTCTTGGATAGGCCGAGCGAATATAATAAAGATGACAATACTCCCCAAACTAATCTATTTATTTAGTGCTATACCAATCAGACTCCCAAGAAACTATTTTAATGACCTAGAAAAAATAACCACAAAATTCATATGGAAGAATAAAAGGTCGAGAATTGCAAGGGAACTAATGAAAAACAACTCAGAGGAAGGTGGTCTAAGTGTACCTGATCTAAAGCTATATTATATAGCAGCAGTCACCAAAACCATTTGGTACTGGCTAAGAAATAGAAGGGTGGATCAGTGGAACAGATTAGATACAAAGGACAAAAAAGGGTACATCTATTGCAATCTAATCTTTGACAAACCCAAAGATACCAACATTAGGGACAAAAATTCATTATTTGGAAGAAACTGTTGGGAAAACTGGAAATTAGTATGGCAGAAATTAGATATGGATCCACACTTAACACCATATACCAAGATAAGATCAAAATGGGTCCATGATTTAGGCATAAAGAATGATATTATAAATAGATTAGAGGAACAGAGAGTAGTCTACCTCTCAGACCTGTGGAGGAGGAAGGAATTGATGACCAGAGGAGAACTAGAGATCATTATTGATCACAAAATAGAAGATTTTGATTACATCAAACTAAAAAGTTTCTGTACAAACAATACAAATGCAAACAAGATTAGAAGGGAAGTAACAAATTGGGAAAATATTTTTAAAAGGAAAGGTTCTGACAAAGGTCTCATTTCCAAAATATATAGAGAACTGACCCTGATTTATAGGAAACCAAACCATTCTCCAATTGATAAATGGTCAAGGGATATGAACAGACAATTCTCAGATGATGAAATTGAAACTATTTCCACTCATATGAAAGATTGTTCCAAATCACTACTGATCAGAGAAATGCAAATTAAGACAACTCTGAGATACCACTACACACCTGTCAGATTGGCTAAGATGACAGGAACAAATAATGATGAATGTTGGAGGGGATGTGGGAAAACTGGGACACTGATACATTGTTGGTGGAGTTGTGAAAGAATCCAGCCATTCTGGAGAGCAATTTGGAAGTATGCCCAAAAAGTTATCAAACTGTGCATACCCTTTGACCCAGCATTGCTGTTATTGGGATTATATCCCAAAGAAATGCTAAAGAGTGGAAAGGGACCTGTATGTGCCAAAATGTTTGTGGCAGCTCTTTTTGTTGTAGCTAGAAACTGGAAGATGAATGGATGTCCATCAGTTGGAGAATGGTTGGGTAAATTATGGTATATGAAGGTTATGGAATATTATTACTCTGTAAGAAATGACCATCAGGAGGAATACAGAGAGGTCTGGAGAGACTTACATCAACTGATGCTGAGTGAAATGAGCAGAACCAGAAGATCACTATACACTTCAACAACAATACTGTATGAGGATGTATTCTGATGGAAGTGGAAATCTTCAACATAAAGAAGATCCAACTCACTTCCAGTTGATCAATGATGGACAGAAATAACTACACCCAGAGAAGAAACACTGGGAAGCGAATGTAAATTGTTAGCACTACTGTCTATCTACCCAGGTAACTTATACCTTCGGAAGCTAATAATTAATGTGCAACAAGAAAATGGTATTTACACACATATATTGTATGTAGGTTATATTGTAACACATGTAAAATGTATGGGATTACCTGTCATCGGGGGGGGAGGGAGTGGAGGGAGGGAGGGGATAATTTGGAAAAATGAATAAAAAAAAATAAAAATAATAAAAATATCATTGATATCTTTTTGTTTTTATATAACTTAAATTTCCTAATAGATACCTTTGCTCCCCACCTCTAGACAATTACTCTTCATAACAAAGAATTTTAAAAGAGAAAAAAAGAAGGGAAGATTAACCGACACATCAATCAAGTTACTATTATACAATAAACAATGCTATATAACCTTTTTACCATTTCCCCAAAAGGGAGAGGGATAAATCCTTCTTTCTCTGAGGCTAAATTTACTCATTATAACTTCAAAGCATTCTATTTCTATTGTTTTGTTATACTTTTGTTTCCATTTATAGTTTATACTATAGTATATATTATTTTTCTGTTTTTTCATGCTTTATTTTATATCTGTTTATATGTTCCCCCCATATGTCTCTGTGTTTATTAAATTCTTCTAATGTATCATAACTTGTTTAACCATTCCCTAAGCAGTAGGCATCTATTTTATTTTAAATGTTTTAATACTGAAAAAGTGCTTATATATATATACATATATATGTACAAATATATGCACATATATACATAAATTTATATATATATACATATATATGTGTTGTGTGTGTGTCTCTGTGTGTGTGTATAATATATACACATATGTATGTATGTATTTGACTTCCTAGAGGTATATGCCTATAGGTTAAATTGTTGGATGTGAAAATGAATAATTTCTAAATTGCTTTCCAGAAAGACTGAAACAATTCCATCTCCCATCAGCACATTAATGTGCCTTCCAACATCTCCTCCAATACTATTTTTATCTTATCTATTCCAATTTGGTGGGCACGAGGGGAAACCTCAGAATTGTCTTGGATTTGCATTTCTCTTATTATTAGTGATGTGGAACATTCTTTAATATGGCTGTTAGAACGTTTTTGTTGTTGCTTTTAAGAACAATTTGTTCTTAGCCTCTGATTATGTATCTATTGGGGAATGATAAGTGGCATTTATGCAGTGTTTTATTAGGGAATAATAAGTGACATTTATGCAGTGTTTTAAAGTTTGCAAATTACTTTGTATAAATTATCTTTTATTTGATCTTCACAACTATTTTGTGAAGTAGATGCTATAGTTATCATTTTCTCTATTTTACAGATGAGGAAACCGCCTCAGTTTAATTATTTTACTCATCACCACACAATTAGTAAATGAAGTAGTAAAAATTGATGTAGTAAATAATATAACAATTAATAAATGATAAGTAAATATTCAAGCCGGGGCCTCTCTTTATTCCAAGTCAAGATACTACACAACTAAATTATGCTGCCATTCATAAGTATAGAGCCATACAATTGGTAGGAACCTCAGAAATAATCTGGTGTAACTTCAGGTCAACTATAAATAGCTTCTATAATATCACTAAAATATACAAACTCACATCAAACACCCCTAGTGAAGGTGATTTGGTATAAATTCTATCATTATTTCTACCATTTACTAGAGAGGTGATTTTAGGCAATTAAAACTTTTGTAGCTCAGTAAATTAATTTTCCAAAAACTTATAATAATTAGGAAACTTACAAAGGTCATTTTAAGAATTCATTAAAAAACAAAGCAGCATTTACAACAAAAGGGACGATTCTTAATCAAAAAAAAGGGAAAGAGTAAAACTAAAAGTATATAAATAAAAAGTAAAATTTAAAAATATCAGTTACATAAAATTTTTAAAAGTTTTGGCCGAAATGAAACTGCCATTCTTAGAATAAGAAGAGAAATGGTGGTAGGAGGAATCTATGATGGAAATCTAACAATCAAGTTATATCTTTTCTTTTTCTTTGTCTTTTTATGTATTTTTATTCATGTGTAAATTGGATTTAAATGGGGCAGAGTTACATAAAGTCATCAACCTCCCTCTCTCTTCCAGAGTAATCACTGTCCAGTGGAAGGACAGAGTCAAGACAATTGATGATGATTCGAGATGCAGTGGATGACCTTGGCTCTAAGCACTCCACAGCACCTGCTCCACCTGCCCACCCTACCCTCAATTCACCATAGGGTTTGAGACTCCACAGTTACTTTGAACTAGATTTAGTTTATCTGCTGTAACAGTTTATCAAGGTGTGGCCATTGTGCATGTCGGAGCTTCTTGGAGCCATAAGTGAGACTTAGATGGATCAGGTGGACACTAAAGATGGAAAGCAGCCCTCATCCAGAGGTACTAGTCTCCCCTGTACACACCCATCACGTTTTATAGGGAATGGGCAAAAATCTCTAAAACCAAGAGTAATTCCCTAATAGATGAATGTTAAAGGACATAAATAAACAGCTCTCCAAACAATTGCAAACTATCAAAGATTAGATTTTTTAAATGATCTAAATCTCTAAAATGTAAATTAAAACTTTAAAATTGTTCCTCTTACTTTGAAGATTAAAAAGATGACAAAACAAAGTCCGATTCTTTTGTACCTCAAAATAACTGTTTGGACATGTATACATATATTGTATTTAACTTATACTTTAGCATATTTAATATGTATTGGTCAACCTGCCATCTGGGGGAAGGGATGGGGGGAAGGAGGGGAAAAATTGGAACTTTAGGTTTTGCAATTGTCAATGCTAAAAAATTACCTATGCATAAAATTTTTGTAAAAAAAAAAAAAAGGATGAGAAACATAAACACAAACTAGTAACAGTTATTGTTGGAGAAGCTATGGAAAGATAAAATATTATTGGTGAAGCCATGAACTGGTACAATCATTCCAAACAAATGGAGAAATTTTTTCATAGTTTTTGATATAGTGATCTTGCTACTGAGTCTAGAACCCAAGAAAATCAATACCAGAAAGGACAAACCCATGCGTAACACAATATTGACAGTACCTTTTTTAAATAGTCAGAAAATAGGAAAAAACAGAGTTATTTTTTTATCAATTTGATAGGTAAATGAAACAAATCATGGTAAAAGCATATTATGTCATATTATAAGAAATAAATTCTGAGAATTTTGTGAAAACTTTCATAAAATAATGCAAAGGGGAAGGAATAAAGGAAGAAGCATTTATAAAATACCTAATATATGTTAAGTACTGAACAAAGTGCTTATGTGAATATGTACATTTAAATAAATATCTATGTCTATTTTTACTTGGTCCTCACCACAATCTTGTGAGGCAGTTGTAGAATGACTTAAGCAAAAGGGGAAAAAAGGAGAAAAGTATGCCCAATGACTACAATAATATAAATGAAAAGAATGCTAAAAGTAAGCTGGATTCCCAGTTATTGTCATGACCAATCTTACTTAGGGAGAACAGATAATGGAAAGCTTCTCTCTCCCTTAGTGGTGTGATAGAGTTGCAGGATGCTATTTTAGATGTCGTTATTGAGTGTTTGATTTTGTTAAATATTTTCCTTTGTTTTGAGATATAGTTCAATGGCATAACAAAGGGAAAGTGGAGAGGAAAGAGTGTTATATCTAAGAATGTATTTAAAAATTGGCCTCAATATAACTTTCTTTTTTATTTTTAAAAATTCAATGAGATAAGATATAAGAAAAATGCTTTGAAAAGCTAAAAGCACTATTCAAATACTGAAATTGTCAAAATCAAAATAGTGAATAGCAATCCTATAAAAAAAGACTGACTTTTGTGCATGCTTTGGTGTTTATTAAGCTTTGATCAAGAAGAAAGATTTCTAACATAATCACAAGAGACTCTCCATGGTCATGTCATTCCCACCTTAATTACATGCCAGTACTTACAGGTGATGTTCTATAACCATGCCGATAGACACAAAAAAGCTAGGATGATGCAGACGAATTTCTATTTTCAGCTTTTTTTGCCCTGATTTGAGCAAGTCCTTATCCCGAAATTCAGGGGTGGTCTCTGAGCTATGCTTTGGGGATTACTATCTTCTCTAAAAAGCTCTTTAAATGAAATCTTAAAAAAGATAACAGAAACTTCACATTCAATTTAATTCAGCAAGCATTTTTATTAAGAGCCTGGCATGTATAAAGTAGTTTATTTGACACTAAGGGATGCAAATACAGAAACAACACAACAAAACTCAGAATCTATCCTTGAGGACCTTATTTGCTTCTGAGATGTGTGTGGAGGAGACACAGCCAATACACAAATAAATAAATATAAGATAATTGGGAGAGGAATAGAGCACCTACAATTAGACAAATAGGATTGTAAGAATCAGAAGGCAGGAGAGTTCTTTAGGTATGGAGCAGACGCCCTGTGAGGAAGTGAATTGCCAAGGTCAGGGAAGATCAAAGAAGCCAATTTAGCTAGAACATAGTATTTGTGAAGGCATACGTCGTGAACTAAATCTGGAAAGATAGAGTGGAAGCAGATGGTGAAGGACTTTAAATGCTAAGCTTGGAGAGGTCTCTATTTTGTCCTAAAGGCAATAGTGAGCCAAGTCAGTCCTTTGGTTTAGGAGATCATTTTGGTAGCTGTGTGGTGATTGAATTGAAGAGGGAAGAAATTAGATGTAGAAAATCCTGTGAAGTTACTAATGACTCCATACCATGTTATCCTGGAGGATTCTTGTTCATGTCCTCTCATAAATCATAATTATATTGACATTTACATAATACTTTTAGGTTTTTAAAGGGGCTTTCCACATATTATCTTTTATATGATTCACAACAAATATTCACACTTTCAAATGAGGAAAGTGAGGCATACAGAGGTCAAGTGACTTGACCTGAATCACACAACTACAAAATATCTGAAGATTTGGGTACAAGTGTTGCTGATTAAATCTCAGACTATTATTGACTATGTACTACTTATATTGCCCATCTCTTCAAAGCCCCAGAAAGCTTTCTGTGAGTTCAAACATTCTGTGAGTTTCAGAGTAAGGTTCAGGCTGGCTATTTGTTAGCTCTCCCATAAATGTGTGACCTACTAGCTTTGCCAGATATACATTTCCTGGATGGAATTGTTCATACTATTTTTGTTTATATAACAGAGCCTTTACCTCTGAGATGACAATGATAAGAATAGTTAGGAAAGTTTGCAAAGTGTTCTACAAATGTATTCTCATTTTTGTTCACCACAATTCAGAGAATTGTATATCATTATTATTTTCATTTTATAGTGGGGAAACTGAGGCAAAGTGACTTGCTGTGCCACTTCCTCCTCCTCCTCCTCCTTCTCCTCTTCTTCCTCCTCCTCCTCCTTCTCCTCTTCTTCCTCCTCTTCCTCCTCTTCCTCCTCTTCCTCCTCCTCCTCCTCTTTCTTCTTCTTCTTCTTCTTCTTCTTCTTCTTCTTCTTCTTCTTCTTCTTCTTCTTCTTCTTCTTCTTCTTCTTCTTCTTCTTCTTCTTCTTCTTCTTCTTCTTCTTCTTCTTCTTCTTCTTTCTGTTTTATATTTTTAACTCAGGTATTATTGAATATACTATCCATACCTCTGGATGAAGGCTAGCTGAGTCTTTTTCAGGACTATTCATCTACCTTTAGTGCCCACTTTCATCCAGCTCTCGGTTCTGGTTGCAAGAAGCTGCAGCATGCTCAGTAACTGCATAACTCATTTTGTTACCATACGAGGGTTTGACATATTACAGAGCAATGCCATTTCTATCAGCCTATGTGTTGGGTAGGAAAGGTATCATGTTCTCTTTTTATGAATAATCCAAGTAAGAATCAGGATGATTAAGTAATTTTCCTGAGAATACATAAGTACAAAGTAGTAATCCTAGTTCTGTTCTCTACTAACAAGACTCCAGCCAACCTTTCAAACCTCATTACATCTTAGACTCCTTTATGTGCTCTGCTCTTTAATTCTGTCAAACTGGTCTCCATGTCATTACACACACACACACACACACACACACACACACACACACACACACACACACACACACTATTCCTTCTCCACTCTCTGTACATTTGCACTAGTGCTCTCCCATGCCTGGAATTCACTCACTGCGCATTTCCATCCCTTAGAAATCCTAGTTTCCTCAAGGGCACAAAGTATTTCATTCCTGTTTGTGTCTCCAGCAATTAGCAAAGTATCTGCCACTTAAATGACTGGTTGATTATTACTCTGCCCACTATAAGTGAATTGTTAAACTGACAATATAGAATTTTTCTGGAATGCATAGTCTTTTAGAAGTTATTGTTTCATCTTGCTCAGTGCTTACAGTTACAAAGCTATTATGATAATACAGAATTGAGTTCCAATTCAATGAATTTCATGAAGTGATAATAAGAAGGACAGTAATCCAAGAATAAGATAATGCAGATAGGAAAATCAAAGGATTGAGGTTCTAGTCCTGGTCCACTAACTTGGGAGATTTATTTTATCTCTTTGTCCAAAGTTATTTAAAGAAGTTAAATAAAGTCCCTTTAACCTCTAATGTTCTGAGTATAAGCTGCTTTATTTTTTAGTGAAAGGAATGCAGATTTAGACCTGTATAGGGACCTTGAAATTCTTTTTTCAAATGGGAAAACTAAGGCCCAGAGAAAGGAGGTGACTTGCTAATGATCACACAGCCTAGGAAGAAGTAGTACAGGATTTTAAATCTAGCAATCTGATTAAAACCTTTCCCCTGTATTAGATACCACAAGTAATCTTGCCTGTTTTATTCTTGTGCCTTCCCCCTGGCATTAACTTTAATTTACTCTGTATGTATCTTGCCTGTGTTTAGTGACCTAAATGTTGTCTCCCTCATTAGAATGTGAAGTTCTCATGAGCACTTTCCTTTTATGGCTTCCTTTTTATCCTTTTGGGCTCTCAAAAATGTGTGGTCCAGAATAAGTTCTTAATCAGTGCTTGTTGACTTGATTTATTGGATTTAGCAGACAGCTCACAGAGATACCCAGTCCGCTTTTGGCCAACCATGTGTGCTATCCTATATGTCATTTACACCAGAGAAATGTAAACTTACAGGTTGTGTACTCCTGAAAAGGTCATTATATTTCTCTAAACTTCTGTTAACTTCTGTGAAGTAAGAGGATTAGGAGATCATCTCTCAGATCCCTTACGGCTCTGATGGTCTCTGGGCTTCTCTCAATTAAAAATAATGTATTTCCTCACAGACCTTGTAAATCTGGGCAATGAAATACTAGATTTTTAAATTATGGAACATGAATTAAAATCCTGGCTTGGTCATTTATCACCTTCATGACTCTGAACAAGTTGCTTGATAGTCAATATTCAATGAACATCTATTAAGTGCCTACTGTGTTCCAGGTACTATGCTAAATACTAAGCATACAAATAAGAATAAATATAATCTTTGCTTTCAATGAGGACATAATCTAATTAGGGGAGTGAGCACACAAAAAGAAGCTAAAAAAAGATTAAGTAGATAGGGGACATGATAGGAAGAAACTTGATGTGGAGATATGGTGGAGAAACCAGTCAAAAAGTTCCAAAGTAGTATAGCCCAGCTAGAAATGATGATTTAACTCTGTTAGCATAGGTTTTTGCCATATGAAGAATAAGAGAATTGAGCTAGATTAGTTGAAAGATTTTTCCATTTCTAATTTTATGATTCTATTCAACAAGTTGTAAACATGGTCTACTATGGGCCAGTAACTGAGCTATAAAGAAGCAAGAATGAAACAGATCTTATTCACAAAGACATTATATTCTACTCAGGTGGGGCAAAAGAGATGTAATGTATATAAATAAGTAGATAGATAAAGAGATACATTGATAGATTTATATATATATATATATATATACACATATATATATATATATACCTTTCACAAAGATATATGAATATATATCCATATCTATCTATCCATATCTTTATATATGCATGTGTATGTATAAAACAAATACAAAGATATTTATTGGAGGGACATTAACAGCTGGGAACATCATGAAATTTTACTTGTATGTCATAACATTTGCCCTAAGTTTTCAAATGTGACAGGAATTAAGAGGTAGAGATGACAAGGAAGTGATACACACACATACATGTGTGAATGAACATATACATATATTTGTACATAATACATAAATATTTATTATATATTTATATGTGCCATATGTATATATATATATATCATATATACACATATATTCTCCTCCACATATGCAATTAATATGTGTCTATGTGTGTGTGTGTGTGTGTGTGTGTGTGTGTGTGTGTGTGTGTATGTGTAAGGAAAAAAACTAAGAAAATAAGTTACTCCGGAAAAAATAAGAGTTTGATTTGGAATGACTTTCAAGACTAAACATAACTCTTTGTATTTTATCTTAAAGGAAATAGGGAATTGTTGAAATTTCTTGCAAGATATAGTTTAACCTATGTTTTAAGAACACTTGTTTGGCAGCCATAAGGTGAACTGATGGTGGGCAAGAATTTGCAGCGTGGAGAGCAATTAAGACTGTCCTGCAGTAGTCCAAGTGAGACATGATGACCACTTGGGAAAAGGATGAATGTGAAACATGTTGTGGAGATCGATTCCACAAAACTTGATATCTGATTAGAAAAGGGGATTGAGGGAGAGTGAACAGTTGATTGTTTAGTCTAAATATTCAGGTGACTGGAAAGATGAAATTATAAAAAAGGGGGGGGATTGGGAAGAGTGGGTTAAAAAGGAAAAAGAATGAGTTTTATTTTGAACATGTTGGGTTTGAGATTCCTTGTAGGAATAGAAAGAAAGATATGGAATCAGGAAAATAAAGAGTCCTGAAAATCATGTAGAAGATGGCCAACAGAAATGCTATGGAGAGGTGAAGAAATAAGGCAAATGAAAAACTCCATTGCATTGTCAATTAAAATATAGTGACTTTGAAGAGAGTAGTTTCAGCTGAGTTGTGAGCTCATTATCCCATTTAAAAAGGGATTGAGAAATGAGTGGGAGGTGAAAAAGTGGAGGAAACAAGTATAGACAGCTTTTTGAGTCAAGTGAAGGGTGTTTTTAAGTTTGACAAATTTAAGCATAAATATAGGCAGCAGTAAACTAGGAGAGATTGAAAATGAAAGAGGGAGAGAGAGACAGACAGACAGAAAGATAGACAGACAGACAGAAAGAGGCAAGAGGCAGAGAGGGAGAGAAAGGCAGAGACAGAGACAGAGACAGACGCAGAGACAGATGCAGAGAAAGAGAGGCAGACAGACAGAAAGAACACTAGAAAGACAAAGGATGGTCAAAGTAGAATTTTTGTGAAATACATAGAACATTTTATCTATGAATACATAGATAAAAAAGCATACATGCATGAAATGGTTTTGGGGAAAGGAACTATCTCTTCCTCTGAGACTGTAGCAAAGAAGGAAAGTATATGGAGATGATGTTGAAAGGATTTAAAAAGAGAAAATACTCAGGATAGATGGCATTTTTAAATGTTTAATTTTAATTAATTTAAAATAAAAATTTTAAAATTTTAAGTTGATTTTTTAATCTGAAATGAAATGGGAAAGGATAGTGTAGATATCTTGAGAAGAAAACAGGAGGTTTAGAACAGTTTCTGTGGGAAGTGGAAAAGAGAATCAATGAGAAAAGAATAAAAAGATTAATGTGCAACTTTGAGGGTTCAGTTGAGAGTACATAGTAGAATCAGTAACAGACTCAGTAGACATGATTTTGGGACTTAGTTCAGAATAAATTCAAAATTAGAAAGTGGTAGAAATACATGGTTGATACTAATACAAACAAGATTAGAAGGGAAGTAACAAATTGGGAAAACATTTTTACAGTTAAAGGTTCTGACAAAGGTCTCATTTCCAAAATATATAGAGAATTGATCCTAATTTGTAAGAAATCAAACCATTCTCCAGTTGATAAATGGTCAAAGGATATGAACAGACAATTTTCAGATGATGAAATTGAAACTATATCCACTCATATGAAAGAGTGTTCCAAATCACTACTGATCAGAGAAATGCAAATTAAGACCACTCTGAGATACCACTACACACCTGTCAGATTGGCTAAGATGACAGGAACAAATAATGATGAATGTTGGAGGGGATGTGGGGAAACTGGGACACTAATACATTGTTGATGGAGTTGTGAAAGAATCCAGCCATTCTGGAGAGCAATCTGGAACTATGCCCAAAAAGTTATCAAACTGTGCATACCCTTTGACCCAGCATTGCTGCTATTGGACTTATATCCCAAAGAAATACTAAAGGGGGAAAGGGACCTGTATGTGCCAAAATGTTTGTGGCAGCTCTTTTTGTAGTGGCTAGAAACTGGAAGATGAATGAATGTCATCAATTGGAGAATGTAAATTATGGTATATGAAGGTTATGGAATATTATCGCTCTGTAAGAAATGACCAGCAGGAGGAATACAGAGAGGCTTGGAGAGACTTACATCAACTGTTGCTGAGTGAAATGAGCAGAACCAGAAGATCACTGTACACTTCAACAACAATACTGTATGAGGATGTATTCTGATGGAAGTGGAAATCTTCAACATAAAGAAGATCCAACTCACTTCCAGCTGATCAATGATGGACAGAAACAACTACACCCAGAGAAGGAACACTGGGAAGTGAATGTAAATTGTTAGCACTAATATCTGTCTGCCCAGGTTACTTATACCTTCAGAATCTAATACTTAACATGCAACAAGAAAATTGGATTTACACATATGTATTGTATCTAGGTTATACTGTAACACATGTAAAATGTATGGGATTGCCTGTCATCTAGGGGAGGGAGTAGAGGGAGGGGAAAATTTGGAAAAGATGAATACAAGGGATAATGTTATAAAAATTACTCTTTCATATATACTGTCAAAAAATTATAATTATAAAATTAATAAAAATAAGGAAAAAAACACAACTAAGTGATCTGAGCATCTAATAAAATGGCAAATAAATAAATAAATAGATAGATAGATAGATAAATAAATAAACAGCCAAAAAAAAAAAAAAGAAAGAAAGAAAGAAAGAAAAGAAATATATGGTTGATAAACAGTAAAAGAGACCAAAAAATTAAGGGTTATACAACAAAGTAAAATTGATTATCTAAGATTCCCAAGGGAGTAAAGTTAGACCAGAACTTGTCTCTCATAGAGACAAAGACACAGAGACAGAGAAATAGAAATAGAGAGAAGGAAGACCTAGATTGCCATCAGAAAGGTGAAATTTCAGATCTAGAGCATAGAATTAGAATTTGTTGGCAATGATAAGATCAAGGGCTTGACCACCCCTATAAATGGCTGAAATGGAACTAAGTTACTAGTCTTAGATATTGAAGAAGTTGATAAATTTGGGAAATTAGGGTGTTTTAGGTCATGTCAATGTATATAATTACATTTCTAGATATCAGTATATAGTGTGATAGTGAGAAATACTATGAGCTGTATACACTATGATCTCGCAGATCATATAATTTGTATATTGTAGTTATGTGTACCATATATTATTAATATGTACTTTTTAAAATAATATTTTATTTTTCTATATATATAAAAACAAATTTAACATTTTAAAATAAGTTTTGAGTTCCAAATTCTATCCTATCCTCTTCTTCCCCTTCCCTGAGATGGTAAGCAATCTAATGCAGTGTGTACATGTGCAATCATGTAAAACATATAAATATATACTTAATAAATAAGTATAAATAATAAATTTGTAACAAATTTAGTAATAAATAATAAATTTGCAGTTAGTATAGATAGAATGTCAGGCCTGGAGTCAGGAGGATCTGAGTTCAAATCTGGCCTCAGATACTTACTAATTGTATGATCCTGGGCAAAACACATGACCCTGTTTGCCTCAGTTTCCTCATCTGTAAAAGGAGCTATAGAAAGATAGCAAACCATTACAATATCTTTGCTAAGAAACACCAAATGAAGTCACAGACAGTGGAGCATGACTAATGAACAGCAACAACAAAATAGAAGTAAATTATGTGTCTCAATTTTTGTTTTTAATTTAATAAATTAATCCTTCACTAGAATCTCTTTCTAATCTATTTTAGAGGTAACCCTGGGCTCTCATAAATTATGCCAAATGGATCCCAATCTCTGGGAAGTCCCTCTGGAAGACAAAACATTTGAGTATGGGCCAGTGATTATTTGGGCAATGGATTGGAAAGTGCCATTTTGGAGTCAGATAACTGACCCAGATGCACATACCAACTCTGTCACCTAATACCTACTTGTGTGACTTTGAGAAACTCACTTAATCTCTCTGCACTTCATATTCCTCAAATGTAAAATGACAACATTGACCTAGATGATCTCCAAGATCAGTTCTGACCCTTCTCTATGATCCTCTGATTGGTAGTGTTGTCAGAAAACAAGCCAGCTCAGCCACCAGATCGATTGAAGGGTGATGAATTGTTTAGCCATAGCAACTCTTAAAGTTAGAAGTATTGTGATCTCTATTGGTCGAATTAAATATTTACTTTGACATTAAATTGCAGAAACTCAGAATTGATTGTGAATTCAGAAACTATCTAATCTCAAAAACCCATGAACAAAAATGTTCTCTACAATATATCAGACAAATAGAGGCAGCTAAATGACTCAGTAGATAGAGTTCTGGGTCTAGAGTTATCAAGATCTGAGTTCAAATGCATTCTCAGAAACCAACTAACTATGTGACTATGAGCAAGCCATTTAACTTTTTTCTGCCTCAGTTTCCTCAACTGTAAAATGAGGATTATAATAACATGCACATTACAGGGTTGCTGTGAATATCAGATGAAACAATGTTGGTGCATAATAGACACTTCAAAAATGTTTAATACCAACTTTCCAGCAATCCCATCCAATAATTTCTTGAAGAACTCTAATGAGGGAGACCATATTATCTCTCAGGGGAGTCCATTCTGCTTTGGGATAGATCTAATTGTTAGGAAGACTTGTTTGGTTTTGTTTTCTTACACCAAATTTGTCTGTCTATTTACAACTCCCATCTGCTATTCCTAGTTCTGTCTCTTGATGTCAAAGGGAAGTTTTATTCATCTTCCACAAGTCAGTCTTTCAAATATCCTGACAATCCTCCATCTCCGCTCTTCTGCAAATCTTCTCTTTTCCAAGCTAAACGTTCATAGTCCTTCAATCAATCTGCTCAGGGAACAATTTTGATACTCTTCTTCATTCTGGCTGTCCTTCCATAAACATTTTATATACTCTTCAGACTCCCTAAAATGTAGGACAAAAAACTCGACAGATATAGTATCATTAAAATTAGAGATGCTTGAAAGAAGCATCAGAAGCTTAGAGTCAATTATGGCTTCTCCCTGTCCTTCACATCTCTTATCTAGTCATTACTTATTCCAATAACTTATTATCTGTTTCAACAACTTCTTTTTTTCAGTGCCAAGGTCAGTATTCTTATTTTTTAATTAAAGCTTTTTTTTATTTTTCAAAACATATGCATGGACAATTCTTCAACATTAGCCCTTGCAAAAAAAAAAACAACCTTGTATTCCCATTTCCCCCCTTTCCCCACACCCTCTCCTAGATAACAAGTAATGCAATATATGTTAAACATGGTAGAAGTATATATGTCAAATACAATATATGCATACATGTTTATACAATTATCATGCCACACAAGACAAATCCATTCAAACTTGCTAAAAAAAGAGAAGCAAAATAAAGTGCAAGAAAAGAACAACAAAAAGAATGAAAATGCTATATTCCCAAGGTTCTTTCTCTGGGTATAGATGGCTCTCTTCACGATTAAACAATTGGAACTGGTTTCAATAACTTCTTACTTAGCATCCCTGCATGCAGACTCTTCCTTCTCTGATCCATATTCCAGCTGGCTCCCAAGATAATGTTTCCAAAGTTTTAATGGCTCTTTATTCATTGTCTATGAGATCAAATGCAAATTTCTCTTTGAAACAATCATAACCCAAACCTAAATTTATAATAAAATTCTGGGATTTTTTTCTTACAAAATACAACTATTACTATTATTATTATTACTATTAAAATACTAGAAAACATAGGAGTAAATGGAGTTTTCCTTAAAATGATAAGTAACATCTATCTAAAATTATCAGCAGGTATGACTTGTAATGGGAAGAAGCCTGATGCATTCCCACTAAGACCAGGGATGAAAAAAGGATGCCCATATTATACTATTCATCTTCAACAATATTATTCTATATTGTCCTAGACATATTGGCTATAGCAATAAAACAGAAATATAAATTTAAAAATTAGAATAGGCTGTGAGATAAAATTATTATTCTTGGCAGATGATATGATGATATACTTAGAGAATCTTAGAGAATCATTCAAATAGCTATTTGAAACAATTAACAGCTTTTGCAAAGTTTCAGGATATAAAATATATCCATACAAGTCAATGGTCTCTATATTTTGCTAATAAAGCACAGCAGCAAGAGATTGAAACAGAAATTCCATTTAAAATAACTGTAGACAAAATAAAATTTGTGGGTATCTAATTGCCTTGACAAACCCATGAACTATATGAACATAATTACAAAATACTTTTTACACCAATAAAGTCAGATCTAAACAATTGAAAAATAACAATTATTTACGGGTAGCTGAGCTAATATAATAAAAATGACAACTTTACCTTTATTATTTTTGATTCCTTAAAGGGACAACAATCCACGGTCTACTTGTTCAGTGCCATACCAAACTGCCAAAAATTACTTTATAGAACTAGAAAAATTAATACTAACAAAATTCACCTGGAAGAACAAAAGATCCAAAATATCAAGGGAATTAATTAAGGGGAAAAATTTAAAGGACAAGTAGCCTAGCTATACCAGACCTTAAACTATATTGTAAAACAGCAGTCATTAAAAGCATATAGTACTGAATAAGAAATAGAGTGGTGGATAAGTGGAATAGGTTAGATACACTTAACACAGGCTATGATTATAATAATCTGAAATTTGATAAACCCCCCAAACTCCAGTTTCTGAGGGGAAAAAATCTCATAATCTCACAAAAATTTCTTGGAAAACTGGAAAATAATAAATCAAAAATTCAGCATAAACCTACATCTTATGCTCTGTATCAAAATAAGATGAAAATGAATACATAATTTGGGTGTAAAGGGTGATCCTATAAACATATTAGAAGAGTAAAGGATAGTTTACCTAGCAGATCTCTGGAGAAAGGAAGAATGTATGACCAAATAAAAGCTAGAGAACATTATAAAATGCAAAATGAATAATTTTAATTGCATTAAGTTAAAAAGGGTTTGCACAAACAAAACCAACACAGTCAAGAATTTTTGGAAAAATAATTTTACAGCTAGTGTTTCTGATACAGTCCTAATTTCTAAATATAAAGAACTGTGTCAAATTAGTAAGAATACAAGTCATTTCCCAGTTGATAAATGGAGTAACTGAGGAAAATGAAAAAGAAAAAGTCCAAGCCTTTTATAGATTATTCTTTTTTAATATTCTCTATGATTATGCCAAACTAATTTTGTTTGTGCTTTTCAACAGTCTGTCTCCAATGTCTGGAATATAATACTTCCTCATCTTCATTCCTTAAAACCTCCAATTTCCTTAAAAACTCAGGTGAAGGAATTCTTCAGTATGATGCCATTTTTGTCCTCATCTATTATTTCTTTTTCTGCATTGCCTAATATTTACTTTGAATATATTTTGCATAGGCTTATCTGTTTACAAGCTGTTTGTCACCCCTTTACAATAGAATATAAACTTCTGGAAGAGAAATTTTATTTAGTCTTTGCACACTCAGTGGTTAACATGCTGCCTAGCACATAGTAGTTACCTTAAAATAATTTAATTAACTGATTGATTAATTGATATGTGATGTTCATTTTGAATGAAACAACTCCGGAGCAAATCTTTAAATCAATTAAAGTCATATTGTATGTTTGTTTTAACAGACTCAAAATCTGTGGAGCAATTCCAAGAGTACAAATTAAATGTCTATAATTTATTATTTTTGATTCCTTAAAGGGACAGCAATCCACGGTGCCTGAAAAGATGTATTTTTGCACAAATAGACTAATAAAAATTCATATCTCTGTAATTGTTCCTAGCTCTCATCATTCTGAAACAGGGGTTCATTATTGCTCCCACCTCTCATCATTTGTAGACATCATTTCATTAATCAATTATTTGGATAAAGCATTTCAAGAGCAAGCTATCAAAAAGCTCATTAAAAAGAATGTATGGAGAAACATTTAACAATCAAGACATTGGTTGTATTTTTTCAGGAAAGATACACAATAAATTTTAACAAATGTTTCTCATCAACTCCCTGTCCTGTGCCCCAGAAGGTTTGTCTTTTTCCTTAAGACCTCAATCTTATCCTTATTCCCTTGCCTCTTAGAAGATGACCTGCTCTTAAACTTTACCAAGATCTAGGGCACTCCTGATTGCTTTACTTCATGCCTCTAAATCCATTTATGCCCTCATTCATTGTCTCATCCTGCTCTCTCTCTCTAAGATTAGGAAGTGGTCTGTTGTCTGGCTAAGACTAACATTCACCTTGGATCTTAACCCCTATAACCTTCACCTTAAGATTTTGCTTCATTAATGAGTCCTTCTCTTTCCTTTATCTTCAGTGTTTCCCTCTCCTTCTACTTCTTACCCTTTTATTACTAATAGGCTCACATCTCCCCTTTGCTAAAAAATCCTGTGAGGTCAGCAAAACTCTCTCCTAACTGTCAAATGCAGTGGCTTTTTTCTAGATTCTCTATGCAATATTTAATGTCGCTGACCATCTCCATCTTTCTTGATAAGACTTTCTCCCTTAGCTTCTGTGATGCTTCCTTGTCTGCATCGTTCTGCTTCTTTTTCTCCTTTGTTGATTTCGTCCTCCAATTCATAAAATTATGTTTTGACCAGGCTCTTTCTTGGTCCCATTTTTTCTCTTCTCTACATTCTATTTGTCACCTCTTTCATTCCCTACATGAATACCTTCTAAATTTGTATCTGCAATCTTGATCTTACTACAGTCCTCCATCTCCAGTTACTTACTAGGCATTCCATTCTACTCAATAAAAAATTTATTATGTTCCTATTATATTTCAGGCACTGTGCTAAGTGCTGAGTATATAATAACAAAATCAAAGCTTTTCAATCTTATGACCCTGCTTTCAAGAAATTTATATATTAGACCTACAACATATCCCAAATGAAACTCACTACCGTTTCTTCTGACTTTACTGTTTCTATTCATCACAATATCTTAGAGTTGGCTAAGATCCCTTAGTTCATTAAAACATGAGCTAAGCAGGAACAGGTGATAGCATTATATAGCGAGAAAGCATCCTGAGCTCAGGGTAGAGTTCATTTCACTACACTGTGCTTTCTCCAACTTTATATTTCAGCACAAATGATGAGCATGGTAGAAGAGGGAAGGAAGTAGAAAATCGTTCCTTTTTGCTACTTGTATTATCCTATCAGTCTTCTGTCGCTCTGTGGCACATTTTGAGAGAGGACAAAAGATTGCTCATTTCTGCCAGGTATAAATGTGACCAAGCTAATTTCAGAGCCCAGAGAAGACTCCAGGTCTCCTGACTTAAAATTATGGGAGCACATTATTTTACTCTTGTCTTATTGTAGTTGTTATTGTTGGGTGAGTGGGTGGTGATTAAAGGTGCATATGTATTTTTGTTTTCATACCAAGTGTCTGAAAATAGCTTAAAATAGTTTTAAGCTACTTAAAATTAAAACTGCACCAAGATTTTTTGGACACTTCATATGCTTTCTATAAAGTAAAAGGTAAATTATCTGATAGAGGGAGCTTCTGTACCTATCTACCTGTGTAAAAAAAAAAAGCAGAGACAGTTGTTGCTTTTTATTTTTTTTTTTTTTTGAAAATGACATTGGGAATGTTTCCAAAAGAAAAACCTTCAGGATCCTTCGACTCCTGCCAGACTCTAATTTCATTGAGAACACTTTAGGAAGTACAGTAGGGAAATAGAAAAGAAAGCATGTGGAATTAGGAGAGTGGATTCTAATCCTGTTTATTGACAGTAATGAATGTCATGAATTTGAGAGAATCACTTTCCCTCCTTGAGCCTCATTTTCTTCATTTGTTAAATAAAGGGGTTAGACCTCTCTGGTACCTCCCAGCTCTTTAACATATCCATGGTTACACAACTAGTAAATGGGCTCCAAATCCCGTCTTCTGTTATTTCCTATGTCAGTCAATTGGCATTTATTAAGTGCCTACTACATGAGAAGGGAAAAGTGACAAAAGAAATTATATCTATGTTACCTTTGATTTTCAATATATTGTATGGCCACTGTACTAAAGAGTAATAATCATCATCATTAGGATAAAAATAACAAAAAAACCCAACAATCATAATAACAATCCATATTTATATAATGATTTGTTTTCTCATGCCTTCCCTATTTCTTTGAAGTAATTGGTGTAAACTTACATCATTCCTATTTTGTATATGTGGAAACTGAGAGTCTCAGAATAATGACTTCCCAGGGGCGCATGGCCAGGTGGGGTACAGTCAGCATTTGAACTCCAAGTTCCTGTCCCCCATACAGCTTTCTTTTAAATGAGTTTCTTATGATCCATAACATTAGCTGGGATGCTCCATCATTTGTGGTTTTCTTATCCCTGGGAAGCTTGAACGTTCTCAGGTTGAAGGGGAGCTGGGATGTAAAAGCCACTGTGAATTTCCACCCTCTAATGAGCTGTTCTTTGAATCTCCTGTGCTACTGGGCAGGGTCATCCACCCTCTGCTTCTTCCTTCTTGCCATCCTGAGACAGGGCTGGAGAAGGATCTTTTACTGCAAAATAGCTGAAAAAACACTTAGAAAAGCAAATGTACACACACACATACACACACACACACACACGTAGGGAAAATGACTGTGTCAGTGAGCTTGTCTGCTCTGAGAACATTTACCCCAAGTGAGCAGACTTTTTTTCTTTGAAAGCTCTGGCTAACTAGCTCTCCAGAGTGTGTTAGCATGCAGGCTGAGGAGATTCTATGAAAGTGATCTGGTCAAAATTTAGGAAAAATCCTACCTTGAATGCTCCCCTTGGCCCCAAACACAGAACATTTTGCAAGAATTTGTGCATCCATGGTAATCCTGTGTCTAGGAATAGTAATCAAGCTTAAGTGATTTGCTCAGGATCATACAGGTAATAAGCATCTGATGCTAGATGAATCTTCTGATTGAACCTGGCAGTCTATGTACTTGTGCTACCTGGTTGCCATAATAATAACTTCTAAGTTCTAGGTCTAGCTGACTAGTCCCTACTGATTTTTAGCTCTCTCCTTAACTATTCAAAATTACTATCTTGTCCAGTTAGCTTAATTACTGGCATTCTGTTGGAGCTTAGAAGAACACAAAATATAAAGAATATGAACACCTTATACTCTTCTAAACATGTCAGTCCCTACTCAATAAACTCTAATGGTATTCCATTATCTCTAGTATCGAATGCAAACCCTACTGTGTGGAGCATTTAACACGCTTCACAGCCTGCTGTTTCCAGTTTTATAACAGTCCCTTTTATGCATTTTAGATCTAGTTAAATTAACCTCCTGTCTGTTAATCACATGTAAATTTATACATATTTTTGTCATGTCTTTGCATATGATGTCCCTTGTGTCTAGAATGCACATCCTACTTAGTTCTATCTCTTAGAATTTCAAGTTTCTTTTAAATCTCCGTCTATGAATGATATGGTCTCTTCTAAGAGCCTTTTCCCATAAAAGAATATGGACTTTTTTTTAAAATTTTGTCCTTTTATCCTTAACACTTAGCATATTGTCCAATAGAGAGTAGGTCAAGTGACTAATGAATGTTTGCTGATTGAGAGATTGCAGGCTGCCTTATCTCAATCCAGAGGTTGAATTTATAGTTGTATCCTAGGCCATAGTGTAGAAAGCTCCTAGAAACAAAAAGCAAGAAGCAAAAGAGGATGTTTCCATTTGGCAAAGGACCTTTCACTTCTACTTTATGTATTAACAAAGTGAGGAACTGAATATTAGCTAGAATCACAAAATATTACAGAATCGTACAATCTCAGAGTTGAAAGAGACCTTGGAGAAAAAGAGCGGGAATCATTTTTATAATGTCACTGATAAGCATGGTCATTCATGCTTCACTTCCATAACTATAAAGATGGTGAACTCACTTGTTTATTAGTCAATTTATTCCATTTTTGTGCCGCTCCAATTGTTCAGGAGTTTTTCTTCTTATTAATTCTGAAGTATTAAAATGGAAAGAAATGGATCTTATAAAAATAATATGATTTAGCACACTGATTTTACAAATGAAGAAGTTGAGACTCCTGGGGGGGATGGACAGAGAAAAGCAACATTTTTGGCCATAGAGTGAATGGGTAGCAAAGCTGGAACTCAAACGGTCTTTGATTCCAAGTCCTATATTATTTTAACTATTACTGCAATGTCTCCATAAGGCAGAAACCGAGAGAGTTAAGGTGTTTCTCTGGAAATAGTAAAGTCTATCCATGAGATGAAGGGGCTGATGATAGGAAATCAAAAGATCATAGATTAATGGCTGCAATAGTCACTTCATTTAATATATTCGAATACTAATGTGATAATAGAGGTAATGGGGAACCATTGGTACCTGCTTTGCAAATTGTAGTCTTAGAGAGTTGCCTGGGAGTATAAAAGGCAGTTCTTCTTGACTCCAAGGGAAGCTTTCTAATCATTATAACAATAGCTAGTAGTTAACTGTAATATTTGCAAAGTACTTTATGTTTATGATTTCATTTCATCCTTACAGCAACATTTTGAAGTAGGTGCTATTATTATTCCCATTTGGCAGAGGAAGAAGCAGAAATACATAAAAGTCAAAATCATTTAACAAGTAAACTTATATCTCCTAAATTCACTGAATTTAGTTCTTCTGATTTCAAATCCTTTCCCATACACTTATTAGTTGTGTAATCCAGGGTAAATTACTTAATCTAGAAATGATGCAAACCACTTACTTGACATAACTGAATGACTGAACAACCATAACTTCTTGACTTCTAGGTCAGCGTGCTTTCATGATGACATACTCAGCCTGAATTGTTCTTAATCTCAGCTGCTGGTTGAACTGAATATTAATAATAAGCCCTTACATTTTTTAATACTTTATAATTTCCAAAGAATTTTGATTCTCATTATTATCATACTGAGGCCTCAAAATAGACCTGTGAGACTGGCAAGGCAAGAAATAGTATTTCCATTTTGTGCATGAAGAAGGCTCTAAGACATTAAATAATTCAAGGTTATACATAAAATTCCTAGCAGAACTGGAATAAGAAATAAGTTTTGGGAATCTTCTTAGGCCATTGCTTGTTATTCTGCATCATGTTATGTCAAGATTCTCAAAACTCTATTGAACTGAATCCTTCAGAAGGGTTACACATGTTTGGGAGAATCTAGATTATTTGGCAAATGATACAACCCATGAGAACTTTTCTCTTATGGGGACTTTTCCGTATCAAGAGAGGTGGGATTATAAATTGTTCTTACTCTTGAATAGATCAAAGAGTTAAAATAGAACCCATATTTTAATATGGTGAAATAGAAAGAATACTGAATGTCATCTCCAAAAATGGGTTCAAGTCTGAAATTTCTTCTTTCCTAAACAGTTAAAGTCGACTTTATCATCTAACCTCCCTAAACATGAATTTCCTCATCTGTAATACTTTACAGCATTTTGTGTTACAACCAAGATCAATTGCTTTCTTTGGGAATATTAACTTTAGGGATTAGATTCTTAATCTGGGTAAACTACTCTATTAGATTGAAAATTCCTTGTAGACAGGGACTAATTTTGCACTTTTTTGTATCCCTACTACTTAGCACAGTGCCTGACACATAATAGATAATTAATAAATTTTAATTTATTGATTAATTGAGGTGTATTGTCTTTATCTGTTAACTTTTGGGGCCAATCAATCAATTGGATCAGTGGATAGATTTCAGGGTGTCAATAAAGTTGGATAGAAAATACATCTTTAGTTCAATTATATGCTTTTCATTTTATTCATTTAAAATATTATTTTAAAGTGGTCAAGGTGATGGACTACATTCTGAAACAATCATCAACATTACAGATCATCACCAACTTCGACCTTCTGTAGAACAGTTCACTTATGCTGATAGCATCAAGCATGAGCACAGCATACAAGATGATTAAGAGAAGGAAGAAATACATACACACACACACACACACACACACACACACACACACACACCATATTCTACTTCGTCATCTTGGTAGAGCACTCAGAAAATGAGTATACCATAGAAACTAAGCCCTTTCTCGTGTGCCAAAGCTCCATCAGGACCATTTCCTTTTTCTGCTGGTAAATAAATCCTGCCCAAAGGCAAATGGATTGTGGCCAGTTGTATAATTTACCAGCAATAATAACCATTCTCTCTTCTTCTTAAATGTTTCCACTAACAATTGCCTTTGAATTCCACCTTCCAGTAGTGCTATAGCTTGTGATGTTGTACACTTGTCCTTGGGGCTCTGCTGGATTTCTTTAATTATAGTACTAACATGATGGATGTAAAAGCACTTTGTAAATTGGAAAGCATATATAAATGCTACCTATTAAGGTTATTATTTTTCCAAGAGCTCCTCTGGCACATGTGACCAATTACATTATCCAGTTTCAAAGCCTGCCTTTCCACATGGCATTCCATATAGGGGCAGGACTTGAATGATATGCCCTGCAGGATTTTTCATTTTCCTTATACACTGTACTGAGAAACAGCTAAACATACTATAAAGACTCCAAGAACAGGATTGTACCTATCTTAGATGGAAATGGTTCAGTTTAGTCCATTCAGAAGTTCTTAAGAGCTTTTGACTTTTGGAGAGAGTTCTAGATACACAGACTATGCCAACAATTTCTTTTCTTTATATCACTCTCATTCTTCTTCTTTCCTTCCCTCCCCTCTTTTCCTCCCTTCATTCCTTCCTCCCTTCCCTCTCTTCCTTCCTTCCTTTTTATTCCTCCTTCCCTCTCTTCCTTTATTCGTTTCTTCTCTTCTTCCTTCCTTTTTCTATATTCCTTTCTTTCCTCTTTTCTTCTCACCTCCCTGTCACCCTTCCTTCCTTCCTTCCTTCCTCCCTCCCTCCCTCCTTTCCTTCCTTCCTTCCTTCCTCCCTTCCTTCCTTCCTTCCTTCCTTCCTTCCTTCCTTCCTTCCTTCCTTCCTTCCTTCCTTCCTTCCTTCCTTCCTTCCTTCCTCCCTCCCTTCCTTCCTTCCTTCCTTCCTTCCTCCCTCCCTTCCTCCTTTCCTTCCTTCCTTCCTTCCTTCCTTCCTCCCTCCCTTCCTCCTTTCCTTCCTTCCTTCCTTCCTTCCTTCCTTCCTTCCTTCCTTCCTTCCTTCCTTCCTTCCTTCTTTCCATTACCAGTTGCCTAGACTTGATAATTTCATTTTCTAAAAGGTAAATGAATAATTTCAATGCAACAAAACTTAATTTAGTGCTAACTCTGTACAAAAGTTTGTACTGGTGCCAGTGATACAGAGATAGAAGTAAAACAGACCCTGCAGTCAAAGAACTAATATTCTACCTTAAAAACCTACCTTGTATACAAATAAGTTAGGAGGGAAGTGACATGGAACCGCTCCTCTGGACTTCATTCTGACTCCTAAAGAAAAATCTGTTTTCCAAGGCTTAAATTATGGATACCCTGGAAGATGTCAACTTCTTAAATTTAAAGATAAAATGAAAAATACCAGATAGTTTCAACAAACACCTTAGTTATAGGAGAGCAGATTTAAGAGTTCAGAAAATACTTAAGTATGCAAAGAAGACTTGAGAATCTACAAATTTTGTTTCATAAGGAATGATGCTCTCAAGGAAAATTCTGATGATAAAAAAACTAATTATTCTAAAGAAAAAGAGGTATTTAAAAGGAATTGATGGAGCTATTTAAGCAATTCGTCAATATCGTTCAGCAATTTATATTATAGAAGGGTGTGTACTAAAAAGAGAAGAAAATATAGGAAATTGAAGATGTAGACATAGCAGTGATACAACCTGTAAAGATAAGTGACATGACTGACAGAGGTAAGAATAAGCTATGGTGGGTAACAAATGCAAATGATAGCAAACAAGGGCTTTTGAAAGGTACAATAAAGGATATCATGCTGTTATAGTAAAAATATCATAAAAATGAATGGTATTTCTTGGGAGTGAAGGGAATAATAACAAATAAATAGATAGAAGGCAGAATTACTCAACTCATATTTTTGCTTTGGTTTCTCTATCAAAAAGAATAGTTGTTACATTAGAATAAAACTGGTTAGCGGAAAATTGAAATACAAGATAAGAATACAGACAGCTATCCTTGAGTACAAGTCACCAGGTCCAAAAGAAGAACTTCCTTTGGGCACTGAAAATTATACTGAGATTTCTTTGAAAAATTTTGGAGAATGAAAAATGTGTGTCAAAAAAAAAAAAAAAAAAAAAAAAAAAAAAAAAAAAAAAAAACATGGTTTCTCATTTATACAAAAAAAAAAAAGATACATTCTTAAACTATATAAAATATAATTAGTCAGACTTTCATTCCTGGAAAAAATCTGGGAAATAATTATTAAAATGACCCCTTTGAGAGATTGTAGTTTTTGTGAAGAACCAAGTCTACTTTGCTTCCATTTGTTAGAGATTTATTGAACTAGTCACCTGAGGAATACGGAATGTAAAATTTACCATGATTTCAGAAAGGCACTAAAATGCTCTCATGGATACGGTAGAGTGATGTGAGACAGACAGTAGTACAGTTAAGAGAATTCAGATGGGTCAAGTGACCAAAGACCAACAATTAATGTGAACAACAATTAATTAATGTGAACTGGAATGGAGAGCTCTGGGATAGAGCTGACCTCAACCCCATGTAAAGATACTTTCCCATTAATTCATTCAAAAATCTTTTATTAAATGTCTACTAGGCAATGTGCTGAGCCCTGTAGATACAAAGAAAAGCAAAATATAGGGCCTGCTTTTAGGGATCTTACAGCTTAATGGGAGAGACTATACAAACAGTCATGTACAAACTTTAAATGGATGAAATAGAAATAAAAAGAGTAGGAAGTTATTAGAATTAAGGAGGATAGAAATGATTTCCTTAGAAATTCAAATTTTAGCTGGTATTTGAAGGAAGTCATAGAAATCACTGCCTGTCTAATTGTATCATACCTGTGTATTTCACTTGAGATTACATGACTCAAATATATGAGAAAATCACACTATCATTTCAATACAGAAGATTTTAAGACTTTTGTTTGAGGACAATCCTGAAAATTATTCTCCTTCAAAATGCACCAGACTGTAAAGACCTTATTTCCCTAGTCCTGACTATGTGACATTGAACACATCTTCTTCAATTCATAATCCTCAGTTTCCTTCTGTGCTCAGTGCAGCGGATGTATGAGAAAATCCCAAAATTCTCTTCCATCTGTAATGTTCATAAATTCTGAGATGCTTTCTCTCTCTTTGCTTCCCTGTGGGGTCAGTGGTAAGTGCTATCAGCACATAATTGTGCGGGCTAACAGAAAAATAAATGAAAATCAAGGTGGAAAGCATCAGGAAGAGGAAATGAAGAAATGACAAGGGAAGCCAGCAGGGACTTGGAGACGTCTCCTTGGAGAGGCAGAAAAAACCAACGTGACACATGCTGCTTTATCAGCCTTGCACAGGAAGCTGAGTCCTCAGACTTTTGATTCACTTGGGCTTTGTTCAAAATGTTGTTTTGTTAAGAACAAAATGGTCTTGAAAGTCTAATAATCATTGGAAGTACACCCCCTACCCCCACCTCAGCAAGTTGTCAATTGCCAAGAGTAAAGGAACAAGAAATATAAGAAATTTCAGCCAAGCTGGAAGCTTGGAACCCATGGTTTTGAGTGGGAAATAAAATTGGCAAAAACCACTCCTTTGCCCTGAGGACTGAAATATGTCTATATGCTGCCAAGACAGGAGAAATACATTTCACAAGATAGAAGTATTTGGTTTGCAGGGGGCCTGAGGAGCCATTAAACTGTGGTAGGCAAGGAAAATAGGACAATGGGGAAAGTCATGCTGCGGTCCCCTGAAACATGGCTGGCTAAGGACAAATTCCTTGCAAGACAGGGCTGGCTCTTGGAGAAACAGTAGAATTGGCAACATTTATCTTTTCCTTCCCCTTTTCTGCCCCCCAAAATCTTAAATGGGCATTTCATTTGCTTCCCTATTAAGTAGGTTTACAGAACCACAGCAAGTCAGAATAATGAACCTCTCTACACCTAGAAATGTCAACCTGGCTGAATAAAAATTAGAATTCACTGAGCGATAAAGTAACTATTCTTTTAGTTTTGGTTTGTTTGTTTTATATTAACAAATTCTTTTATCCTTATGAGCAAGAATGATTCCATCATTTACCTATTACTTACTGTGTAAGAGGTTTTGGGGAAGCAACTTTACCTTTGGAGCATCAAATTTAAATATAGAAATTGAAGAGATAGGCAGAAAACATATATATGTATAATACATTTCAGTAAGGTACACATAGGGCACTTCAATTTAAAAATTTTGAAAGGTAAATATATATATATATATGTATGTATGTATGTATAGTTGGTATTTTTATTAATACTTTTTTATTTTCAAAACATATAGATAGATAGATAGATAGATAGATAGATAGATAGATAATTTTCAACAAAAGTGAATATTTATTCAATAGGGAAAATAAGACATTTTTATTCATCAAACTAAAGACACAAAAGAACTAAATTTATTTTATTTTACTTAACATCTAAACATATAAAAATGCAAAGTTTGCAAAATACTCTTTTAATCATATGTTTCTCTCTTTCCTTGAAATAGAGACCAACACAAAGAATATGAACAATTTTCAGATGATGAAATTGAAATTATATCCACTCACATGAAAGAGTGCTCCAAATCACTACTGATCAGAGAAATGCAAATTAAGACAACTCTGAGATACCACTACACACCTGTCAGATTGGCTAAGATGACAGGAACAAATAATGATAAATGTTGGAAGGGATGTGGGAAAACTGGGACACTAATACATTGTTGGTGGAGTTGTGAAAGAATCCAGCCATTCTGGAGAGCAATCTGGAATTATGCCCACAAAGTTATCAAACTGTGCATACCCTTTGACCCAGCAGCGCTACTACTGGGCTTATATCTCAAAGAAATACTAAAGAAGGGAAAGGACCAAAATGTTTGTGGCAGCCCTTTTCAATACTGGCCTAGAAACTGGAGATGAATGGATGTCCATCAGTTGGAGAATGGTTGGGTAAATTATGGTATGTGAAAGTTATGGAATATTATTGCTCTGTAAGAAATGACCAGCAGAGGAATACAGAGAGGCTTGGAGAGACTTAAATCAACTGATGCTGAGTGAAATGAGCAGAACCAGAAGATCACTGTACACTTCAACAACAATGCTGTATGAAGATGTATTCTGATGGAAGTGAAAATCTTCAACATAAGAAGATCCAACTCACTTCCAGTTGATTAATGATGGACAGAAATAACTATACCCAGAGAAGGAACACTGGGAAGTGAATGTAAATTGTTAGCACTACTGTCTATCTCCCCAGGTTATTTATACCTTCGGAATCTAATACTTAATATACAACAAGAAAATGGTTTTACATACATATATTGTATCTAGGTTATACTGTAACACATGTAAAATGTATGGGATTTCCTGTCATCTAGGGGAGGGAGTAGAGGGAGGAAGGGGAAAATTTGGAAAAATGAATATAAGGGATAATGTAAAAAAAAAAAAAACTACTCATGCATATATACTGTCAAAAATTATAATTATAAAATTAATTTTAAAAATTTAAAAAGAGAAATAGAGACCAACATTTTAAGCTGCATTTACTTGTTTAAAAAAAAGTATCTTTCCAACTAAACCCTACTTTAATAGGGCCATTAATGTAGTTTAAGGACTGGTAATCAGAGGAGAGGGGAAGTTAGGTGGCCTAGGGGATAGAGTGTTGAGCCTGAAATTAGGAAGATTCATCTTTCTTCAGACTCTTATTACCTTGGTATTTAACCCTTTTGCTCAGTTTCCTCATCTGAAAATTGATCTGGAGAAGGAAATGCTAAACCACTCCAGTATCTTTTCCAAGAAAATCCTAAATGGAGTCACAAAGACTCATAACTAAAAACATGACTGAACAACAAAAACCAGAGGAATATTATTTAAAAAATTAAATATTCAACTTTTTAGCCTTCTTTTTCCTTACAAATAGAGCACAAAGGCTATGTACTCTGGGCTAAAACAGAGAAAATAAAATGAGCAGAAGAATCAAAGGAAAAAGCAAAAATACCTAGTTGATTTTTCTCGAATGTAACTAGGTGGCTGTAGTTCTCAGTCAGAAGCAAGGAGATGATGTAGTATGTGGGGGGGAGATGATAGAAAAGGGCAAAAAGTCCACCTGAGCCCTAAAAGAACTGGTCTCTAACAAGGAGATGTACCATCAGAGTAGGCAAAAAAATAAGGCAGAGAGAGTCTGAAAAAAAGGTTGTAGAGGGACCTAAATCGAGAAGGCCCCAATTGCTAGACACAGCTCCTTTTTTTCCTCCAACACTATAGAATCCTGGAAGGGAGGGAAGATAGGCAAAAACTCACCTGTGGAAGAATCCTATGGGTTGAGTTCACTTTTCCAGTAGGAGGAGGTTAAGATGATGGTTTGGCAATGAAGGGCATGAGGGCCATCCTTGATGCAGACTTTGACCACCAGGACTCCTTAGAGACTGGAAACCCTTAAGCACTAGATAGAAGGCAACCCCCAAATTACAAAGGGTTGTGGGAGAGTGGTGTGTGGCTGGCATATGCAGCAAATCCCCTTCAAAGATTCATGACCAAACACAGGGAAGTTTTGGAGTGGGATGACTTCTGGAAGCCTAGAGTCTCTGGGGGTGTCTTATCATGTTGCTATGACCTTAATTACTGTTCATTTCTGATTGGTTACCCAGGTTAATCAATTCTGCCTATACAATGCCTCATGCACCTGCCCCTCCTCTCCATCAGCATTTTTTTTTAGTTGCTCAATCATTTCGTTCAAGACTCTTTAGTCTGACTTTATGATCTCTCTGGGGTTTTCTTGGCAGATACTGGAATAGTCTGTCATTTCCTTCTCTAACTCATTTTACAGATGAGGAAACTGAGGCAAACAGGGTGAAGTGACTTGTCCAGGGTCACATAACTAGGAAGATCATATTTGAACTCAGGACAATTAGTTCTTGATTCCAAGTCTAACCGTCACCCTAATGATGGCTCCTATAATATCTCAACCTCAATCTGAATGATTGCAATCATCTCTTATCTTTACCTCTTCAGTCTTTTCTCTCCTATCCTATTTCTCCTATCCTCTGGTATCTATTCTTTCCTACCTTTAGAATAATTTTCATTTTTCATTGATCTAATCATGCTACTATTTAGCTATCTTCACTGGTCTTATTCATGAGCAAAAGCCTCCTAGACCAGCATATGTCTGGATCGGGACCATCTCCAGTTTGTGGCACAAGATTTCTTTCCTTTGGTATGCTCCCTGTGAGACAGCATAAGGCTATTTGATGGGCCTGGAAACCAAATCAGTGGCAAAGTAATATTTCAGCAACCACTTCTAGTTTTATTAGCACACACAGAGAGAGAGAGAGAGGTGTAGAGGGGAGAGGATGCCCTAGTCAAAGGGATTTTATTGTTGTGGTTGAGTTGTTATTGTTTTGTTCTGATATTCTTGCTCTTGTTAAATCTTTTTAGTAAATAACCATTTGTTTAAAAAATAGATATTATTTTGTTGATTGCTATTGAGGAGAAATCACCTGGCAGATGAGATCAAGGTTCTAGTCACTGGGGATTGATTTTGGAAAAAGGGGAAAATACTGGAAGATAGCTTTGAGTTAGATCAGGATTATTGATTAGGATGATATGTTAACCCTTCAGGAGTAACTCTCAAATCCTAAGGGATCTATAACTATGGATATTATACATACTCTTGAGAGCTAACTGCTAGTCCATGTGCAAACTGTCAAAATAAGCTCAGAGTCTTGCACTAGATAGGCATATTTAAAATACAAAATGATAAAGGAGTAGGATGGGATAGGGTAAGACTACTAGCTAGGGAGATTAGAATCTTAGTCATGATTTCTCATTCCCCTTAGAATTCTAGGATTACTAAAAAGTTGGAGTGATCAGCAAAGGCTTGAAGAATTTTGATTATGGGAAATCTTTCTCTGCTAAGAAAATTTATTCTGCTGTTAGGTAGATCTAATTTTTAGTATATTTTATTTCATCTTTTTTTGTTTCAATTTTGAAAAGATGGTATCGAAACCAGTTCACTCTATTTTGTTTTTGATACCTTAACGAAATAAGAACATTCCTCAATCAACCAATCACTGTAGGTTTTGTGCTAAAAGGACTTCAAAGTAGGATAATCTTGCACTAATACCACATTCTTGGATAGATTGAGGAAACTTGGAAAAACCTCTATCAAGTGAGTTGAAAAGGAATTCATTCCAGAAACTGGAAGGAGTATAGACTGCTTCTGAGGAGGAATAGCCAGCAAATTGGAGGTAGATGGGAAGAGGTCCCAGCTTTGACCTGGGATAGGCCTTCTTTCCCCTTATCCTACCCCCAGCCACACACAATAGTTTGGTCCTTTTCTGTGATTTTTCAGAGTGGGTTTAAGGAAGACTTTGGATTTCCAATCCTCACATTAGAGTCCTAGCCACATTTCTGTATTCATTGGCAGCGGGGTCTGCAACAAGAGCCAAAGACAGATGGACACAGACTCATTGTGCTTAAGGAAAAATGTTTGATCACCCCATGATTGAGAGGGAAGGATTGCCATCAATCAAGAGATGTACTCTCCTTTGGAGAGTATGTCATAGGCTTTTGGAGAATGTTTTGCACCAATTCTTATTGTATAATTTTAATAAATATCCTTTTCTAAAAAGTAATTCTTCCTGGGTAACTAAGTGACTCTCAAGGGATGATTATGAGAATGGAGCACATTATCACCTGTTGACTAATAAGGAATTTATAGTCCCACAAAACCTACCAAATAGACTTCTGTTCTTGGTGTCTTTAAAATTGGCTGGGAAGCCTACCATCCCTATGTTTCCCTTCTTACTCCTTCTTTTGTTGGATAATTCTTTTCATTGATTCTCTTGTTCATTGACCCACACAGCCTTTTATATCTTCCATAATCCTGTGTTTCCCAGACTCATGACCCTCTCATTCACCTAAAGACTCAGACATCCAAGAGTTCATTCCTGCATGCTAGCTATTTTTTTTTCTTTTTGGTCTGGCTCTTCTCCTGAACAGGATATTATATCTGTGTGCCTGCCAGGGAGTTTTTTTTACCTTTCTTTGGCCTGTTTTCTTATCTGAAAATTGAGGACTCTATTCAGACTCTGTGAAGACAGTATAGTCTCCAAGGTACCTTTCTAGACCTAAAAATCCATAATCATTATTTCACCAATCGTGTTGTTCATCCTTCACCAATCTATGATCATCAGAGTTCATTGTGATAGCATGAATTGTCCAAGGTCACCTAAATGATGAAGCTGAGATCAGAACACCAGCTCTACTTCTTTGCCTCCAGCTTTTCCCACTGTATCCCTCTCTAGGACAGCTACAATTAAGTACTAAATTGACTATTATCAAGTGTCCTAATGTATGGTACCCACCATAAGTGCTCTAGGCCATCTGGGATTGCTAATGAGTTTTTACCTTGCATTTAGCAAAAAACCTTGTCTGGACCATTTAAGCTTTAAATTGCCCAGCGCATTGGATCCATAGGCCTTAGTCTCAGAGGAATTCAAAAGGAAGAGAAGGGGAGGGCATCTATAGGGAATGGAGGGAGGAGTTCTAGGGGAAGCTGTCATTGAAAATGCCTAGTTAATTGGACTGATAGGGGAATAGAGAGACTTCTTCCGTGTTTGATAAATTAATCAAGGAGTCCTGCTGTAAATTACCCACTCGAGTCATTAATCAGACATCCGGAAAATGCAGAAGAGAGCACTGTTTTAAAGTTGATTTTTTTTTTTTAATGGAGAGGCCAGTCCTTTGATCAGATATCAAGGGAACAGAAGAAAGTCTCTAGATATCCAGCAGGACCCCAGCTGTTGCTGAGTGCCAAGAGATCCCCTGTGCTGGGCTTGAAGTGAATCCCCTCTCCCCTGTGCCTTAGCATGAACACGCTCAGGGTCAAATTAACATTTGTGGGAGACAGGATCCTGGGGAATGGAGAAAGCTTTTAATCCAGCAGTCCATGTAAGGGAATGCCTTTCAATTAGCAGTCTATATTAATCATTAAGGCTTTTGTTTCTAAAAGGGAAACTTCCAATATGAGGAATGAGGTTAGATAAGGGTATTGGGGGCTCAAAGCTTTTATTTTTAAAAATACATTTTAAATGCTGATCTTCCCTTCCCTTGGTCTCAACTACTCATTCAAGTCTATACCCCATCATTGCTAATGACCCCTGAAGCTTGGACTCTTAAGAACAGATTATAAAGGTGAAAGGATTTGTCTTTGAGAGGCATAGAGTGAAATTAGCTCCATTTTCAAGCCTGACAAGCTGAGACTGAAAGGCAAAGTGTCCATGATTACAAGGCTGTTCAGTCACAGAGGCAGCATTAGAATCCAGATCTTTTGAGAAAGTCAGTGTCTTTTCCATTACACCTTAGCTGTTGATAAAGCATAGACTTTCTGAAAAAAAAAAAAAAAGAAAGAAAAAAGTGTGGGTTAATGAATGAATGGAAGTTCACTTCAGCCCTGGAATTTATACCTCTGAAATGCCTTTGGTTCCTGGAGTCCCTCCCTTGAGCGGATGGCTCCTCCTGGAATTTCCATTAAGGAGAGTACCCAGGTAAGTCATCTCCATCCCTCCATTTTTCTCTAGTTTGCACTCTGCACTTTTCCATCAAGCCCCCTACACTGTTTTACCTTCATTCCCTTCAGCGTCCTCCTTTCTGCTTCCTTTTATGTCTTCCCCCATTAGAATGTAAGTTCTTGGAGGGAAGGGACTGTCTTTTAGCTTTGTCCTCTGTGCTTGGCACATAGTATGTGCTTTATTGGAAAACAAATGATACATTTATTAAAAAACCTTCTATCCTCCAGTCATTATACTAGGTTTTAGGATTGCAAATGCAAAAGTAAGATAGTCTCTACCTTCTAGCCTTACATTCTAAAGAGGAAAATATCTTTTAAAAGCAGTGGTAATTAGGAGAGAGTTGCGGTTTTAGGAAGCCCTGGGATAGATAGTGAAACTTATTCCCTTTTCTGCAGCTGTGGTAAGGTTGAGTTGACTACTATTCCCAGAACACAGAGTGGAAGATAAGGGGAGAATCCCTTGGTAACAGAACCGTTAGCAGGCTGTTTGGGATGAGTGATGTTAAACATGGCCTGGGGCTGACTAGACTGAAAGTTGAGTGAGTTTCCAGTCTCTCACTCACCAGTCAGAACCACTCAGCAGAACAGGGCTCTAATGCTTCTAAAGAAGAGTTTAGTAGTTCTTAGAGATTTGGACATGGAAGCAGGAATACCTGAGATTGAATCTCACCTAAGATATTAGCTATGGGACCCTGAGCAAGTTATTTAACCTGTACCTCAGTTTGGACTCATTGACCCCAAGGTCCCTTTCATTATTGTTGAATCATTTCAGTCATGTCCAACTCTCCATGACTCTATTTGCAGTTGTCTTAGCAAAAATACTAAAGTGATTTGTCATTTCCCTCTCCAGCCCATTTTACAGATAAGAAAACTGAGAGGGTCAAGAAATTTATTCAAGGTCACACAGCTAATAAGTGTCTGAGGCTGGATTTGAACTGATGCACTATTCACTTCATTGCCTAGCTGTCTTAGAAGGGGTAGAAAGTTCCTTCCAGCCCTAAATCTATAATTTTATAAGTTTTCTTAGGCATGATATCTAGTAGCTTGGACCATAGGGAATTGGGTACTATTAAAGGTCGGGAGACGGGTGAGTAACAGCAGTAGGGCAGGGGACAAGATGGCATCTGGAAATGTGGAGAGTAGTAGGGAGGTTGTTATCAAGGCAAGGGGCAAACTAGGGAGAAGGAAGGTTGGGAACTTGAAAAATAAAGATGATGCTCT
Source organism: Sminthopsis crassicaudata (assembly GCF_048593235.1). Classification (NCBI taxonomy): domain Eukaryota; kingdom Metazoa; phylum Chordata; class Mammalia; order Dasyuromorphia; family Dasyuridae; genus Sminthopsis; species Sminthopsis crassicaudata. The sequence continues at coordinate 93,996,001 of NC_133617.1, forward strand.
CAGATTTCAAAAGACCCCTAATTTGAGCAGTAGTAGAGAAATACAGATTATAATATAACCTTATACCTCAATAAACCATCTTCCTGTGTGGCTGTGGCCCCACGTAGCATCCCTTAGTAGAGAATGATAAAACCCTTTATGTTAAGCTAGACTGGTCCGACTACATAGCCCGTCATCACTGAACCCATTCTAGGAGCCTTTTCTAGCTCACTAGGAACTATTAAGTTGAGGCTCCGTCAGGGTTCCCTCCATGGCATGATGATGTATGAGAATAATCTTGATGGTTTTAGTGAAACTTTTTTCATAATGTCCTCCATGAATCTAATGCTTTACAGCTGAAGAATCAAGAAAGAGTAGAACCCTTAGCCCCTTGTGAAGAGTAGCTGGTTTCTTTTAAAAATAATAACAGGATAGATTCTACTAGTTAGGCATTAGAGGGGAAGCTCTGAGTATTCCCTCTAGATCATCCTGCCCCCCTTTCTTAGTGTTCTTGTTCAGGGGAGGCAGCCAGCACTTACAGGGCCCTGAGGCAGTGTCATAGGGCAGGAACATTGCAAGGTGAAATAGCAGTTTATATCCTTTCATTAACCCTCCCAGGTCTGTCATTAAATATGGCCAGCTTAGCAGTTTATTACTTCAAATGAAAGCCCAAAGCCAATCTCAGGAGCCAGGTTCCCCAATTCCTCCCCTCTCCTCACCTTCTTTTCTTTCTCCTTGGTGTCTTTAAATTAATGAATAAGACAAGGTCAGGAATTTTCAGCATTATTGACAAGAGCTCTATTTACTTTTAATTCAATACTTTAAGGCACTGTGGTTCTGTCAGTATGGACATTGTCCCCTTTCCAAATGCACACCTTAGTATACAGTCTTGGTGAGTTACTGTGGCCAACCTCCCCCATCTCCAAGTCATCTCTTTGCAAATTCTGTGTTCAATAATCCTTTATTTCTTGGTTACTAAGGCTAAAGTTGCAACCTTTCTAGAGTCATAGAACCTTTCAGTGCTTGCATTTCACTGGAATAGGCAAAGAAAATGGCAAACCACTACAGGATCTTTGCCAAGAAAACACCAAATGGGATCACAAGTTGGACACAAATGACAAGCAATTGAATAACCTACCAGGGCCTAGAATCATCTACACTTTATAATAAGGATTTTGTTTACCTCTATAGGATTATAGAAAGGATCTGCAATTTCAATGTGAGAATGCCAGATATAGACTAATTAAATAGACTGATCAATAACTTGGAGTTTTTGTATTCCCTGCAAGTATATCACAAACCACACTAGGTTAAGCAGCTGGACGTGCTGGAAGGAGAAGGGTAGAAGAGGCCATCCCTTGTGCCTTCAGGTAACTTCCTATTTTAGCTAATTATTTTTGCTCACTGAGTTCTAAATTCTAGTGTTTGCATTTTGTACAATTTGATTCTCTGAGGCAAATCTCTAATTATTCCTCCCCACCAGTCATGGCACTGTTAATAGATGAGTCCTAAGGGCACATTGAGGATGTTACTTTCCCAGTTACACAACAAGTGTCTTCTTCTGTTTGACACCATATAAATTATGCCAAACAGCCTCCATTATCTATCTTTAAAAGTACTAAATGATGCTTGAGGAAGAACAGGATGATATGAACAGAGATATGTACTTTATTTTGGAATAATATTGCCCAAATCACTTTTCCCTAAGCAGAGATGAAGATTTAATGAGCAGAACACATTTTTATTAGAAAAAAATTACCTTTCTCCTTTCATTAAAGAAGTAGAGAACTATGGGTCCCAAATTTTGCACATTCCATCAGTTATGATTTCTGTTATTTAGCTTTGCTTAGTTGGTTATTTGTTCTTTCTTTCTTTTTTTTTTCTTTTTTTTTAATGGAGAGGCCTGGAGAGTACAGTGGACAAAAGAAAGAAATATAAGAAAGAATCCTGTCAGCAAATGATTGTAATGCAAAAGCAAAAGCTATCAACAAAAGTTATCTTTTAGGTGTCCTACAAAAACATGAAGAAACAATGTCGCCTAGTGAAAAGCGCATTGAACTTGGGAATTGGGACACCTGGGTTTGAAGTTTGGTTTTTATGAGATAAGGTAGAAAAATCATTTCATTTCCTTTAGTCTCACTTTACTCAGAGAGTAAAACAATAACTTTTACTACCTATCCTATAAAATTGGTCCTGGTGTAGTAATGGTGTCAATGGTTATCATCTTCAAATATGTTCTCTAGGATCAAATCCAAAGGAGGTACAGTGAGAATCAGAGATGTGAGAAATTAGAGGATCTCATGATATTAGAACTGAAAGAAACTTTAGATAGACCATCTAGTCTGACCCCATTCTTTTATAAATGATGTAATCAAAGTATATTTCAGATAATTTTCTCAGGAAGTGATCAGACAGGAAATATCTAAAACACAGAATTTTTCTATTACATTACATTTTTCTATGTCATATGTCATTAAAGACCTTGACTGGTGGAAAGATATGCTTAAAGATGGGCAGCTTGCAGCAAAATGTGCATGGCAGCTAACGAGTCCAATGGACTGAGCAATAAGCTATTTAAATTCAGCCTCAGACATTTACTACTTTGTGTGATCTTGGGTACATCACTTAGCTCTTGTGTGCTTCAGTTTGCTCAACTGTAAAAGAGAGATAATAAAAGAATTTATCTTGCAATGTTGTTGTGAGGATCAAATGAGATAACATTTTAATGTGCTTTACAAAATTAAAGCACTTAAAAAAGGTAACCATGCTGCTGTTGTTTCTGATGATGATGGAATAATTAGTACCAGACATATTGTAAGTTCCCTTTAGACCATATTCTGATCCACAGGGGACTTCTTGCTTTCTTTGTCCATTTTACTGAACAATCTGAGTTTATCCATTCTTGACATTCTTAAACCCAAATCTACTGTGGGTTGTTGGCTTTGGTCATCCCTCTGCCTCCATTCCTCTTCCTCTGAATGGTCTTCTCTTGTAAGGGGTTGGTCAATCAGATTTGAATATGTCAATTCAGTCCAGCTGGGTACATAATGGGTACATATGTGAAGACATAATGGAACAGATTTTTAGTTGGGATGAAAAAGCAAACAGGCTATTGACTCCATGAAGGCTCTATGGAAGAGGAAAAGCTATAACAATTTGTAATCTATTAGGAGACTCATCACTTTTAATAGTAGCTCCAGATCCTAGGTATCCTTCTGTCTTTTAAGTTTGTGAATACAAAAGAATGACTCCCAATTAAACAAGAGTAAGAAGAATCCAGAGATTGTAGCAAACACTAGATTTTGTTGAAATGAAACCAGATTTTATGGGGGGTAGATCCCAAATCATGGTGCCAGAAAGAGAAAACTGTACTCATTACCACTCTTAGGCTGAGAAAAGCAGGAGTTCCTGTTCCAGGTCCCAGGTTCCATGTCTCAAGGGGCTTCATATTTTGGAAGATCTTGCTCATCGTTAGAAGCAAAAAAAAAAAATCATTACAATTGAAATTAAATAGGGAGAATAAATTAAAATAATTTGAATGAACTACATGATCAAGACATTGTTTCCTTATTCATATGGAACATATCATATGGCATATGGGAGTGTCTAAATATATTTAAATTTAGCCAATCAATTGTCCTGAATTAGATAGGATATTTACAGATTCTGACAGCTCCAGATTCCTTTATAGTAACTATTTTTCCCCACAGAGATCCAGAAAATGTTGTGTTTATACAAAGTGTTCTGATTACTCCAAATCTTTATAGAATTATTTAAATGTTCAAAGATTTGTCATTGTTAACTATCATGAGTCACTTGAAAATGCATCTTACACTGTTGACTGAATATGTTGTTATATAAGACAAATTTAATAGCAAATGTGAACCAATGTGTACAAAAATGATATAGAAGCAAGACATTTGTAGATTATTACCAAATACATTCTAACCTTTAGTAAATACAAAAAAAGACCTTAATAGATTAAAAGATTTTCTTTTGTTTACTTACATACATTTCAAGTTTACAAATAATGTTACATTGCAATTTGAGAATACTAATCTTTTAATATTAATGTTCCTAATGTAATCTAGATTGTGAGCAGTTAACTGCTTTTGATGTTCTGTATTTGCTTTTTAGAATTTCTAATGTGTCCCGTATTAGCTCTTTAAAAATTCTGGATGCATTACCTAAATTTTTAATAATTCACAAAATAAACTACAATCTCATCAAAAATGTAGCATATAATAATCATAAATATTATGACTGCAATTATAATGAACTTAAATTTTAAAATTATCTGGTCTAAAGAAAATATAAATTGATGATCGTCATTAATTTGGGCATGTGGGCTAGTTCTTCCTACTGTATGATAGCATCTTCTCTTATGAGCATTATGTTAAAGGATGGATAGTTTGTGTACAGACTGGGATATTTTCATTCGTTTTTATCATGTTTGTATGTGTACTTAAATTGTCATAAATAAAAGCAAAGAAAAATAAGACATAATGTAATTTTTAGCATGAAAATGTTGTTATAAATTTGTATCAACAACAGAAATATAAATTCCACTTGACTTCACTTGCTTTTATTTTAATTTTCATATATTCTATATATTTAATATGAAGTAGTTAGTATTTTTATTTATTTTTAAATATTTCTGTATTTTTGACATTCTTTTCAAATTCTGAGTTTCAAACTCCTCTGTCTAACACACCCTCTCCCACTCACTGAGAAAGCAAACACTATTATATGAATCATATATGTTAAATCATGTAAAGCATATTTACATATTAACCATATCACAAAAAAGCAAAAAAATAGAAGTGAGAAACTTATCTTTCAATTTGCATTCAGCATTCATCAATTCTCTCTTTTTTTATCATGAGTTCTTTGAAATTACCTTGGATCACTGTATTGATCTTAGTAGCTCAGACTTTCAAAGTTCATCATCATTATAACATTGTTGTAATTATGCACAATAATGTCCTGATTCCTCTCAATTTACTTAGTATCAGTTCACATAGATATTGCCATGTTTGTTTGTTTATGTTTGTTTGTTTTTTTGTTTTTTTTCTGAAACCACCCACCTAGTCATTTCTTAAAGTCCAATTGTCCCTCACCACAACCATGTGACAAATTATTCAGCCATTTTCTAAATGATGATTTCTAATTCTTTGTACTACCAAAGGAGCTGGTATAAATATTTTTATACACATATTTTTTCCCTTATGTTTTGATCTCTTTGGGATACAGACTTAGTAGTAGTGTTACTGGATCAAAAGGTATTCACAGTGTTATAGCCCTTTAATTTTCCAGAATGATTCTATTAGTTCATAACTCCATGAACAATTCATTTTCCCTTATCCCCTCCAGAATTTAACATTTCTGATAGGGATGAGGTAATAATCTGTATTTTTCTAATAAATATTGGTTTAGAGCTTTTTAATGGCTATAGATAGCTTTGATTTCTTCTGAAAACTGCTTGTCCATATGTCCTTTGACCATTTATAAATTGGGGAATAGCTCTTAATTGTATATGGTAGCTTGTTTAGCAAAATGTAGTTTCCCTGATAATCCTTTAATTGGGTCTACTTCTGCTTTTGTTTTGTTGGAGAAAAAGACTGCTACCCTGCCTTTTGTAAAACTTCCATTGAAGCATAATAAATTAAGTTTCAACTCTTTATCTTAACTTCATAGGTCTTTCTGTTTCAAGTGTGTCTTTTGTAAACATTATATTGTTGATTTCTACTTTCTAATCCATTTTACTATCTTCTACTATATGCTTCCATTTTATGAATGAGCTCATTCTATTCACACAGTTATATATTTTTTCATCCACATCACTTGGGCTGTCCACTTGTTAGTCCTTGCCATCACCACATAATTAATCCATACTCTCTTCAAATATTTCATTGATGATACTTCTATTTTTCTTCTAAGTTCCTCCTTGGTTTTATGTTGCAAACTTCTTGCATACATCATATATGTCTCTCTATTGATTTGTGTGTGACACTCAATTTTTTTTCCTTTGTAGACTATTACATGTTTCATTGCCATCTAGAAAAAGAGGGTATTTAAAAAAATGTTTCTCTGGTAAGCTGAACAGCATTAGAAGAGATTTATAATTTCTTTTAAGGCAAATCAGACCACCCTTTTACTGTTTAACTCAGGGTTCAGGTAATTGGCCATGCACTCTGTCTAGCTAATATAATGCACATTGAAGAAAAACTTAATCAATTGTCCATCCAGCATCACGTTACAATCTGGGTAATGGACAATTCATCACTCACTTGGTATTTTTTGTGTGGATTTCAGTGGATAAATTTTAACCAAGAAAGAACAGTAGGGCTTGAGTTGATGTCACCCAAAAACAGGACCATCTGGGAGATCTCATCAGTCCAATGGAGAACACCTTTTTCAATTTGAACTGTGCTGGATCTTCTCTATCACAGTGGCCAACAAGCATCTTTCACAAGTATACATTTCCTTGTTTTACATTACACCTGCAATTTATGTTTAATGAGTTATTGAACAGCCTTATTTCTGCTTTAGAAAATTATTTTGAGAAATCTTGAATAATATCAATATATCAGTAGAAGACAACTTGTTGGGAAAAAACCTTTAGGTAGCATTTCACTTTACCAAATAACATGCTTTCTCATAATAAAAAATAAGCAATGGAATTTCATATTAACTAATTTTTCAGTAACTTAGAAAATGGTAAAGATATATTCATTATAAAATAATAATAATAGCATTTTATGGTCTTTTTTAGTTTACAAAGCAATTTATACATTTCATTTCATTTGATCCTAAAAGAAATTCTATTTTCAAATATATGTATATATATACATATATAAATATATATACTTACATACATATAATAGTACATATATATATATATACATATACATATATATACTTACATACATATAATAGCTCACTTTCATATAGTATTTTAATTTTTATAAAATGTTTCACACATATTATCTTATTTGATCCTAATTACAACTTTGTGAAGTAGGTGTTATTTTTCTGCCCTAGGTGGAAAAGTGATGAAGGCAGGAGAGCCACGGGGATGGTCAAAGATGGAGTCCTGAGTCTTCTCTGTGTCTGTGGCTGAAACTCTTCTGTGTCTCCTCTGTGTCTGAGACTCTCCTCTTAGCCCTTAAATACCTCAGTATGATTACATCACTACAGCAAATGAGCATGTGCCAACTGTAGCCATCACCATATTACATTAAATATATGCCAACTAGAGTGATTACATCATTATATCACATTAAGCATATGTTTAACTAGAGAACTATTATCCCATCAAGTACACTGAATTGGTTTAACTATAAACCACCTGCTGTCTTTGATTCAAGTATACCTTTCCAGAGTTCTGACCCTCTACATCCCCTCCTTTTTAGCAAATGAAGAAACTGAAACTAAGAAAAGTTAGGGCTTATCCAGGATCATACAAGTAGTAAATGAGTATCCCTTGAAAAATCTGCTTGTTGCTTGCTCTCTCCTAAGATGCTCAATGAGGATGTTCTCAATTCATATATAGAATACTGTTAGTGGTTTTTTTTGTTTGTTTGTTTGTATTTATACAGCATAATTCAGTTATAAAAGTCAATGGTGGTGGATTTTTCCTGTTGTGGTAGCAAGTCATTCCTCCCCCACTCCAATGTCTTCATAACTTCTCCCCACTTGAGGCACCTTTCATATAAATCCCTCAATACCCCTATAACCATATCATTTCCAAAACAGATCTCTTCCATGTAAGTTTTGTAAATTCTGGCTGTCTTTCCTGTTTTTGTTCTCTTTAGTAATATATTCCACTCTATTCTAGTTAATTTTAAACTGTCATGTTAGGGTCTATGAATGTTTATTTTAGGAAACTGCTTTTTATAGTAATCAATAAAGACTTTCTCTATTCTTTTAAACATTTTTATCATTTTTCCATGTTTAAATGCTCCTGGAATGATTTGGCTTAAAACTTTCCTGTAATAGTAATAGTAGTTATAGCAGTAACAATAACAGTAGTAAGAGGAGGAGGAGGAGTAATAGTAGTAAAAATAGTAGCAATAGTAATAGTAGTAGCAGAAATAATAGTAGTAGTAGTAATAGTAGCAGTAATAGTAGTAGTAGCAGTAGTAATATTAGCAGTACTAATAGTAGTAGAAGTAGTAATAGTAGTAATAATAGTAATAGTAGTAGTAGTATTAATAGTAGTAGTAATAATAGTAGCAGCAGCAGCAGCAGCAGTAATAGTAGTAATAGTCTTAGGAAGTAGAATTATTTTAGGAAGATTCTGAAGATCATCTGGCAGGATGAAAGGATCTCAAGGATAAAATGAAGTCCTTTCTCAAAGTAAGCTGCCAAGAATTCAAACTCTACTGCAGAGAGCACAACTTCATTAGGCTGGCCACATTGTGTTTATATTATATTTATATGTGTGTGTGTGATATATATTATATTATACTATACTATACTATACTATACTATACTATACTATACTATACTATACTATACTATACTATACTATACTATACTATATACTATGTTATGTTATGTTATGTTATATTATATTATATTATATTATATTATATTATATTATATTATATTATATTATATTATATTATATTATATTATATTATATATACACCCCAAATGTTCTTATGGACTATTTGGATATTTGTGTCTGACCTGTGGCAGAACATTCTAAGCTTGTATTGTCTGATCAGCCACAGTTGGACACACTGTAACTTGACTCTAATGTAGTTATGTCATTTTGGTCCTCTTCAAAAACAAAAGATAGCAGCACACATATATTGTGATAGTAATAGTGGAGGTGGTGGTGGTGATAATAGCCATTTTAATAGTAGCTAACAATTATGTGGTGTTTTTAGGTTTGTAAGAAATCTTACAAATAGTATCTCATTTAATCCTCACAACAACCCAGGGAGACAGGTGCCATTATTATCTTCATTTTATAGATAAGCAGCCTAGAAAAGACAGATGCTAAGATCACCTAGATACATTTAAACTTTGTTATCATTCTTACAATGTCATTTTTAAATTTTCCTGGAATGATTTGGCTTAAAACTTTCTTGTAGTAGTAGTCATAGTAGTAGTAGTAGTAGTAGTCATAGTAGTAGTAGTAGTAGTAGTAGTAGTAGTAGTAGTAGTAGCAGCAGCAGTAGTAATAATAGTAGTAGTAGTAGTAGAAGTAGTAGAAGAAGTAGTAGTAGCAATAGTAGTAATAATTATAGTAGTAGTAGTAGTAGTAGTAGTAGTGATAATAGTAGTAGTAGGAGGAATAGTAGTAGTAGTAGTAGTAGTAGTAGAAATAATAGTAGTAGCAATAGCTATATAATAGTTGTAATAATTATAGTAGTAGCAGCAGTAGTAATAACAGTAACAGTAGTGGTAGCAGTAATAATAGTAGTAGTAGTAGAAGTAGTAGTAGCAGTAGTGGTCATAGTAGTAGTATAAGTAGCAGTAGCAATAGTAGTAGTAGTAGTCATAATAGTAGTTGTCATAGTAGCAGTAGTGGTGATGGTAGTAATAGTAATAATAGTCATGGTTGTAGTCGTAGTCATTGTCATAGTAGTATTAGTGTTAGTACTAGTTATTGTTGTCAAGCAGTAAGTGGTAGTATTAGTAGTGAAGAAGCTGGTGGTGGTGATGATAGTCATTTTGAAAATAATTAGCATTTACAGATTTGTAAGAATATTTAGGTTTGTAAGCTATGTTACAAATACTTACTCATTTTATCTTTACAACAACCCAGGGAGACAGGTCCTATTATTATCCCCATTTTATAGATGAGCAATCTATGAAAAGATGTTAAGAATCCAGGTCTTTCTGTCTCCAGGTTCAGCATCCATAATCACTGTAGCATCTCACCGCTTCTGATTTTATTTATATGAGGAGTTGTCCATAATCTTTTGTTAATTTTTTTTGTTATAATTGATTTACTTTTTAATTCCATGTATTTTATTTTATTTGTTTAAAATATTATTTAAAGTAGAGTCTATAGATGTCATCAGATTTTCAGAGATATATGACACATAAAAAAGGAAAGGAAGAAAAAAGATTAAGAACTACTAATTTATAACAGCCAAAAAATGTCATGAAAGATATTATTCACTCCTCCAACAATATGTTCTTTCATTGATCATTGAACATGAATCTTGCATTTAGAATATCAAGAGTAAATAAATTTTATAGACAGACTAAAAATGTTGTGTTTCTTAGCACTTTCTATCTCATTTCCATCACTCTGCAGTAGAATTCTGACAAACTAATTCGTGCTGCAATATTAGTGACATTATAGGAACTGTCATTGAGTGTTTACCCCTGTAAAGTAAAAACAGGTGTTGGGGAAGGAAAATGACCACTTTGAGGGACTAAATCTCTAATGGTGGCATTTTATTCTAGGCTATTATACTACTGTATTTTCCATTTCATAGATGAGTAATTGGGACCCAGAGTGGTGAAACAACTTGTACAAGGTCACGCTGCTTCAATCTGTGACTGAATATGAAAAGTCTTAATTGGGTAGAACATGTTTAAAACAATTAACAATTATGTAATGACACCTTGATGTATAACTTCAGAATTACAAAAATGAATAGATTGGGAAATACCCTAATAAAACCCATATAATTTTACAAATTATCCCAGTGCATAAGGACTATCACTTACTAGTTGCAGAAAGATTAACATGCTTTCTTCTAAAAAGAAGTAGATTGATAGACATTCTTGGAGCATGCCATACGCCTATCTTTTGAATGGAGAGATATCACTTGAGAGCAGAAGTATAAGCTAATAATAATTACACTTCACTGGATTTGTCACATGTAACCAAAAATTGACTTGCTTTGGATGGAGGTCATGAAACAAGCTGAAAGATTAGAAATAAGAAACTCCAAAAGTAGCATGATCCCAGACAACAATATGACACCAAAGAAGCATGGAACAAATAGCTTAATCTTGTGGGTTTATTTATGGAAATAGAAAGGTTTATGGGGGCAATTCTGGATTAGGTTATTGTAGGGGAAGAATGGGAGTCCAGACAATGTAATCAACACAGGTTACACAAGGAAACAGTGGAAATTGTCCATTGCGTAATTGCAGATTATACAAATTCATCACCTACTGAATAGCTAGCAAGACATGACTTGGTAGTAAAAAGTAGATATTAGAAGCTCACTGATATTAATGGAAAGAAAGATGAAAAATCCCTATGCAATGGTTATAGACTTCAAAAAAGCCTTGATAATTCAATCAGCAAACTTTGCTGAAAACATTATCAACGATTCAAATGTTGCATACAATTGTCAGGATGTAATGTTGCTCCATAAAACCTTAATGTTTTTTAGAAAAAGATGTTTTCATAGCTAATAGTCATATTGCTATTGTACAATCTCTTCAGAAATGTTTGATTCTTCATTTTTCTCTTTGAAATTTTCTTGGCAAAGATACGATAGTGTTTTGTTATTTCTTTCTCCATGTCATTTTACAAATAAGGAAGTTGTAGCTAACAGAGTTAAGTGATTTGGCCAGGGTCACACAGATAGTAAGTGATTTTAAACTGAATTTGAACTCGGGAAGATTAGTCTTCCTGATTCCAGATCAGTACTTCATCCACTGAGCCATCTAAACTGCTCAAGCATAGATTAAATTAAATTAAATTGAGGAGCTACAAAAATCCAAGGGGCAAAAAATCGAAATGACTGAAGTCATTGAATATCTTCACTTAACAGACTCTTAACAATTCTAATAATAAAATGGATGACAAAAATAACAATAATGCTAATATGTCAAATAATTTTAGAGAAGAGATAAGTATATTTGGACTGGAATTTCAAAAAATATTTTGCAAGTTGGTTGCACAAATCCAAACAGAAGATAAACTATACCAAAACTGAACAATTCAAAACTGAAAATAAAAATAAAATTCAGAAGTGGCACACAATAATATCTAAACTAATTGTTGCTATTGTAAGAACTATAGGTGAGTAGGTAGAGCTATTGTAGAAAATACAAATGCCATTATCACACAATTAGTAGCAACAAAAGAGAAGTTCAGCTTCCAGTTGTTCTCTCTTGGACTTTTACTAAGGAAAAAAAGGGATTTTATTTTTCTTTCTACCTTCCTTCTCCTCCTCTCCTGTAACATATTTAAGAGCTATATACAAACCACAGTAATTATTCATGTTTTCCTAAGACTGGATCTCAAATCCTAACTCACTTCTTCTATATTGCATTTCTTTCTCTAACCAAGAATGGTCATCTTAAGATGAAAGTGACCAAGCTTAGTGGCTGCCCCATAAGCTGAAAGTATTTAGAGTATAAAGTATTCTGGGTGCTTGAAGCAAGGGATGCTTCATGTAACTTCTCCATTATTGGAAGAGAGGACCACTGCCAGGAGGCTAACCCATGCATGCTTTTCTAACTAAAAGATATGGGCCTGGAATTCTCAGACACTTATGAGGAGAAAGTGAAATACTTGTTAAGAAGCCTAATAAAATGTTTCAAAATTTAAATATCATCAGCCCAGGAAAGTGTATTATAAAATATTGATCTAATTATTATATTTTGTATTTTAGGTATTTCTTTGCTGTCAAAGGAAAATTAAATAGTTTACATCTAAGATTTTGACATCAATCTACATTGAATAACTTTCCAGAGGGAATCCTGCTAATTGACTTTTAGGAGAGATTATAGACATAAACCCCACCTAAGCTTTGTTTAAGAAACTCTCCCTAGAGCTCCAAGGTAGGGGAATAATGATACAGAGTGAAAGAAGAGTCTGATTCCTCCCTCTGGAGGACATGAAGCAGATCTGTAACTCAGAACTGGAATTCCTTGGTGGAAAGAGGAATCCTACTCCCCTCACATATATCTCAAGTCATATATATTATATGAAAATATGAGTTTATATCTCAATACATTCATTCAATTACAAAAAGTCATATTATCCATCTTTACAATAGTCTACAAAATATTAAATATAAAAGATAAACCCCAGAAACATAGCAGACATTTTTTGTCTAAACTCCAAAAACAAAAGATGAGAAGAATGAGATGAATCATAAAAACATCCTTGAGAATTCAATAAATAAACCATACTTAAAAATAGGATGATTACAGACAAAATGCTGCCTACAATCACCTAAACATACCATTGATCCACAACATTTTAAAAATAAGATTTTTAATAGATGATACCAGACTGATTTAAACCATCACTAATTAAACATATGATTTTGGAATAGTCATTTTAGTTCTCTGGGTTTTAGTTTTCTCTTCTATGAAATGGAATTGAAATAGATGATCTCCAAGATTTTTTAGCTCTAACATTCCATTTTCTTTGTTCCAGTACTTATTGTAAATTCCCTTCCAACCATTGTATGTTCTACATTCTAACATTCCATGTTCTAAATTAAATTCCATCTATCATGAGCTCTTTGTTCTACACTCAAATCCATTCTGTATCATCCCTGTTCTCTCCTCATCTCTCCCTGGCCGCTCTGATAAAGAAGTTATTCTCTATTTCAAAGACAATTCTTCTATTTGTGTCTTTGATCTCATGCTCTCTTGTATCTTCCAGAATCTTTTCTCTGATGCCTTCATTCCTAACAGTAAAGAAGGAGGCGAGGTTCTCTACTCACAGAGAAATGGGTAGGATGATATAGAAACTTGAAGAAAGAATAGGAAAATTACTGTGGGGAGTATAATAGAGCCAATTAGGGAAGAATTTTAAAATTGCCATATGTAGCAGTGGAGTGCTAGTTCAGAATTGGATAATAAATTAGATAATGCAAAACTATACTATAGTATAGTCAATACTAATTAGTATATTATTGTAACTTCTTCTAAAAACAGTATGTTTAACTACCCTCAATGAAATAGACTAGGAGTTTTTGTTCTGGTTTGGTCCATCCACTTCCAATGTTTAGCTTGAATTTCCATCTTTCCTATATCAACCCAGCTTTATGCTTCAGTCTGACTTGTGATAATTTCTCTCTCCATCTCTTTGTTTCTGTATTTCTCTCTGTCTCTGTCACTTTGTCTCTCTATGTCTTTTCCCACTCTACCTCCCTCTGTATCTCTGTGTCCTTGTCATTCTCATTCTCTCCCTCTCCCTCTCTCTCTCCCTCTCTCTCTCCCTCTCCCTCTCCCTCTCCCTCTCCCTCTCCCTCTCCCTCTCCCTCTGTGTGTCTCTCCATGTTTGTATCTCTTCCTCTCCCCTTTTCTCTACTCCTATCTCCATCTGTCTCTGTCCCTTTCTGTATGTCTTTCCTGCTCTCCCCATCATGTGTCTGCCTCTCAGTTTCTGGCTCAAGGATGAATGTCTTGCCTTTCTTCATTCTCTTTCTAGGTTTCTCTTCCTTATTTTAATATTAAACACAGCAACTCCATATGTCAGTCTTTTTTCCTTCCACAAAATCAAATTAAACTTTCATGAAGGAATGAGCTTCGTTTTCATGTCTTTCCCTCCAACTCCCCATAGAAACTCATAGTGTCTCAATTAAATTAACCCCCTTCTATCAGCAGCAAATAAACACAGCTTAGTGACTGAGGAGGTTCTTTATAAGCTGGTTTTAGACAGTGATCATGCTAGAAAGCTTTCTAGCCGGGGGTGGTGTTTGCAAAGTAAGTATTTACTTCTCTCCACTGGAGGCTTTTCCCTGAACCATCTCAATTGAGCAGAGGAAATATTCTTTCTGAAAATCTGCTCCATCTGCATCAGACCTACTTTCCTTCTTTTCAGAGTTGTCTTTGGGGAGCAAATTAACTTGTAATGGATTCCAAACATAGAAGCTAAATTCTCCCCTCGATTGCTCAGACAGAAGTTCCATTGAAATCATCAGAGAGAACATAGCAAATGCAGAGTTCTTACCCAGACATGCTAAGAAAGATGCTCCATCTCTGTTTCTGCATCTCTGTGTCTGTGTCTCTCTCTGTGTGTGGCTCTGTCTCTATGTCTCTTTGATTCTGTCTCTGTCTCTTTCAGTCGCAAGAATTTGCACTTCTATGCCTCTTAGTAATCTTCAGGAGTGCTTTTAAATTGAATCATTGTGTCAGAGAATCCCTTCAAACTCTACAGGACCCTTGAGATCATTCATTACATTACTGATTTAGAAACAACAGTCCTGGAAGTTTAGTATAGATAGTCTTCTCACTTGACCAGTTTTTTGACACTGAGATTTAGGGAAATATGAGCCTTTTCGGTGTTCTCCCTGTGGCTAGCCTCTCCCCTTTACAAGTGATTCTTCATATAACTCCTAAAATAGAGGTATCACTGATATTTTCCTGCTCAAGAATTTTCAATGACTCCCTATTGTTTCTAGAGTAAAATGTAAACTCCTCAATTTAACATTTAAAGCCTTTCATTTATTTGGTCTTGGATTATCTTTTTTAGACATGTCATTCTATTTTGTTTCACACACTTTAAATTCCAGACAAGCTGCCATCATCTTCCATATCTCCTGCTGTTGTGTCTCTTCATACGATGTCTACAAATCCCAGAATGCACAGATTTCCCCATTTCACTGAGGGATTAGAAAACTGGAATATGAAACCAGACCTCAATCCTTATCCCACTGATATCCTTTAGTTTGGAAAATCCATGTATAGCATCTTTTATTCTAACCTTCTGAAGAGCAATCATTGCTCACTGAAATAGAAGCATAGGTTGGTATCAAACAAGAACAATGTATGTGCCTGTTCCTCCAACAAAGGTGAGTCGGTACATGGACTCCCTACTTTCCTCTATATTTACCTATACTAAGAGCCTCGTCACCCAAAGATCTCATCATAAAGCCCTTTATAATGATAATAACTCATAGGATTTAGAGCTATAAGAGACTTTAAAGATTACTTTCTAACTCTCCTCTTTAACAGATGAGGAAATTGAGCCACAAGCTCAGTGACTTTCCAAGAGTCACAAATATCTAAGGTAAGAACTTTCTGATGTCAAGTCCAAGATTCTTTCTATGTCCACAACTTGCATCTATAAACATCTATATAATTCTTATGTACCTTTAAAGGTCATTTTTCCTCATGACACACATGATGAAGTAGGTAATAAAATTGTTACACTTCTGATTTACAATTGAGGCACCTAAAATTCAAGAACTTTAATGAGATCCTAAAGAACTTCATTATACATGGTCACCAGAGAATGTGACAGGCTAAATAAATGCACAGTTTTTCAAGACAGTAAGGTGACATCTTTGGTGGTAACAATCAATTGAATAGATTGTCAGGGGGAAATTCCAATATCAATACAAACATATAAATACTTTCCAAATGACTCATAAAATGAAAATAGAATCTATAATATTTCTAGAAACATGAGACACAAATATTCCTGAAAAGAGAATGCAAATACTTATAGCTTCAACAAGGTCTGCCATAGAGACATCAAAGAGGAATGGAGGACAAAGATGAAACCTGTTGTTCTACTCATGGAAAACAATAAACAAAAGAGTAAATCAAGATAAATCCCTATAATTAGTGTCTTAAAATCCTGCTTACTGCTTCTAGTTAATTCAAGTCATATGCTAGTCCTTTCTTGTTTCATGAAACTTTCAATAATGACAAAAGACATCATTTAATAGTAAAATCAGTGGAAGTGACCTCACTTTTTCAATGAAGAAGGTAAAATTTTAATTAACTAATTAATTAATTAAGAAAGCCATCCCCTCAATCCTGAATTACAAGAGAAAGATCATTGGTTCTGGCTACAATGCACCTCCACAAATCATTGAATTCCTCTGGTTCTTGGTTTACTCAATTCTAGAATTTTGAACTAGAAAACTATTTAGACTCTTCCCTCTTTCCATCTATGATCCAATAGGAAAAAAATGATATATTATCAACTATGGTGTCTTGAACATAGAGATCCACTCCTTCAATTTAATCATCTTGAATATCAAAGATTACTCTATCCAAAGACTTCAAATACTGACTGAAGTTTAGGGGAAAATAAGAAATTATCTATACTCTCATTAAAAATAACTACAAATTACCTATTTAATGTCTTACTGTAGTGACAAAAATGGCAGAAAAGATAGGTTTCTAACAGAGATGTTAAGTGATTTGACCAAGATCACATAACTATTAAACAGATGATTCCCAGATTTATTTAGTCAGAGAGCCCTTACCTTTAAGGAACCTATTGGTCCTAGAGCTGTGGGCTTTATTATTTTGAACCAGTTTCAGGGGTGGACTGGAGCTACCTCTAATTGGTTTGCTAGAGCTGATAGTTCAGTTTTTCAAAGTGAGCATTCAAATCTCAAAACCCCTAAATTCCTTCAAGCCAGGATTTTATTTGTTGTTTTATTGATTGTCTAAACTTTTAACGAAGTATTTATAATACAGGTCATACTTAAGATTTTATGGACATTTTTTTTCCCTAGAGATCCTGATTATTAAACATTTACCATCATACCCTTTTATTTCTCTATAAACATTGCTTGAGCTTAATAGAGAAGTGGTGGAAAATTCAAGGAATGAATTCATCAACTGACTGGAGGCCTGATATAATAATAATAATAATAATAACAACAACAACAACAACAATAACAATAACTGGCATTCACATATTTTCCATTTAATAGTATTTTTTCAATTTCATGTAAATAGTTTTCAACATTCATTTTTGTGAAATTTTTGAGTTCAAATTTTTTTCATTTTTTCATCTTTCCCTCCCCCCCACATCATTTTAAGGTTTGCAAAATACTTAACATCCATTTTCTCTTTTGAGCTTTACAACAACCCTTGGCAGTCTAGGTTAGAGGGAAGAATCTAAGGAAATTCAGGATCTCATACTGAAGTTGGCACTATCCCTATAATCTTGGGTTAGTCACTGGTTCTTAATTTCTTCCTTTTTAAATGAATATAATTATAGAGGGATTCAAAAGCAGTAGTGTTTATTGAAGTATATAAAGTGCTACAGTGGTATCAGATAGTATTAATATTCAGCATTCCAATATCCAGAAAACAATGATCCTCGGTCATTTTCACTGCATTTATTGCAATATAAACAGTCATTATAACAATCCAGAAGCTTTTACCAAATGCTTATGAGGTTCCAAGCACTATGCTTAGCATTGAACCCAGCCTCATTATATTGTAATGAGGAAGACAATATACAAAAAACCCTTAAAAAATAGTGAAGAGAAGGGGAGAAAAAGGTAACTAGCTTGGAAAATGGTAGATAAAATTCAAAATACAGCTTGGGGAGGAATGAGATTTGGTTGGTCATGGTATGCTCCTTAAATGGAAATTATGAGAGGAGCCATACAATTGGAAGGAGCAGCTTTAGGGGGTGGAAGGTACTTTTGTGTGAATTCCAGGGATGGAGTGAACTTCTAGGATAAGGAGGTTTCTGAAATATGCTAAAGGAAGTTCAGAGTGCCGCCTACAGAGGAATGAGTGTAGGACCAGTAACTTTAAGGAAACAATGGTACCTTGGAATAAATGGCAGAATTATGAATTGGCTCAATGGAAGTTATAGGAAATGAGCTATCAGCACAAAAAGAAGGAACTTTGAACAATTAGAATTGTCTAATGATGGAATCATGAGGTAATGACCTCTCTATTACTGAAAATATTTAAACAAAAGTCAAATGACTTCCTATCAAGAATATTATAGAGGGGACAGATGCATGGAGAAGGAAGTGATCAAAATGATCTCAAAGGTCTTTTTCAATTTCAAATCTTTGAGATCAAAATGATTTCTATTGTACCTACTTCACATTGTGAAAGGATCAAATGGGATTGGTCTAGATGAGAGCTTTGCAAACTTTAGAGGCTTGTTGGCTCCTAGGATCATAGATCAGAGGTGGAGGGGAACTTTGAGGTTTGTTTATTTAGTATTCTGTCCTCATTTTACAGAAAAGGAAATTGAGGCCTATAGAGGTTAAATAACATTTTCAAGTTCACACAGGTAGTAAGAAACAGAATCATGTTAACACAGGCTTTTTGACTCCATATTTAGTATTTTTTCCTTACTGTACCATAATGCCTTATATCATCATCACCATTACCACCACCACCATTACCACTTTACTATATTATTCTTTATTAAAACAATATTTTTACTACAAGCCTTCAAATGTTTGAAGACAGCCATTATTTTCCTGTCTCTTCTTCTACCAGATAAATATCTCTAATTGTCTCAGTCAATTTTTATGGTTTACATTCTTCTCATGGTCCTGATCAACTTTCTATAATCTGCTCCAGTTTCTCAGTCCTTTTCATAAAATAAAATTCCCAGAATTAAGCAAATTATCACGAATGTGGTCTGTCAAAGCCAGAGTACAATGGAGCTATTACCTCATTCACACTGGACATTCATTGTACTGTATTAAGGTAGCTTAAGAATTTGTTTTATTTATCTTTTTTGTATCTCCATTCCTTAGTAAAGAACCTGGCATAGAGTAATTAATTAAAAAATGATTGAAGTTGGTTTTTTTGAACGCAGCTGTGCTTTGACTCACATTGAGCATGCAATTCTTTAAAACTATCCTCATAAGAATGTCTAAGTTTTTGGAACCCATTATAGTTTCTCCCCATTTTAATTAACTATGATTGATCATAGCAACATGACCTAGTTTTCCTCTGTATGGCCTTCCTACCTCACACAGAACCCAACTAGCAACCTACTTAGCAATCATTAGACAAAAGTGGCTTCTGATCATTGTAAGTAATCATAACTTTTCTATAGAACACTAAAAATAGTATTTGATTTTCAATCTAGAATCTGTATTTTGGAAAGGGCAGAAAAAAGAATCTTCTCAATATTATTTGCTGATTTATTTGGAGAAAAAACCCCAATAATATCTTTATTTTGTTGTGAATATATTTTCTTATCTCTCAATATCTTAAAATGGCTGGTGATTTTTCCTTGGTGGGGGCAAAGTGGAGAGAGATGAATTTATATCTCCATTCTCCCTCATCCTCTATATATAGCAAAGTCTATGAATAAAATTTGGTATTAATTTTTACTTTTCCATAACCCTTCTCCCCTTTAGTTTGCTGGGTCAGCATCTTCCTCCAACCCCATGGCAAGACTGGCTTGCTTCACCCACTAAATCTAATATGTAACCAAGTTAGAGTAACCTTTCTTAATCTTGGAATGGGTATAGAATGTATCTCCCATAAAGGTATGGAGCCTAGATTCCATCCTAAACTAAATCTGCCAACTGAAAATACTGATTATTCTTCTTCAAGTCACTGAACCCTTTGAGTGATTGTTTGAGTTGCTGGAAGCCCTCAGTTTATTTTTGCAGAAGTAAGATTTTAGGTGGAATGTTTAAAAAAAAAACAATATTTGTAGGTCATTACATAAGAAACTACTTCAATATATAATTTTGGTCAAATTAAAAATATAAATATAGAGATATGTATGTATGTATTATACATATTATTTTTCAGTATACATAATTTGCACCTCAGCTGTGTTTGTCCTGCTGGATTTAGAAGAAGTGAGAAGTCAAAGTGGGAAGAATATCACAGGAATAATAATTAGGTATATACAATAGATTTAATGACCAATTGCCATTAAAACACACACTCATACATACATATATATCTCTTTGGATTATAAGTAGGCAGTCTTTATATTTCTTTTTCTTTTAGCCAGATTTTTTTTTCATTTACTGGACTCCTTTTGATCCCAAAAGGTTTGGGCATCTCATCTGCTATTTAAAATCAAACAATTCGTACACTGGAAAACCCAATAGACCTGGAGACAAAAGATTTGTGTTCATGACTCATGTCTGCCATTCATTAGCTATTTAACTGTGGAGAAATAACTTAATTTCTCTGAGTCTTAGGGTCCTTATCTATAAAATGAGGATAATAAATAATACCTGCCTTGCCTCCTTCAGTGGACTTTTATGAGAATTATCTGAGCTAATAGACATGTAACTCCACTGTGTAGAGTCATAAGTGCTCAAAGTAGGGAAAGAGATGAGAGGTTAAACATTTGGTTTAACCTGTATCTAAACTGTAAACCTCTCTATAAT
The DNA here is from genome assembly GCF_048593235.1 of Sminthopsis crassicaudata. Lineage (NCBI taxonomy): Eukaryota > Metazoa > Chordata > Mammalia > Dasyuromorphia > Dasyuridae > Sminthopsis > Sminthopsis crassicaudata. The sequence continues at coordinate 94,017,024 of NC_133617.1, forward strand.
ATCCTTGATAAGTAGTCGTCAACCATTAATGGAAAAGTCACTTCCTCTTTACTTTTATAAAGCACTAATTGTTAGGATGTTGTTCCCTATTATACTAGAAAATCAGATTTGCAAGGCAAAATTAATAGCACTAATCAATCGACCAGTAAACATTTATTAAGCATCTGCTATGTGCCAGGCACACTGCTAAATACTGGGAATACACAAAGTGGCAAAAAAACAAAACAAAAAAAAACAAAAAACAAAAAAAAAACAGTCACTTCTCTTAAGGAACTTAATATGTAATAGAGAAGAAAATTTGCAAATGAATAAATTCAAAGTAAGACATGATACATATGGAAAAATTAAGAAAGCATTGAAATTAAGAAGAGTTGGGAAAGTCTTCCTATACAAAGCAGAATTTTAATTGTGATTTAAAGGAAGTCAAAAAGATCAGTAGTAAGAATGGAGGAGGGAAAGCTCCAATCCTTCCTATTAATATCATGCCCCAATAAAGAAAGAAAATGGGGCATATTAGAGGGGAAATATGAATAATATTTCATGTTCCAACAAAACAGATATAAAGAAGGAGGGAGAGAACTAGGCAATTGCATTTTAATTCCTTTTCTTCCTAACCTGCTATGGCATTGTAGGTCATTTAGTTGTAAGGGCCCTTTAAATGGGCGGACACAGTGCATCGGGAGATTGAGGCCCAGAAGTATTAGGACTGCCCTTGGGCGGGATCCTGGCCATATTGAGATAGTTTCGTAATGGGTGACTCTCTCGCTGATTGGCTGTGTGTGTGACCTCACAGGCCCTATGTAAGCCCACTGCAGGCAGCAACCGCCCTCTTTAATCTCCTGCTGTTCACCCTGGCTCCTAGCCTGGGTGGCCAAGCCAAGATGGGTAGCCGAAAGAGGTAAGGATTTTGGTAGTGAACACATGGGTCTTCTGACCAGGTGTTCACCAGGGAACCAACAAGTCAGGGCATCAGTTAGGGCATTATGTGAGTAGGTATAATAAAGGCTTTTAAGATTACACGTGGTTGTTCTTGAGTGCGCTACCGGTTACTAAGCTATAGATTCAAGAGATTGTGGCCAGAGACCTTAGAAGGCCTCAGAGGAGGCGAGCCGGGTAGAGTTCACACTGCAAGGTCAGTGGTCAAAGGTGCTCTGGTGGGTCTAGGACAGACTAGTAATTGTAACTGCCAGGAGAGCACGTTACAAATGGCGCCCAACGTGGTGGACGCATCAGGGATTATCAGGTTTTGAAAATATTTAATATTCAGAATTAAGATTCTGAAAGATCCGGTAGAAACGCCACTTAAGAGGGAAGACAGAGAAGCAATATGGACCCAGGTAACTCTGGGATCAGGCTCAAGGACACAGCTGAACATAATGCTTATATCAAGAGGTTAAAGAGCCAGATGGAAGATCTTTTAACAAAGATCACCACTGAAGAACAGCAGGAAGCTTGTAATCAAGCTCCCAGAAGGCTATCCCCACACCCAGTAAATAGAGCTAGGAGAGGGAGCAACCTAGAGCTAATGCGATTGTATGACAGTAGAGAGTATAAAATGCCACAGCAAGAGTTGCTGGAATTGCAGGTTAAACTACAGATGGAGATAGAGAAAGAAGAAAAAGCTAGGTTACTACAGATAGAACAGGAAGAGTTCAAACCAGTGGCTGAAACTAAGGAAGGAAATAAACGAATCACATGGACTAAAGTTGTAGAAATTCTTCTTAGCGTTTTGTTGGTTTACCTTGTGCATTGTTGTTTTAAGGAATTTATCCATTACTCTTCCATTGAGAAGAAGTTTAGTTCTTTTTATGTGCAAAGCTCAGGTTTGATTTGGAATCAGCCTTTTGGGGATTTTCCAATTCTTCTTCCCTCTGCCTCACCTTCTTGGGCCAAGGGAGAAGGGGGAGGAGGAAAAGGAAGGGCGATAATATCATCAGCACTGCCCATTAATCCATTTAAAACTCCTGTGTCTTCATTTCAAAGGACAGGAGTAGGCTTTATGCCCCAAGGCAAAAAGGAATTGTGGGGTATTGAGTATAATCAGAAAAGTTTTAAAAATACAGTTGAGTTAATTTCTAAGAAACCTTACAGGGATAAGAACTTGCAGTTAGAGAGAGTGGAGTTTTATCCTTGTAAAACTGCTAGGATCGTCTTTGGAGAGTTGGAACTCCTCTTTTCTTACCTCGTGGATTTTCCACTTCCACAGGTGAGCTTGATTTCCCAACCCCCTCCGGGTACTTATAAAACAGTGTTTATGTTTAGAATGGGTTGGAAAATTGCTGTTTTAATCACTAGAATAAATAGACAGTGTGTGATCTTTGACCCAGGAGGAAAAGTAATATTAGATTTATTGATTCACACTCCTGGAGTACAATTCGGTATCAGAAACTCAAACTTTGATTTTTAGGCAAAAGAATTCAGGGATATAGCCGAGTGTTCTAGTAAAGTCATTACTGCACAGACTATCCCCAAGATCTTCTCTTCTAAACAAGAGAAGGGAATTTTGGGATATGTGATTGCTTACAATTTTTAAATTTTGATTTTACATTTTTAAACATTTTTGATTTTACATCTTCAAAGTATTTTGATTTTACATTTTTAATCTATTTCGGTTTTACACTTTTAAATTATTTTGGTTTTACATTTTTAAATTCTTTGCATTTTACCTTAGCAATGCACTTCGGGCATACACAGAAAGTGCAGCTAAGTGACAGACTGACTTTTGTCTGACTTGTTAATCTTTTTGACAACAACTTTGTTTCCACTGTGATGTGGAAAGGCCTGGATGGCATTTGGAAAGGCCCAAGTTGGGCCCCGGGGACATTCCTTCCTAGGTGCAGATCCAGCAGCAGAGTTCATCCCCACCAGAGACATTTGTAACCTGGGGATCCAAGAGAAGGACCAGACAACAGTCCAGAGAGACCAGCCAGATGTCCGCAGCCCTTCAGACGCTGATGGCAGCAATGTCCCTCCTGACCGTGACACCAGAGACAGCAGACACAGTTCCAGTGTTGCAGCTGAAATGGACTGTTTTGGGTGATACGCAATATAAAGACTGTAAATGGACAATGGGCCTGCTTGCTTCTCCCGTGGCCACTTGCCATATGGTGGCCTGGGAAGAGGCTTTGCCCTATGCTTTCTATTGAAGGACTATGCTTTTAAATTAGTGGGTGAAAAACCAACACACCCACCTGCCATTGTTATTTAGACAATGTTACTGGACATGACTTTGCTTATGTGCACCTGTGAAACTAGAATTGTTCTAGAATTGTGAAAAGTGCAATAGAGAATTGTGATAAGCTAGAATTGCTCTAGAATTGTGAAAAGTGCAACAGAAAATTGTAAGAAACTAGAATTGGTCTAGAACTGTGATAAATGTAACTAGAATTGTGACAACCTACCTACTGATATTTGTTAACTAGAATTGTGATGTTTTACCTTGTTGACTTCCCACCTCAGTGTTGACATCCTGCCTCATTGGCATCCAACCTCTTTGGCATATTATCTCGAGTATGACTTTGATGAATGGGTTGAACACTTGGGCCACTGTTGAGCCTGGTTCTCATTGTCATACTTCTGTTTACTGATTTGCTGCTTTGTACCTCCTTGGGCATAACACTCTGTCATCTCATGGATCAAGTGAACTATAGCTGGTGCTAAAAGTTTAGCTTGATGAGATGTGCGGTTCCCGCAAAACAAGAGAAAGGGAATTGTAAGGGCCCTTTAAATGGGCGGACACAGTGCATCGGGAGATTGAGGCCCAGAAGTATTAGGACTGCCCTTGGGCGGGATCCTGGCCATATTGAGATAGTTTCGTAATGGGTGACTCTCTCGCTGATTGGCTGTGTGTGTGACCTCACAGGCCCTATGTAAGCCCACTGCAGGCAGCAACCGCCCTCTTTAATCTCCTGCTGTTCACCCTGGCTCCTAGCCTGGGTGGCCAAGCCAAGATGGGTAGCCGAAAGAGGTAAGGATTTTGGTAGTGAACACATGGGTCTTCTGACCAGGTGTTCACCAGGGAACCAACAAGTCAGGGCATCAGTTAGGGCATTATGTGAGTAGGTATAATAAAGGCTTTTAAGATTACACGTGGTTGTTCTTGAGTGCGCTACCGGTTACTAAGCTATAGATTCAAGAGATTGTGGCCAGAGACCTTAGAAGGCCTCAGAGGAGGCGAGCCGGGTAGAGTTCACACTGCAAGGTCAGTGGTCAAAGGTACTCTGGTGGGTCTAGGACAGACTTGTAATTGTAACTGCCAGGAGAGCACGTTACATTTAGTAACCTACAACCCACCAGTATGCTCTGTATTAACAAGGAAATTCAGCCTAGACCCAATTTTTGGAAAAAAAGGAATCATTTACCTGATTTAACTGACAAGTTGAAAATATGTCAGTGGATAGAGAGACAAGTAGGGTTATGATTTAGTAAATCCCCAGTGAAACCTTCCTTGTATGAAAGCATGAATCTCTCTCTGAAACGTTGTCTAAAGTAAAGATTGATATTCTCAGAATGAAAGCATATGTGTCAGTTGTGAAAGGGAGTAGAGGTAAAATGAGGTGGGGGCTGTGAGGGAAGCCACAGCCAGAGATTAATATTTGATTTGCCTGTGACCGTAAGAGGTTTAGAGATTGGGCAAGGTTCACAGATGCCTCTTAGAGTTCAGATCCCAATTTTAATTGCTTACTTTGAATTTCACTGAAACCTCTTGAATCCCAACTCTTCTTGGGTACTTTTTCTTTAGGAGAAGTAAAGAATAACAGAGAATCCAGTGAGATGACCTGTTGAAGTACAAGAGAAAAAATGTATTAACTGGGGTAGAAGGGTGAACTGGAAAGCTGTATTTCCACCCCAAATGAGATAGAAACTACATCATTTATTTCATCAGTCAGTCAATCCTTCAATAAATACACAACTATTGCATGCAAAGTACTTGTGCTATAGGATGCAAGAAATAGAGAATATATATAAAATATAGTCCTTCCCTCATGAAACTTATTATGTAATAAAAATAAATTTAGCTAATTTGGTGGGGAGGGAAAAAAAGAGCTCAAATCAATTGTTTGGTGACAAAGAGGGGAAGCATCTGGATGAGTGATTGTTTTGACATAATTGCTTTTTATGGGAAACCAAATTGAAAAAATCCATCAATCATCCAGACATTTTCAAATATCCTTCTGGACTTTAGAGAAGGAAGTAAAAAATAGGAATGGATGTAAGCATTAATCATGATTATTCCATTTAATAGCTAGGTTATAAGACTTCCAGGTTATATTAATCAATAAACATTTATTAAGCACCTACTATGTGCCAACCACTGTGCTTAGCACTGGAGATATGTTACTATCATGATGAAAGAGTAAACCTTTTTTTCTATACTGCCTCTTAAACATTTCTGAAACAAATTATATACCAAACAAACAGCTGTTTCAACAGCTACTTCAGCTGTCTAGTACACCTGGAACCTCCTGGTTGATGCCTACTTTGAGCTCCCTCAGCACCCCCTGCCCTGTCCACCTACCATGCTACCACTGAAGCTGCACTCCCTGACCCAAGGACCCAACCTACATCCTTGCAACAAAACCCAACTCTACACTTGGTGCGCCCCCATCCCAGCTCCATCTCTTTCTAGTACTGTCAAGAACAAGATTCACGGTCGCTTAAATTTGCTATGGCCAATGTCAGTGTAGGACTGTGTTGGAAGAGATTTCTGCCAAAGAGTGGAAGAACAGAGGAAATGGACACCATGAGCATGTTTTAAGTGGGAGAAACCTGTGTAGTATTATCTAAGCCTCAGGAAAGAGCCTAAATTCACTAGCTTTTCAGTCCTGTCCATCTCTTCATGATCCCATTTGGGGTTTTCTTGGCAAAGATACTAGAGCAGTTTGCCATTTCCTGCTCCAGCTCATTTTACGAATGAGGAAACTGAGGCAAGCAGGGTTAAGTGACATGCCCAGGATCACGTAGCTAGTAGGTATTTGAGTCAGATTTGAAATCAATAAGAGGAGTCTCTCTAACTTCAGGCCTGCCTATCTATCTATCACACCACCTAGTTGCCCTAAAAATCCTGCTGTCCCTGCCTTATCAATTCTATATCCACCTCTCTACAGGTGCTTTTCTAGACTTTTTCATCCCTTTTCAAACTTCCCCTACTTTCTGTTTCCCCAGCTCTCTCAGTTGATAACCTTGCCTCATATATAAGAGAAAAATTTGCCTTAAGTTCCTCTCTTAAACTAAATTCTCCTTTTTCTCATTTAAGTCCCATGCCTTCTTTTATTATCTCTTCCTTTACCCCTGTCTCACATGATGAGGTGGCCTTATTCCTTACCAAAGCTAACCTCTCAAAATTCTATCTCATTGGGGCAGTTAGGTGGTGCAGTTAGGATAGCCCTGAAGTCGGGAGGACCTGAGTTCAAATATGGCCTCAAACACTTAATATTTCCTAGCTGTGTGACCCTGGGCAAGTCACTTAACCCCAGCCTCAGGGAAAAAAAAAATCCCATCTCATTCTGCCTCCTCCAGTAGATTGCTATCTTTTGATTTATGTAGAATGTTCAGGGATAATTATACTTCTTGAATGAGGACTTGGTGAACCTTTTTCAATACTGTTCATCCACCTTTGGTAGCTACTTGTTCCCCAAGTCTCACCTGTGGTTCCAAAAAGCATTTACAGTTGGCCATACCTTGGTAAAGTCATCTCAGCAGATAAAGGTACAGGTAGTCAATTGTCCTCAAACCCATCAGTAAATTATGGTGATATCTACCATAAGCATGTGAAAACTTCCCTTGGTGGAATGCGAAAATGAAATAATTTGTTCCAGTGGTGGAAAGTGGAACAAATTATTTTCATTTTCCCATTCCACCAAGGGAATGGGAAGTGGTGGGAAATGGCTGAAACAAATTCTGTGGAGACTTAGAGCTTGGTGAGATGCCAAAGTCATCCATTGCATCCTAAGGCATTGCCAATCATGATTTTTGTCTTGCCACTGGACTTAGCTGACTCTGGAAGAGAGAGTGAGATTAATGGCTTTGTGCCACTTTCTCACTTAAATCCAACTCATGAACAAGTTAAGACTTCACTCTGTGATGTCATTGGTCCTCTTTGAAAATGAAGGATGAACAATATTTTCAATCTCTTCCTATCAATTGGCTCAATTGAATTGCCTGAGGATTTCACTTTTGCAACCTCTCTCAAATATGCTCTCTCCTTTCCTCTGACACTGTTACTGCTCTAATGCAGGTCCTTATCACTTCACACTTGAACTATTAAAATAGTATGCTGTTGGTCTGCATGCTTCAAGTCTTCCCCCCATTCTAATATACCCTCCACTGAGCCACAAAAGTGATTTTCCTAAAACACAGGTGAAAATATGTCATTTTCCTACTTAGTAAATTCAAGTGGCTTTCTGTCACCTCCAGGATCAAATGCAAAATCCTCTGTTTTGAATTCAAAAATTTTCATAATCTAGTACCCTCATAACTTTCAATTTTCTTATGATTTACTGCCTAGTATGTACTCCTCAATTTAGTGACACTGGCTTCCTCGTTGTTTCATGAACAGAATACTCCATCTTTGGTTCTGGGCATTGTCTCTGGCTATCCCCATCCCTGTAATGTTCTCCCTCTTCATCTTCCTTTAAGGAGGGGAAAAGTTGGAACAAAAGGTTTTGCAATTGTCAATGCTGAAAAATTACCCATGCATATATCTTGTAAATAAAAAGCTGTAATAATAATAAAAAGAGAAACTCTACCAATGTATATTGATATCCACTTTGCAACTTAGTCTTAAAGTTGTCTGGATCATCAAGAAATTCTATAACCTGCCTATAGCCACATAGCAAGCATATGTCAGAAATGGAACTTGAAGTTAAGTCCTTTTACTCCATGGCCAGTTCTCCATCCATGTTAGCACAGTGAACATTCTGCTCATATCTGACCTTATCTTTCCCAGGTTAGCTTATTGTCCCAGTATCTGAATTCATTTGTATGGGCTTAGAGCCCCTGATTCACCAGTTTTCAAAATTTACGTCCCAAATCCCTCCAATCAGCTCCAAGGTGTCCCTGGCACTCTGGGCAATTTAATAAAATAGACAAAAGAATCCAGTCTCCTTTTCTTAACCACAGGATGATTGTAACATCCTTATTCTTTAAAGTCCTTCAAAACTTGCATTTTTATAGAGGTTTCTACTTGAGCCCCCAAAGGATTCCTCACCTAATCTATGGCATTTGGAAATCAGGAGAAGTTTTTAAGTAGATCTGACACTAGTGGTGTGCCTGCTGGGCTTTGACGGGATTGAGGGTGACAAGAATACTGAAGCTCTCACAGAGGAATTTAGAGGGGGAAACCTGACAGGGCCTTAAGTGTTGGTATCAATATCCTGGTACTGTCTATGAGGGCATCCGAAATGCTGAGACCTCAGAAAATCCTGACAAAACTACCTGTCTAAGAGGCAATTATGGGTGCCAAGGCCTCATGTGTACAAAAGATTAATTCAGTCAGATGAACTCAGAGGATGTATTAAATAGATATGAAAACTTGAATGAAGCACTAAGGGCAAGGGAATTGTATTTGAGAGCTAGGTAAAGAAATCAGATAAGGCACATGATAATTGTTTAGCTGGCTCTCCTCTTTCTCCTCCTTTTTTCTCCTGCTCCCCAAACTTTTTCTCTGTCATTTCTCCTCAATCATCTATCATTATTCTCTGTCTCTCTCTTGTCACTTTCCCCAATTTCCCTAGTCTTTTCTCTCTCCTTTCTCTCTTTTCTATGTTCTCTCATTTCTCTTTTCCTACTTCCCCCTCTTTTCTCTCCTTTTCCCCCCCAACCACTGTTCACTTTTCCCCTTTCTTCTCTCTCCCCAATTTTCTCTCCCCTTTCTCCAAAGCTATTCTCTTTTCCATGAGCTTTTTTTTTCTTACTCTGTTTCCTTTAATTTCTTTTCTCTCCACTTATTTTCCTTCTTTCTTCTCCCTCTCTGCAAACTTTTTAACCTCCCTTATCTTCTCTCTTCCCTCTTTCTAGTCTCTTCTCTCTTTCCATTATCCCTACTTCTTGCTTTTGTCATCTAAATCCTCAATGAGTTTTGTCTCCTCCATCAATTTTCCCATTTCTTTTATCTCCTTGAAATCACCCCTCTTTTCTTTGTCCTGCTCAAAACTCTTCTTTCTTCCTTTCCTCTCAGCAATGTTTTGTCCTATTCTCCAATTTCTTTTTTTTTTAATTTTCCTGTCTTCCAAATACTTAATGTATTCTTTCCTCTCTCTTATCCTTATATTATTACCCCCCTGTCTGTATCCTCTCTCTAATAACTTCTATATTTTCCTATACTCCAATATTTTATTTTGTTCAGATGAGATTACTCAATTATTTTTTGTTTAATTGTTTTACTATACTACAAAATGTTTCTCACAGTGTAGGAAGGATATGTAAATTGCAAACATTTCTACTTCTTGTTTGCAATGGAAAAAACAAAACATGTCAACAAATACTAAAAATATGAACAACAAAATCAGATCATGCCATACTAATCTCATTTTCTACTTTGACAGAGATAAGATATTGGTAGTTTAAGTAATGTTTTCATTAAAATTTATATAGATTTCTATAAAGCATTTGATGAATTCATTTGAACTGTTTTTATAAAAATAACATGGAAATATATAGATTAAATTATTATGTCATCAAGATAACTGGTTGAGGAGTTAGAACCAAAAAGTAATTACTAATGAATTAATATCCATTTAGAATGAGCTGACAGTGGCACAATCAAGAGAGATGATATAGCAGAGAGTAGCAACATTCAGTAAACATCTTTTATTTGTCAAGTTTTATGCTGAATATTGGGGATATAAAGAAATGTAAAAATAGTCCTTGTTCTCAAGGACCTCACTGTCAAATAAGGTAGATAACATGAAAACAACTATGTACCAACAAAAGATATACAGGATAAATTGGGGGAAAAAATCTCAAAGGAAAGGCAGTATCAGATATCAGAAAAGCCTTCTTATAAAAGGTAAGATTTTGGCTGGGACTTGAAAGAAACCAGGGAAGTCAGGAGCCAGGAAATGAGAGAGAATTCTAGGCATGAGGAGGAAGGAGACTATTCATTTATTATGTAGACTGTCTCATACAAAGAATAGAGAGAAGGCTAGTGTCACTGAACTGAAGGGAACATGGGGAAGAGTAATGTATAAGAAAAATTGGAAAGGTAGTGCATGAGAACATGTATTGAAGATACTTAAACATTTAAAAAGAGAATTCTATATTTGATCCTTGAAATGATAGGGAATCAATGGAGTTTGTTTAATGAAGGTGATGATATGACAAACCTATACTTTAGGAATAACACTTTTATATTTGAGTAGACAACAGAATGGAGTAGGGACAAATGAAGCAGGAAGACCAACCAGCAAGTTATTGTAATGATCCAGGCATATTAGTATTGATAATTTGGACTAAGGTTATTGAAGTGTCAGAGGAGAAAATAGGGCAAAGAAAAGAGGTGTTATGAATGGTGCTGTTTGCCCTTTGTTTTAGAAAATAACTATTACCCCCAACCAAAAATTAAACTTGAAATACAAAAATTAAAAGGAGAAATCAATAATATTGAAAGTAAAAAAACTATTGAATTAATAAATAAAACCAAGAGTTGGTTTTATGAAAAAGCCAAGAAAATAGATAAGCCTTTGGTAAATCTGATCAGAAAAAAGAAAGAGGAAAATCAAATTGTTAGTCTTACAAATGAAAAGGGGGATCTTTCCACCAATGAAGAGGAAATTAGAGAAATAATAAAGAGTTACTTTGCCCAACTTTATGCCAATAAATTTGATAACTTAAGTGAAATGGATGACTTCCTCCAAAAATATAGGCTTCCTAGATTAACAGAGGAGGAAATAAATTGCTTAAATAGTCCCATTTCAGAAAAAGAAATAGAACAAGCTATTAATCAACTCCTCAGGAAAAAATCCCCTGGACCAGATGGATTAATATGTGAATTCTACCAAACATTTAAAGAACAATTAGCCTCAATGCTATATAAACTATTTGAAAAAATAGAGAATGAAGGAGTCCTACCAAACTCCTTTTATGACACAGACATGGTACTGATACCTAAACCAGGTCGATCAAAAACTGAGAAAGAAAATTATAGACCAATTTCCTTAATGAATATTGATGCTAAAATCTTAAATAAGATATTAGCAAAAAGACTTCAGAAAATCATCCCCAGGATAATACACTATGATCAAGTAGGATTCATACCAGGAATGCAGGGCTGGTTTAATATTAGGAAAACTACTAGTATAATTGACCATATTAATAATCAAATTAATAAAAAACATATGATCATCTCAATAGATGCAGAAAAAGCATTTGACAAAATCCAACATCCATTCCTACTAAAAACTCTTGAGAGTATAGGAATAAATGGATTATTCCTTAGAATAATCAGGAGCATATATTTAAGACCTTCAGTAAGCATAATATGCGATAGAAATAAACTGCAACCTTTCCCAGTAAGATCAGGAGTGAAACAAGGTTGCCCACTATCACCATTACTATTCAATATAGTACTAGAAACGCTAGCCTCGGCAATAAGAGCCGAGAAAGAGATTCAAGGAATTAGAGTAGGAAATGAGGAAATCAAACTATCACTCTTTGCAGATGACATGATGGTATACTTAGAGAACTCCAAAGACTCTGCTAAAAAGCTATTAGAAATAATTCAAAATTTCAGCAAAGTGGCAGGATACAAAATAAATCCACATAAATCCTCAGCATTCTTATATATCACCAACAAAATGCAACAGCAAGAGATACAAAGAGAAATTCCATTCCAAACAAATGTTGAGAGTATAAAGTATTTGGGAATCCATCTACCAAAGAATAGTCAGGAATTATATGAGCAAAATTACAAAACACTTGCCACAAAAATAAAGTCAGATTTAAATAATTGGAAAAATATTCAGTGCTCTTGGATAGGCCGAGCGAATATAATAAAGATGACAATACTCCCCAAACTAATCTATTTATTTAGTGCTATACCAATCAGACTCCCAAGAAACTATTTTAATGACCTAGAAAAAATAACAACAAAATTCATATGGAAGAATAAAAGGTCGAGAATTGCAAGGGAACTAATGAAAAAAAAGTCAGAGGAAGGTGGTCTAAGTGTACCTGATCTAAAGCTATATTATATAGCAGCAGTCACCAAAACCATTTGGTACTGGCTAAGAAATAAAACGGTAGATCAGTGGAACAGATTAGATACAAAGGACAAAAAAGGGTACATCTATAGCAATCTAATCTTTGACAAACCCAAAGATACCAACATTAGGGACAAAAATTCATTATTCGGAAGAAACTGTTGGGAAAACTGGAAATTAGTATGGCAGAAATTAGATAAGGACCCACACTTAACACCATATACCAAGATGAGATCAAAATGGGTCCATTATTTAGGCATAAAGAATGATATTATAAATAGATTAGAGGAACAGAGAATAGTCTACCTCTCAGACCTGTGGAGGAGGAAGGAATTTATGACCAGAGGAGAACTAGAGATCATTATTGATCACAAAATAGAAGATTTTGATTACATCAAACTAAAAAGTTTCTGTACAAACAATACTAATGCAAACAAGATTAGAATGGAAGTAATAAATTGGGAAAATATTTTTAAAAGTAAAGGTTCTGACAAAGGTCTCATTTCCAAAATATATAGAGAACTGACCCTGATTTATAGGCAACCAAACCATTCTCCAATTGATAAATGGACAAGGGATATGAACAGACAATTCTCAGATGATGAAATTGAAACTATTTCCACTCATATGAAAGAGTGTTCCAAATCACTACTGATCAGAGAAATGCAAATTAAGACCACTCTGAGATACCACTACACACCTGTCAGATTGGCTAAAATGACAGGAACAAATAATGATGAATGTTGAAGGGGATGTGGGAAAACTGGGACACTGATACATTGTTGGTGGAGTTGTGAAAGAATCCAGCCATTCTGGAAAGCAATTTGGATCTATGCCCAAAAAGTTGTCAAACTTTGCATACCCTTTGACCCAGCATTGCTGTTATTGGGATTATATCCCAAAGAAATACTAAAGAGGGGAAAGGGACCTGTATGTGCCAAAGTGTTTGTGGCAGCCCTTTTTGTTGTAGCTAGAAACTGGAAGTTGAATGGATGTCCATCAATTGGAGAATGGTTGAGTAAATTGTGGTATATGAAGGTTATGGAATATTATTGCTCTGTAAGAAATGACCAGCAGGAGGAATATAGAGAGGCTTGGAGAGACTTAAATCAACTGTTGCTGAGTGAAATGAGCAGAACTAGAAGATCACTATACACTTCAACAACAATACTGTATGAGGATGTATTCTGATGGAAGTGGAAATCTTCAACATAAAGAAGATCCAACTCACTTCCAGTTGATCAATGATGGACAGAAATAACTATACCCAGAGAAGAAACACTGGGAAGCGAATGTAAATTGTTAACACTAATATCTGTCTGCCCAGGTTACATGTACCTTCGGAATCTAATGCTTATTGTGCAACAAGAAAATGGTATTTACACACATGTATTGTATCTAGGTTATAATGTAACACAAGTAAAATGTATGGGATTGCCTGTCATCGGGGGGAGGGAGTAGAGGGAGGGAGGGGATAATTTGGAAAAATGAATTAAAAAAAAAAGAAAATAACTATTGACATAACAGGTGATATCTTGACTTGTATACAAATTGGATTTTAGAGAATCAGAATTGCACAAAATTATCACCCTCATTTGCTCTTCCAGAATTATTGAGGTCTAGTGGCAAGACAATTGTTAGAATGACTAGCCCTGCCCTGGGATGCAATGGATGTCCTTGATGTCTTTAATGTCTGAGCAAGTTCTAAGCATTCCACAGCACTGGCTTTAATAACCATCGTGGTCATTGGAACAAATTGTTCCCATACACTCATTCCACCAGGGGTGTGTCTACCCCTAGCATGAGACTTCCCCTGGTATAAGTGAACATCAGAATAGAGGAGTTAAATCTGAAGAACCAAATAACCAAAATAATTTCTGAAAATTATCAGTACAAAGATGGTTATTGAATTGACAGCAGCTCATGAAATCATCAAGTGAAATAGTATGAAGAAGAGAAGAAGGTACAAAAAAGAATCACAGGAATCAATTGTTAATGGACATAAACTTGATGGAGATCCAGCAAAGAAAATTGATGAATGGCCAAACAGGTAGGAGGAAAAAAGGAGAAAATAATGTCATGAAAACCTAGTTAGAAGAGGCTATCAAGGAGAAGACTGTAATTAACAATGACAAAAGCTACAGGGAATTCCAAAAGAATGAGGATTTAGGAGAGGAATTTAGAGACTTATTGAGAAGATCTGAGAGCAGTTATTACTTCTATGACCTTGGGCAAATCTTGTGCAAGTTTTCTCTTTCATTAAATGAGAGGGTTGGACTCCTGAAGTCTTAGCCAGCTATAAAGTTATGATTCTGCTACTTAATATTTTAATAATGATTTGGATGTTATACATATTAAATTGAAACAGGGACTATTTGTGAAGGAAGAACTCTCCACCAGCTACATCAATTGCCATGTACAAGCAGGTAAGCCCAAGAGCCTCAAGAACATCAATTCCCTCCTTCTCTCCTCTATACCATTGACTCTGGCTCCAATTCTGCCTCTCTTTCATGCTTAGTGAAATGTGGTAATTTTATTTCCTCAATATCTTATACCAATGATAATATATGTATAAAGCATTTTATGATTTACAAGTCATCTTAGAAAAATTGCCTTTCTTTAGTCTGAAAACCCTGTAATACAAGATATATAATGTTTTAAAATCCTCCTTCAGAGGAACTTGCTTCAGAATTCTTTTTATAATTACTATTGCTGACTGTATTTTCCACCATTTATTCTCTCTCTTTCACCTTGTACATCTTTAAAAGTATTTTGCTACCTACCACTCCCTCCCCCAATATACCCTTTCTTTTATCAACCTTTCCCCTTTCTGTATTCCATTTTCCCCCTATTTTCCTTCATGGTAAGATAGATTTCTATATCCATATTGAGTGTGTATTTTATTACCTCTCTGAGCTAATTCTGATGAAAGATTCATTCACTCACCACTTCCTCCCTCTATTCCCCTACATTTTGAAAGTTTTTTTCTTGTCTCGTTTTTATGGCAGATAATTTATGCCATTCTCCATTTCCTTTTCTCCCAGTAATTCTGCTCTCACCTCTTAATTTTATCATTTAAAGATATTATCCCTTCATATTCTACTCTCATCTGTGCCCTCTATCTATAAATACTTATTCTAACTGCCACAATAGTGATAAAGTTCTAATGAGTTATAGGTACCATCTTCCCATGTAGGAATGTAAACAGATAAACTTTATTAAGTACCTTATGATATGATTTTCCTGATTACCTCCTTATGTTTCTCCAGAGTCCTGTATTTGAAAATAAAATTTTCCATTCAACTCTGGTATTTTCATTATGAATACTTGAAAATATTCTATTTCAATTTTTGCACTTTCTCCTGAAGAATTATACTCAGTTTTGCTAAATAGGTGATTCTTAGTTGTAATCCTAGCTATATTGTTCTCTGAAATATCATATTCCAAGCCCTTTAGTCATTTAATACAAAAACTGCTAAATCACTGCTAAATATAAATCTGCTAAATCACTATGGTTCCACTATATTTGAATTATTTCTGGATGCTTACAATATTTTATTCTTGACTGGATAGTTTTTCAATTTGGCTATAATATTTCTGAGAGCTTTAATTTTGGTATATCTTTTAGGGGATTATTGGTGGATTCTTTCAATTTCTATTTTACCTTCTGATTCTAGAATATCAGGATGATTTTCCTTGATAATTTCTTGAAAAGTGATGTTCAAGCTCTTTTTTTTTTTTGATCATCACTTTCATATAGACCAATAAATTTTAAATTATCTCTCCTGGATCTATTTTCCAGTTCAATCGTTTCTCCAATGAGATATTTCACATTTTCCTATTTTTTTTTGTTTTACTTCATTGTATCTTGATTTTCATAACGTCATTAGCTTCCATTTGCTCAATTGTAATTTTTAAGGAATTATTTTCCTCATTGAGTTTTTGTACCTCCTTTCCCATTTGGACAATTTTGCTTTTTAAGGCATTCTTCTCCTCATTAGCTTTTTGTATTTCCTTTTGCACCACTCTCAATTCTTTTACTGTATTTTCCTCTTTCTAACTTTATTTTCAAAATATTTTTTGAGCTCTCCTATAGCCTGGGACTAGTTCTTATTTTGCTTTGTTATCCTCTGAGTGTGTGTTTTGATTTTTCTTATCATAATAACTTTCTGTGGTAAGAAATGATCGATCATTTTCCTAACCTATTACTGAGCTTTTAAATCTATTTTACAGTAGAGCTGTGTTTTCAGAGTACAGGGTACACTGTCTCAAGATTCAGGGATTTTGTACAGCTGTTTTCAGAGATCCTTCTAAGCATCTTACCAAAAGGAGAACCATGTGGAAAAAAGAAAAAAAAATCTCCTCAGCTCCTTTTTGGACTCTATAGTCAGACACTGTCCTAGAATCTCAGAATCACCAAATTTCAACATCAAAATTTTTTAAGATACCATCTAGTCCAATCCATATATTGACAAAAATATTTCCTACAACCTACTTAAGAGTGATCATTCAGCCTTTGCTTGAAGTCCTCTAGTGAGGACTTCACTCTTTTCTAAGGCAGCCCATCTACTTTGGAACAACTCCCATTATTAGTTCTCCCTTGGCCTTACATCAAATATAAAGCTTCCTCTGTAAAATGTCATCCAGGACTCCTACTTCTCTCTTCTAGGGCAAAACTCTTTTCCTTATTATACCCTTCAAATATTTAAAGACAGTTGTAGTATCTTTCTTCTCCTCTCCGATCCTCTCCATCCAAATCTTCCCTTCTCAAGGATTCTCATTTCCAAGCTAAATATCCCCAATTTCTTTAACTGAAGCAAAAGCAACATGTACTTGAGGACTTTTTCCATACTAATTGAAAAAATAATATGGCAGATAAACTTAAATGTTAAAAGATTTTAACTTTTATTTCCTTTAAAAAAAAATGGTAGGCTAAATATTGCCATGTCCCTGATGACATTAAAAAGTTTTTGTTTTTTTTTTAATTTGAAAAATCTTCCTTCTCTTCTACTCAGTACTCTTACTGGAAAAACAAAAAGAAAACAAATCTGCATTTTATGTAATCAAGCAAAATACATTCCCACATTGGCAATGTCCAAAAACATGTCTCATTCTGCCTATCTATAGGGTCTATTACTGCTCTCAGAATGTAGGTCATATTCTAAATCATTGGTCTTCTGGAAGTGTTGCCAACTATTGTCTTATTGGAGTATTTAAATGTAAATTATCTTTTTTACGATATTGTTGTTATAATAAAAATAACTCTTCTGGTTCTGCATTCATACCATCTTCTCCTTGAATGTCCAACTGTATAAAATAAATCCATTCCTACTGTTTTCTTCTCTAGTATGTCCTCCCCACTTTTTTTCCTGTTAAAATAATCAAAATGTAACAAAAATTTTTCGCTTGTGATCCCTTTTATTTTACTCCTTCTTAGTTCCTGCTGATATCATGGTTCTTAGATATTTTCATCTTTATTCCATCTCCATTATAAAATGAACATTTCATCCTTAGAAAGCACTTTTCTGATTGCTCACTTGTATTTGCTTTTTTTCATGTTCCTCTATGCTACTATGTTTTCATTTTGTATATTCAGTGTGGGTATTTTTGTCAGAAATCTTTGGGCCATCTTCTATTTCCTTAAAGAGCCATGTCTTTTACTCTGAATATTTATACTCAGTTTTTGCTGGGTAAATTGTACTTGAATGAAAGCTTATATCTTTTTGTATTTTGGAATATTGTATCCCATTTTCTCCTCGCTTTTATACATGGCAGCTAAATCTTTAGAGATCTTAACTGTAGTTCTTTGATACATAAACTCTTTCTTCTTAGCTTCTTCCAACATTTTTTTTCTTTGACCTAGAAACTGGATTTTTTGATTGTAATGCTTTCAATTTTGACTTTTTCTTAGGAGTTAACCAGAAGATTCTTCCTTTTTAACTTTCCCCTCTGACTTTAAGAGATCTTGGCAGCTTTCTTTAATGATTTCTTGCATATGCTATTTAAGCTCTTTTTTGCCACAACTCTGAGTAACCCAGTGATTCTTATATCTCCTTTATTTTTCTAAGTTAGTTCTTTATAGGAGGTATCTTATATTTTCTTATATTTCCCCCAATCTTTTGACTTTGTTTTATTTTGTTTTGTTCCTATTTGTTGACTCATGAAGAAATTAACTTCTGTTTCATACCTTCTATTCATCTTTATTATTTTTGTTTATTTATTCATTCTTTCAATAATCAATTCTAGGCAACTCCAAGATGCTGGCTTAGCTAAAAGAACTTTCAGGGTTGAGTCTCTGATCTTAACCTCTATAGGGGGACCAGCTTGAACTACTTTCTTAGTTAAAGTATTAGATCTGTTAGCTTATTTGATTAACACTGCTTTGGATTTTTGACTGTGAAGTCTACATTTAGGCCAAACATCAGTCCTGGATTGGGGTTGAGTTCAAAATCAACTCTAAGCAGCTCTGTACTCTAGGGTATAATTTACAGCTCTGGACAATGGATCTATAGTCTTGCTCATCTTCTCCAACCCCCAGGAGATATCGTATAATTGGAATGGATCTGATGACAAGTTTTTAATCAGCTTTGCCTGTCCCTTTTATGTTTTCCTAGCTCAGAGCTCTGGACTTTGAGTTTATATTCCTGATCAGTGGTATTAGTCTGGGTTTATGGATGAATCTGTAATCCATTCTGCATGACTAAGCTCTGAGTTCTAATCATTCTATGGATGATCCCTCCATGCTGGTTTTCAACCCACAAATGAGTTCATGATCACCTTTGGACATCCTAATTTTACTGGTGTTGCTTAGGTATCCTGGAATCCATCTCTATTCAAAAGTTTGTGCTTAATAATCTGTGAGTGGTTTGAAAATGTGATTTTAGACTGAAAAATTGCATCAGAGCTTCTCCTTTTTTCTTGATAACTATTCAGTTTATAGTTCTTTTTAGAAGGTTATTGGAGAAGTTATAGGTAAAAAATGAACTGTACGATTTCCTCTACTCTGCTATTATAGCTAGTCTCCACATAAGTGAAATTTCTAATGTCTCATAGCAGTTTAAGTGGCACAGCTAAAGCTCAAATCAGATGTAAGTACTTCTAGACCTGTGATCCTTCTTCTATAACAAATTTCTTTATGATGATGATGATGATGATATTTCTATATTTATAAATTTTATCATATTTTATCCTCACAACAATAATGTTTTATTGTATCTATTTTTTACAGATGAAGAAACTAAGACATAGATTACATGACTAGCTTAGGGTTATATAACTAGTAAGTATTCTGACAGAATTTGAACTCAGTTCTTGTTGATTCTAGGTACAACACTTTACTTGCTGTACCACCTGGTTACTGTAATTGATAAATTAACATTTCTCCAGGTTAGTTTTTCCTTTGTTCTACCACTTCCAAGGATTTGAGGATCAGAGCTTGATTTTTGAAATTTGTACACTATCGGTTCAGAAAATAGAAGGGACTCTCTCTGCTTATTACTATACATAGGAGGTTTTTGGTGTTTCAATTTTCCTTGTAGTACATGAAACTCAAGTCATGACAAAATAAAGACCTATGATACATGTCTGTGACTTTAAAATATGCATTATTACAGACTATCCCTTGCTTCCTACTCCCTTTCTTCCTCTTGTAGTACCCTAAGTTTCTACCTAGCATGTGTAGTGCTAATTCTGACATATAAAGGACTGACATTTCAGAAAGAGAAAATTACTTGGACCAAAACCTGACAATGAGATGACATTGACATTTAAATAAATTGACTTTTACGTTTAAAGATTCTATCTGGCCAAGGTATGATCTCAATTTTTGGAGTATCTTTTGAGAGAGGAGATTTTAAAATTATTTAATTTGTCAAGTTTCTTGAGAGGACAGAAGAAAAATTCCATTGTTTCCTTGTGGAAGGACAAAAAACAGACATTGTGTGAAATCCAGGACTGATGAATATCAGGATTATATGTAGAAGGAGAAAAATGCTGGATTTGGAACGAGACAATCTAAGTTCAAATCCCACATCCTTTTCTTCTTATCAAGAATGACCTTGAGAAGGGCGTTCAATTTTTGAGTTTTCTAATGTATAGTGAATGGATGTTATATTAGATATTGTTTAAGGTTCCTTCCAGTTCTGCCATTTAGTATTCTAGGTTTTATTTGCTAATACTTTATATTCTAAGGTCCCTTGCAAATATTACAAACTATGTTCCTTCCCAGATCTAACAGTCTATGTTCTAATACACTTTCCCTCTCTGATATTCTATAGAAATTGTCAAAATGTAAGACTCACATTTCCCTTTTATCTGGAAAGAACTATGAAGGCATACATTTCTAGGCAAAAACAGTCACATCCACACTGTCACATGGAAGAAGGTTGTTTGGTACTTGCTCCATTCTCCTTGGTCTGGTAGGAAAATTTCTCGAATTAAATCTTAATTTACTTCTTTGTAAATTCCCCATTGCTAATTGTTCCATCTGTAGTCAAGTAGTTAAGGCCTTGACTATATAAGAACTCTCACTTAATTTATCATTCACATTTTCTCATTAATCTTCAATCTCTTCCTGTCAATTGACCATTTCTACTGCCTACAAATACATCTCTTCCATCTTTGAAAAACCCTCACTTGATTTATCCATTCCCACTAGCTATTATTCAATATTTCTCCTCCTTTTGATATAATCCTCGAAAAAGCCATCTACAATAAGTTCCTCCATTTCTTTTATTCTCACTGTATTCTTAGTTTGAACCTCATCATTTAACTGAACTATTTTCTCCAACGTTACAAGGATTCTCTTAATGGAAAAAATTATAGGAACTCTTCTGAACCCTTATCCTTTTTCTTCTTAGCCTTTTATACCTTCTTCATACTCTTTGCTCTCTAAATTTTCACACTACCACTCCCTCCTAGTTTTCCTCAATTGGTCTTTCGCAATTTCCTTTGCTGAATAATTATGGAGGTCATTCCTGCCAACCATAGGTGTCCCACCAGGCTGTCCTGACCTTTATTCTCTTCCTTTATTCTATATAATTTGGCAAACTCATCAGCTCCCATAGAGTTAATTATCATTTCAATGATAATGATTTTCAGATTATCCACTTCTCTACTAACCAGGTCTATGTCTTCAAGAGCCTATTGTACAACTCAAATCATGTGCCTTATAGACACCTCAAACTTATGTCTAAAACTGAACTAATCCCCCCCCCAAGCTTACCCTTGTCTATAACTTTTCTATTACTTGAAGGCATCACCATTCTCCCTCTCCCTTGATTATCAATCTAGGTGTCATCCTCAACTCCTTATTCTCTCTCCTTCATACCCAATTAATGACCTAGTCCTGTTATTTTTCTTTCATATCCCTTCTCTGACATTACCACTACCCTACTATATACCCTCATCATTTGACATCTGCACTACTATGGTACTTTTCTGGTTCCTGCTACCACCTCATCTCTTAACATTCTATTCCGTCTTCCACTTAGTGGTTAAATTGATCTTCCTAAAACAAATATATGGTCCATTTCCTCCTAATCAATAAATTCCAGTCCCTTGCTATCACTTCCAGGATCAATATAAAATCATCTCTTTATCATTTAGTCTTTCATAGCCTGTCTTTCTCCTTACTTTTCCAGTCTTCGTATACTCTACTCCTTTAATGAGCTGATGATATTGGTCTCTTTGTTGTTTCTTAAATAAGATGTTCCATCTCCTGAGATCTAATATGTTTCAAATGTTCTCTATGCCTGGAATTTTATGATTTTTTCATCATTGTCTCCTGTTCTCTTTAGCTTTCTTCAAATTTCAGCTAAAATTTTACTTTCTATCAGAATCCCTTCTTAATCCTCTTTGATACTAATGCCTTTTCCCTGGAGGATATCTCAAATTTGTTCTATGTGTATTTTATTAGAACTTTGTTTTTTTTTTTTCTAGTGTCTCTCACATTAGGATGATCAGGAATTGGAGTTTTCTTTTCTTCTTTTTAACCTTTTAAAAATATTTCCAGTGTTCAGCATAGTGACTAGCTCACAGAAGTCAATAAATGCTTGTTGTCTTGACCTTTACTTGCCCTAGATCACACTAATAATAAGGAGTAGTATCAAGACAATAACCCAAGACCTCTGGCTCATCACTGTATCACATTGCCTTCCAGCATATGGCATCTACTGTAGAAAATAAACCTTGAGTCCATTTTATGTAGTAGTCATCGAAATGAACTGAGAATATTTAGCCTAGAGGAAAAAATTCAAAACAAAAGTCTAGAATCCATTAGCTACTTGAAAGGAGTTGATACACTTCCATGAAAAGGGTTTCAATTCTTTTTCTTTTGCTCCAGAAAGCAAAATTAGTAGCAATGGATGGAAAATTTTAGCCTTATATAAAAGAATGTTCCTAACAATTATAGCTATCAAAAAAAAAGGCAAAATGAATTCCCTCGAGGACATAGTATATTCCCACTTTATTGGGAGTCTTCAAAGTAGACTTGTGTGACCAATTGTCAGATGTATTTTCACTGAATTCTTTTTTATGGTTAGGCACTAGGTATTATGATCACTAAGGTGCTTTCCAATCTAAAAAAATTTCATGATTCTGTGACCATATAAAGCTTATCTGTTGTCCCATTTTCCTCTAAAACTTCTTGATTCCTTCTATAGACTTGTAGTTAGGCAGAAGTCATATACTTTTATACTTGAGTTCAATTTCTTGTCTGCTGGTGTTAGAATCAACCTTTCCAGTCCCCCCAAATAACACATGAATATATGGTATAACAAATGCTATACATCTGCCATCATCGGATAACATCCCAGAAAGCCTATAGGAGAAAGCAGAATGTCCTTTTTTCCCCCTCTCATTCTCTCTCTGCTCTATGACCCGAGATTAGGTGGGGGCAGGGACTGTCATTCCTATTTTGAAATATGGAGGTGATATTTTATTTTTGCTAATCACAGTCCTACTATATCTCTATTAAATTTGGCAGTGATTGCCTAATGCCAGCAAAGATTATGAAGATTCTATCCTATAATTCACAGAAAGATAGTGTTCTATGATTCAAAATACTGCCAGAGTAATTTTTATCTTTAGATCTATACTATATGTTTAGTTACCTATCATGAAAAGCTGCAATTTAATTATGATCATTATTGTGATCACAATAATGACTCATCTTTGTATAGCAAATAAAGGTATATAAAATAGTTCACTCACCACTGTGGAGCAGAGAATACACATAGAACTTGTGTATTATAGTGGAGGAGGTCCTGAATTTGGAGTCAAAAGATCTGGTTTTTAAACCATTTTCTCTTATATGAAATTGAACCATTTACTTAACCAGTCTGATTTCAGTATTTTTATTTACATATGACAAAATTAGACTGACTGATCCCTAATGTCTCCTCCAATTCTAGGTGTTTTTTTTTTTTTTAATAATGCTTTAAGGGAAGGACACTTATTGTTTTTGTTTTAAAGATGAGGAAACTGAGGCTTATATGGGTTAAATTAGTTGTACGTGGTCATCCAATTAGTAAATCAGAGTTTTAGCCAGTAGTCTGCCTAGAGTTCAACCATTGTTCCAACAATAATAGCTCTCAAGCATACTGTCAGGAGATTACTTGGTTGATGAGACAGAGTAGATAAAATTACAGAGATCATCTAATCTAACCTCCCCTTTTAACTAATGAGGAAACTGAGACTCAATGAAGATTATTGTCTTGGCTGTAGTCATGCAGATAAGCAGCATAGTAGAGTGTGTGGAGTGCTCAGGGATAACTAGTACCTCTGGTACCTTTTTATGTTGATATTTCACAAGTTGCCCAAGGCTATGAAATCCTCCTAAATTGCTCCAAATTATTTTTTTTTTCATTTTTCAGGTATTTTACCATTCTAAGAACCATCTTTCATTTCTCAAAAATATTTCCTGTAGAGTTTTTTCATTCTTGATAGCAAGGAGGCTAGATAAATAACATTTATTTTTAAAAGTCCTTGCCTTCCAGCTTTGTCATCATCAAGTTTTTAA
Organism: Sminthopsis crassicaudata; assembly: GCF_048593235.1. NCBI lineage: Eukaryota > Metazoa > Chordata > Mammalia > Dasyuromorphia > Dasyuridae > Sminthopsis > Sminthopsis crassicaudata. The sequence continues at coordinate 94,041,243 of NC_133617.1, forward strand.
ATCCTGAGGACAAAGATTAAGGTGAAAGTTCATCAATAATTCTTGGGCAGTTGGGCTGGTTGGCTTCAAAGGAGTTATTGTCACTCAGTCATGGTATGTGAAATGCAGCAACTGTGATGTCAATACAAGGCAAGCATGTGTTTGACCTTGTTTAAAGTGGCTTTCTATCAGCTCTAGGGATTTGAGATAGCCTGTCAGTAATTCAGTCAGTCAGAAAGTATAGAGAAGTAGACTTCTACTGGATACAAAGAAATCTTTCTTAATAATTAGAATTGTCCAAAAGTGGAATGGGGCACTTGATTGTGACTTCCTCGTCAAGGTATGTGTTCAAGTGAAACTAAAGGTTCTCTTGCAGATTTTGTACTGGAAAGGAACTGGAAATTGAGTGGATTCCCACCAATTGGGGAATAACTGAATAAGTTATGCTATCTGAATGTAATGGAATATTATTGTACTATAAGAATGATGAGCAGCCTGATTTCGAAAAAAGTCTGGAAAGATTTACATGAACTGATGCTGAGTGAAGTGATCAGAACCAAGAGAACATTGTACACAACTGTGAGAGGCTTTGCTCTTCAACAGTGAAGTGACTCAAGGCAATTCTATTAGACTTGTTATGGAAAGTGCTATCTGCATCCAGAGATAGAATTCTGAAGACTGAATGTGGATTCAAACACAGTATTTTCATCTTTTGTTTTTTTGTTTGTTTTTTCCCTTTTTGTTTGTCTCTTTCACAATATGATAAATATGGAAATTGTTTTAAAAGGATTCAATGCATTTATATCAGATTGCTTGCTGTCTTGGGGAGGAAGGTGATAAGGGACAGAGGAAGATAAGTGTGGAACACAAAGTCTTATAAAATGAATGTTGAAAATTACATGTAGGGGCAACTAGGTAGCGCAGTGGATAGAACACCAGCCCTGAATTCAGGAGGACCAGAGTTCAAATTTGATCTCAGACACTTAACACTTCCCAACTGTGTGACCCTGGGCAAGTCACTTAACCCCAGCCTCAAAAAAAAAAAATTACATGTATTTGGAATGTATTACATGTATTGAAAATTATTAAATTACATGTATTTGGAAAAATAAAATATTATTGAAAATTATTAAAATTTAAAAAAAAAGATTCATTTGCAGGGATAACTATGGCAAATGTGTATTTACCTCCATGGATAGAAACATACCTGTGAAGAGCAATGGTGCTGTCTGGAACCTGCAGGAGACACAGTGCTCTTTAGATATGAGCAAGATTCCCTCTGAACTTTACTGACTTTCTTAGATTGCTTTGGGGCTAAGACCAAGCTGCACTTTTGCAAAATCAGCCATTTGTGCAGTCAAACTGCATGACTTGATGTTCAAAGCTTGCATAAACATTGGTACATGTACAGCCAACCTGCAGGATATGGAAGTCCAGAAATACCCTTGTGTATGCACTTTTAGACATGGGAGGAGGAGTTGAAATGGCACAAATTCCATTTCTTCAGGCCACCACACCAGTCTATGTGTGCCCTTTATATGGAAATTGTTTACTTATGAGTATTAAGAGCAGAAGACAAAGTCTAAAATCCATGTTAATGGCATCCAACTACTTGCTGCCTTGTTGAGCTAATAAAATTCTCTTAAAGATCAACACATACTATTTGTACCTTTTTGTTCTCATGGTTTTTCCCTTTTGTTCTGATTTTTCTTTCCCAACATGATACATATGGAAATATATAAAATGTAAATTTTAAAAATATATAAAATTTTAAATATAATAAATGTAATATGTAAAATATGTAAATATGTAAATATGTAATATGTAAAAAATGAATGTTCAGAAATAAGAAAAAAATGTTTTTACATGTAACTGGAGAAAATAAAAATAATAAAAGAAAAAAAATAATAAATACAATTATTTTATCTTTCTTTTGCTGAGTTTGTCTCAAGCAAGAATAGGCCTGAAGCAAGTTTTCTCTTAATGATCCCACAATCTTCCATATATTGGGGGTGAATGGATGGGGAGACTGGAGGTAGGTAAGTTTTTGTTTGTTTGTTTTTATTTTTTTTCAGTGCCAAAGTGATGGCAGATGTTTACTATTAGGTAATTTTTGTTATCACAAAGAATATTTTTCTTTTGTTCTTATTTTCATTATGGTATCTTGTCATAAACTATGTCTATTTAAGGAGTGGCTAGGTAGTGGGAAAGCAGAAAAGAAGTGAGGACTCGGAGCACTGAAATGATTAGTTTAAACCCAAACTCAAGATGATTTTCAGGGTGACAGTCAGGCATCTATCACATATAAGTATAATTCCTTGGAACTGACTACTCAGCACTTAGCAAAGGGTCTTGCTAAAAGTTTATTGAATGAATGCAATTAAGTTAATTAATGAACTTATTTGTATAATCCTACCCTAGGACATTTGAGGAATTTCAGAAAAAATAACAGGACCTCTCCTCACTCTAGTAATAAATTACCAAATTGAATTCCAATAGTATAATAAAGAATACTAAATGGTGAATCATCAGAAGACATAGATTTCACTGTATTTCTACCTCTGCCACTAACTGGCTCTATGACCTTGGTACTCTATGAGCCTTGTTTCTTAATCTATAAAAGAAGGATAATACCATCACTATCTGACTAAAAGGGCTGCTTTTTTCCTCTCTCTCTACTTCCCACTTAGCTTCCATTTCTCCTCTGTTCCCTTTGTACCCCCTCCTTTCTTTTCCTACCCACTACCTTCCCTTCCCTTTCTTTTCTTTCCTCCCCATATTTTCTTCCCTCTCCTTTCTTCCTCTTCATTCTCCTCCCTATCCTTAGTCTTATTTAACTCAGCTTCACTGCCTGAGTCAAGATCCCAGCGGGAGTTTTCAGGTCAGAGGCACCATTTTAATCTTGGTGTCACTTTGCACCATTGGCATTTTCCCCCTAAAATTAAAAGCAAACCAAACTCATCTGTCTTCCTGTTCTGATAGGACCAGAAGGCATGTCGAGCACTTGAGGGGAGAGTGTTAACAACAAAAAAGGAGATGTGACAGGCAAATGACAAAGTGCCTCTCATCCAAGAGCCAGTTATCTCCTGCAGTTCATTGACATGAGAAATACAGGTCAGCCTCTCCAACAATTATGGTATGGTCCTCCTGCTGTCTCACTTTCCAGATGACTCAGATTACTTTAGGTTGGGGTAGAAGAAGGTAATATAGAAAGAAAAAAATGGAATTTATAAAAATACTGTCTTCCCTTAAACTGGGGAAATCCTTAGTCACCCCAAGGTACCAACTGCTAAATTCCTAACTACAAGGATATTCACCATATCAAAGCATTGGGAAGGCACATTGAAAGAAAAGGATTATAGTACTTTCTACAGAAAATACAGTATAAAAACCTCACTCAAACAAAAATATATTTAGAACTGGAAAAAACCTTTATGGTAATCTAATTTAACTTCTTTTTAAAGATGAGGAAATTGAGATTCAGAGAAGAGAAGCTAGAATTCACATGTAAGTCCACTGCCTTTCAAATTTATTTGTCTTTCTATATTAAAGATTAAAGTTTTCCCCACAAGGATTGCAGTTCCAATCACAGAAGATAGTTCATGGAGTCCTCCTGGCAATGTCTTATTCCCTCTACACTAACCACAAATACATTCACACATTTATTAGGACCTTTCTTCTCCACAACCTCAGACTAGTTAGAGAAGAGTTTTTATACTTAGTTGCATGGAAGCCAGGAAGGAAGGAAAAGTCAGTGCTACTGACACTGTGTTCAAATACAGTATCTAAAATCTCATCTTGACCCTAATATCTCTGGTTCTAGGACATCCTTGAATGTCTGTCAAACAGTCAGTGAATGTTTTCTGATGCACCAAATTTCTGCATTAAATCTGAGACATAAGGAAGGTAGAATGGTAGCAATGGTGATGTAGAAACATCCATGGATGACAAAGCTAAGAATATGGAAGCCACAGAACAGGGATTTTAATCTTCTGTGTGTCATGGACCCTTTTGGCAGTATGATGAAGCCTATGGAATCTTTTCATAATAAGATTTCAAAGGTAAAAATGCAAAGGATTACAAAAGAATCTCTCTCTCTCTCTCTCTCTCTCTCTCTCTCTATATATATATATATATATATATATATACATATATATATATATGCATATATATATATACATATATAATGAAATTTCATTCATCTATAATTTATATATATATATATATTTAATCACTATAAATTTTCAAGTTCATGGAATCATAGATAAAGAATCCCCTCATAAGTAAGAAAATGATAGAAAGGGGAAAATTCACTAGAAAATTGAAAATATTTGCTATGATAGTAGCAGTAGTAATAGCTGTGATAATAGTAGCAGTATTAGCAGTAACAATAGAAGTAGTACCAGTAGTAATAATAGAAGTAGGAGTAGCAGGAGTAATAGCAGTAGTAATAGAAAAAGTAACACTAGTAGTAATACTAACATTGTTGTTATTGGTGTTTTTGTTATTATTGGATAACAAGTCTTCCTGAGAATACTCATTGTGATGTGGAGATCACCCCCATACTCTTAAAGATCAAGTCAATTTTTTTTAAAATTTTGAAGATGGAGAAATAAATAAATGAGTTTTCCCACTGAGAGTGAGATATCTCAACTAAACCAAGATTTTGTCAAGATAAAAAGATACACTCTTTTCCAGAGCTAAGGCCCAGCAAGCAGCTGGCATAAGAACACTTCTTTGCATACCCTCTCTAGATGATCTCAACCACAGCAAAATCCCAATATTGTTTCATACCAGCATAACATGTCTCTGAGCTTGGACAAGCATTTTTAGTACCTATGTTATGGTCATGAAGTCCTGCTATAAATCAAATTTGTCTCACTGTTGCTGTTACCCCTCATTGTCAGGGCCACAGCTCACTGCATTTCTGTATAGGTATTGAAATCTTCCCATGTGTCTTGGATTCTTCCTATTGGAGTGGGGCTCTGTCACATATGTCCTTGCTCACAATCTGTTTTTCTCACTTTGAAATCATATTTCTTTTTGTGTCCTGACTCCCCTAGCTCTACTATACTTTGATTTACTCCAGCTACCCACAGGGTAGAGGCTGGTTCCTCCTATCCAAGGGGAAATTCTCCAGTGTCAAGTATATCAAGTTAGGAATAGGGACATGATCCAGGTGCAATCTCCTTCTCCCCTGGGTCTTTCTCTCCCTTTAGGGACTGAAGAAAATTTGGGACTGCATATTTTTTCTCTAGAAGCTGATATCCAGAAAACCAGGATCACTCAGGATATTGAAAAATGTTTCTTGAATTTAAATCCATTAAGAGAAAGAGACAAGGAATTATGGTGATAGATCAGAAGGGAAAGTTACAAAGATTTATGGAATATGACTAACCAATCCTAATGTCCAGGATTTATTCATAAGGAACTAAGGCCAGATTTTGAGTCTAAATCAATTCTAACTTCAGAAGATATTTCCTTAGATTTAATAGGCCCTTTTATGATTGGATAAGATATGAAATGTATTGAACAATTCAATTGCAGAGTTTATGTCACGAATTGGAGAGAAATAAAGTATAGATAAGTGGATCTCAGAGTTTATGATGTAGTCAGAGTATAAAATAGACACATATAGCCATGGTATATAATATTACCTTATAAGTGCACTAGTATTTTATAAAAAAAATGTCATGTGGGATCTTAAGGAAATAATACAACTTCAATGATAACAGAAGGCTTTATGGAGCAGGTTTATTTGAGTTGGACTTTAAAAGAGAGTGAGAGAGGGATTCAAGGAGCAAGAAACTTCATAAGCAAAGACTGTGCAATGGGAAATCATCAGGTGGATTTTGGGAACAGTTTGGCTGGAATACAGAGTGTTTGGAAAGATGAAACTGAAAATATTAAGTGATACCAAGTTGGTAAATGCATTGAGGGTCAGGGCAAGGTGCTTAAACTTTACTTAATAGGCAAAAGAAAGTTACTAATAATTTTTGCACAGACCTACTAATTCCCGGGTTGTTCAGATTTATAGCTGAATCTGGGTTATTCTCTTATTCTTTTTGCCTTTAAAATTTTTTCATCTAAAGGCCTCTTGATATGTTCAGCCACCCTCCGTGGAAACAAGCTCCTCACAGTCCTCCTGTGTCACTCTTTGTTCTGAGCCAAGAACCCATCGTTCTGGTTAAGTCCTGCTACAGAAAACCAAATGTCATTCTTTCATTTCATATGCAAAGGCAGCTGTTCACCTCTCCTGTTCTTTCTGAATGAATGAATGAAAAGAGTGTTTAGTAAGTGTTATGTGTCAGGCACTGTGTCAAGCCCTGGAGATAAGTAAGGTAGTCCCTAGCTTCAAGAAGCTTATATTTCAATAGAAAAGGCAGCCCATAAATGGGAATAGAAATAGAAATTGGGGATAAAAAGAAATGACAGCATGGTTTGGAAATATTCACTGTGAAAAAAGGAAAGCTCATCTCTCAGAGCCCAGGATCCCAGAAGCAGAGGCAGAGTTTTGGTGAAAGGAAGAGGAGAGTAGTTATAGGGTATCCAGCATACTATTAAAATGATCACGGAGTTTTTTTCTGCCAAGTTATCTCTCTTCAGTTAGAAGGGCTGGTGAAAATACTATTTATGATCCCATGTCTTTCTGCAGGATCTTAATAAAGGCAGGGAGTTCAAAATGAGGCAGCTGATAATCCTGTTTTCCTCCACCTTGGTTCCAACGTATCAATGCTTCATCTAGTTTTGGTTACTATACATTTAGCATTTGGTCTATAAAATCCAGGTTATGGAAAAGAAATGAACAAGCTGGATTCTAGTTAATAAAGTCAAAGAATATGATGGGAAACCAGAAAATATGTTACATAAGGAATGACTGAACAAACTGGAAATATTTCTTTCAGAAGTTATCTCAGATGTGACCTCCTATGAATCCCTTTCTGATTGCCATCTCCCTCTCCAGTTTCTAGTGCTATTCTTCCCAATTGTTTGTATTTATTTTGCACACACACACACACACACACACACACACACACACACACATATATATATATATACATATTATATTTTAATATATACAATATATGAAAAAATTGATATGTATTTGAGAGCAGGGATCCTTGATATATGGAGAATAGCCTCTCTACCTCTGTTGTGATAATGGCTGCATCTAGAAGAGAGGAAACTTGCTTCCCCCCTTCCTCTTATGGTCCCACACCCTTTCCTCCCAGAAGGGTCTTATCAATATAATACCTAATATGGTGCCTGGAACATAGTAAGTGTTTAATAAATGTTTGTTGGTTGTGTGATGTTTATCCTAAAGAATATAAGACTTTATGGCAGAAATAATTGCTGTCTTCAAGTATTTAAAGAGTAAACCATTTAAAAGACAAATTAATTGAAATGCCAGACAAGCCTAGAAGTCAGAAAGGTGAAAGTTACTGAAAGAAAATATTTTAGTTTAATATAAAGAAACAACTTTGAAATAACCAGAGCTGTCTCAAAAATATAATGGCCCTTCCTATAGATAGTAAGCTCACTTTTCTTGCAAGTTTTCAAGCTGATTCTATCTTCATAATATTTCTCATATGTATCCCCTTCTCTCTCTAGTGCATTCTCTCATCACTTAATGCTTGTACTATTACAAGAGGTATTCTGCTTGGTCTCCCAGGCTCAAGTCTCTCTCCACTCCAATCTATTCTCCATTCATCTGTCAAACTAATTTTCCTAAAGTGTTGGTCTGATCCCTTATTCAATAAACTCCAGTGTCTAGTACCTACCTACAAAATAAAATGTAAAATCCTTTGTTTGGCAATCAAAGCTCTTCATAACCCAGCTTCTTCCTAGGTTTTTTTTTAGTCTTCTTATATCCTACCCCTTCTATGAAGTATTAGATTCCGTAACACAAGCCTCTTGTTCTTCCTCATACAAAACACTTCATCTTCTGACTATGGAAAGTTTCACTGTCTCTCCTTCATTCTCCTTCCTCATCCTCGTCTCCCGGTTTCTCTAACTTCCTTCAAGTCCCACCTAAAATCACATCTCTATAAGAATTCTTTACTAGTCCTCCTTAACCTTAGAACCTTCTCTCTGAGATCAACTCCAACTTAACCTTTCTGTATTTTGTTTGTATATAATTCTTTACATTGTTATCTCCTTACTAAAATATAAGCTTCTTGAGAAAAGGGACTGTTTTGATATATCTCCAGTGCTCAAAATAGTGCCTAGCACATAGTAGGTGCCTTAAAACATTGGTTGATTTGGCTGGGGGCTAGATGACCACAAGTCAGTCTATTGGAGGGCATGCCCTGTTAACACACACACACACACACACACACACACACACACACACACACACACACACATATTTATACACTTTTAAAGACAGACACTGCCTTGGACTGTCTCCTTCATCTTGATCATTCAGGTCTCATTCAGCCTGCTATAGAGTCATCCCAGTATTCAACCACAAATGAAAAATCTGCTAGGTGGCCAATCTTTTAAAAAACAAATTCTGTTTTTATCCTTACCACATTCTCTCCACTACATTAATATTGATTATTTGGAAGTAACACTGTCCCCAGGAATAGGAATAGATATGCCTCATTGCTCTGAACAATTCCTCCATCTCTATTGGGACAGTCACTAGGTAAATTAATCGGGCTCTGACAAACCCTACTTAATGTTAATGTACTTACTATTGATAGAGTGAGATGACATGAGTAAGCTTCAATTTTGCTTCCAAACAGAATTTTCCTGTCCCAAGGCCACTCGGATTTATGGAGCAACTAGCTGTTACCTTGTAAGGTAGCCTATTAAGTATGCAGCCAGGGTATTTAGAATGGCAGTACAGATTTTACACTGGGGAGGGGAGAAAGGCAGAGGATTTAATTCAGGGCTTATCATTATACCAGGACTTGTGTACAAAGTTGTCAAGAGGAATTTTTATGCTATGGAAAGCAATGTTAAAAATGTTCTCAATTGAGGTGAGGGAAGGAGACACTGTCCTGTCAGAGAAAAAAAGATTTCAGGACCTTGGGGAGGTCATGGGGTGGAAAGAGGGGCAGGACAGAGCAGTAGTTCATTCCACATAGTGCGTTATTTGCAAGCTTCTAGTTTTGACTATTCTTGGTAAGTAGGTGTGTAGGTGTGTGTGTGTGTGTGTGTGTGTGTGTGTGTGTGTATGTGTGTGTGCATGCTTATGTGCTCCTGAAGGACTGTTAAGTGCTGTCAGCACTCTCTAAATTTGATACCCTGGGGGAAAGCCTTTATTGTCCCAAACCTACCTTTATCTATGTTTATGAAATTTCATCTGGTTCTCTTCTCTTTCTGTTATTTTGTTTAGCTTTGTTTTGTTTTTAAAGTGAGAAAAGGACATTTTCCATGTCCTTGTCATGGAAAATAATAGACATTCTCCAAGCCTAAAGTTGCATTACCTTCAGGATGAATGTTTGTGTCAGGCTGGGGTGGATTCAGGAGTTTGGCATCCTTAGATACTTACTCTCTTTCATTCAATGAGACAGTGGGGTGTGGTGGAAAGAACATTAGATATGAAATAAGAACTGGATCTGAGGTCTATTGTTGATACTAGCTATATAAGTCACCAAAAAAAGTCACAGTAAAACACTGGACAATTTGGTGTAGGAGAAGAATGGGAATGGAAGAAAGCCATGGAATATGAGAGTCGACTTTTATGCCTAAATTTTGAATATTTCCCTTAAATTTTCATGATTGAAACACTAAGGTATCTGGCAAAGGCTATTTGGGCTAGGAATTCTAGGAAACTTTACAGATCATGAATGGATGGTAGTAGGATAGTGAGGAAAGTTATCTGTACATTCTGTGAACAAAGGTAGCTCTGTGCACAGGGGACAAAGCAAAGCAGGAGAGACCTGTTTTGGAGGCTGGACAGTTTTGAGCAAGTTATTTGAATTTTCCTAAGTCAGTTTTCTATCCATAAAAAGAGATAATAGCTGTTGTACCAAACTAACAGGATAATTGCAAGAAAAATATATACAAAAATTCTCTTTAATTTAATTCAATGCAATAAAAAATCTACTAAGTATCTTCTGTGCATTGTACCAGGTTGAGGGAGATGCAAAGTTCAGAAAGTTTGTTCAAGGTTTTCATGATGCTGCTCCCTCTTCCTTCCCTTCTCACATATCTGTCTACTCCTTCTTCCTCTCCTTTACAGCATCTTCAACCAAGGAATACCTCCTAACTGTTGTTTGTTCTTCATTTTTGAAAAGGACTAATGACATAACACGGTGGAGTCTGGAATCGTGCATGAATTGAAGTGAGGCAGAATTGCACAAAGTTATCAGCCTCACATTCTCTTTCAGTCATCAAAGTAGAATGATAAGAAAAAAGTCAGGATGGGTGAGAATGGTCTAGGATGCAACAGCTGACTTTGGCATTTCTGATGTCTGACCCAAGCTACAAGCCCTCCAAGCTCCCTTCCTGACTACTGGAGCAAACTATTCTCATCTGCCTGTTCTATTGGAGAAGTCTTCACAAGCTTAGGGTAGAAAATACCTAGCTCACTAATAGGCTAGAGGCCCTCTGGGCACTCTCTTAATCTAGTTTAGATCATCTGCCAAGACAGTTTGCCAAGATGTGGCCACTGTGCTTGCCACAGTTTCGTGGAGCCACAGGTGAGAGTTGAATGCCAGGTTGACACCAAAAGTGAATGAGTAGCCCTGAAAAGAGTTTGGCAAACCCTCAGATCAGAGGTGCTGGACATCCTTGAGCACTTCATAAAATCTTCCACTAACACTAGGTGTTCCCCAGTACTCCGTTGTTGGTCCTCTACTCTGTAGCCTTTCACTTGGTGGTCTAATCTGCTCATGTGAGTTTAATTATCATCTCTATAAGCATAACTCTAATATTTGTATTTCTAACAAAAAAGTCTCTCCCAAGCGGCAGTTTAATATCAACATCTCAAAATGGATGTCCCATAGGCATCTCAAACTCAGCATGTCCAAAAACAACTCATTATTATCTTTCCCCACAAACATATTTTTCTTTACAGTTTTTCTGTTACTGTAAAAAAGCATCAAATCTATTCATTCACTTGAGTTTATCGCTTCCATTTTCACCCCACATAAGCAATTTGCTATCAAGTCTTCTTGTTTCTATCTTCGTAGCATCTCCTGTATGTATCCCTTTCTCTTCACTCCTATAACTTTCACCCTGATGCAAGTCCTTATTACCTCATGCTTGAACTACTACAATAATAGCCTTTAGTTTGGTCTTCCTCCCTCAAATCACTCCCCATTGGAGTCTATCTTCCACTCAGCTGCCAAAGTGATTTTTCTAAGGCATTGTTGTTCAGTCATTTCAATTGTGTGTAACTTTTTGTGGCACTATTCGGACTTTTCCTGGCACAGATATTTGAGTGGTTTGCAGTTACTTCTCCATTCATTTTACAGATAAGGAAACTGAGAAAAACAGGGTTAAGTGACTTTCCCAGCATCACACAGCTAGTTAAGTGTCTGAGGCTAAATTTAAACTCTGGTCTTCCTGACACTAGCTCTGGTACTGAGGCACCTAGCCACCTTTTCTAAGGTGTAGATCTATTTCAACTCACTTTCCCTCAAAAACTTAGTCGCATTCTCTCTGTCTCTCTCTCTGTCTCTCTCTCTGTGGCTGTGTGTGTGTATGTGTGTCTCTTTCTCTGTCTCTCCTCTGTCTCTGTCTCTCCATCTTCTCTCTCTCTCTCTCTCTCTCTCTCTCTCTCTCTCTCTCTCTCTCTCTCTCTCTCTCTCTCTCTCTCTCTCTCTCTCTCTCTTTTCCCTAGTCTCCTTATATTTTTCTCCTATGTTCTTTACTATCTAGTTACACTGGCCTCTTGCTGCTGCTAACATAGAACATTCCACATCCTAATTCTGTCCTGTCTGTTGTCTCTTTATAGGATGCTCCTCCTCCCTTCTGTCTTCTTGGCTTCCTTCAATATGTAGCTCGGCTCTAAATACTTCAGAAGACTTCATACCCATCTCAGCCCACCTCCATTTATCTCTCTGCTAGTACCTTCCCTTTGAAATTCCTTTCATGTATGTTGCATTTACCTGGTATGTCCATCGCTATCTGTATGTTGTCCCCATTATAATACAATTTTTTTGAGGACAAGGAACATGTTTTTGTCCTTATTTGAATCCCTAGAACTTCTTGCAGTGGCTGGAACATAATAAGCACTTAATAAATGCTTTTTGATTCATATATTCATACACTTAGATACAGGTTGGACTGGATAACCTCCAAGTTCCTTTCCAATTTTGAAATTCTGTGATTCTGTAACCAACAATATAATATTATGTCGGCCAAGTGCCAAATGTATGGTACAGACAATGTCTAATTATACCTCATGGCAGCATGCTTTGACTACATGCCCAGAAATAGGCTCTTCTCAAGTTTTTGAGAACCTGCCTAGCTAAGTACATAGAGGTTCATCACCAGAAGTTTGGACACAAGTTGATAATTTTGTTTTTATTGTTGATGTGACTATTTAGGACATGTCTATTAAGGTATGGATAGACAGAGATATAAATAGGAATTCTCATATCTTGAGATAATTCATTGTGAGGAAGAGAGGAGTGATAATGAAGAAGACAGTCCAGTCATAGGGAAATTAATACCATAAGGTGAGCCTCTCCTTCTGAGGAGTCTGGCCTGAACCCCAAGGAAGGTTAGAATGGGAGAGAAATCCTGAAAAAAGATTACCATGATAATAGGCCTCTGAAAGTGGCCAAATCCCTAGCCATGAAATCACACATCATGAATTGAATATTGAAATATGATTACAGTGATGATAATAATGAAGATGATGATGATGATGGTGATGAAACTCTGGGTTCAAGCCTGTATCATTTCAAAGTCTTTCCTCCTTGGGGAAGAAGATGCTAATTCTGCTTAAGTGAGATTCAGAGTTAGCATGAGAACTTGAAAGAAGACAGTCTTCTGGTTTCCTGCTTCAAAAGGGGACATACATAGTATAGCAAAGTTTTTTGAGAAGATACCTTGAGTGGGGGAAGGAGGAGGCAGGGAAAGATCTCATTTTTGAAAGAGCCGCATCCATCAGAACTGATCATCATATAGTGTTGTTGTTGAAGTATACAATGATCTCCTGGTCTTGCTCATTTCACTCAGCATCAGTTCATGTAAGTCCCTCCAGGCCTTTCTGAAATCATCCTGCTGGTCATTTCTTACAGAACAATAATATTCCATAACATTCATATACCACAATTTATTCTGCCATTCTCCAATTGATGGACATCCCCTCAGTTTCCCAAAAAAGGGCTGCCACAAGCATTTTTTGTACATATGGGTCCCTTTCTCTTCTTTAAGATCTCTTTTGGATATAAGCCCAGTAATAAGGCAGTGCTTCATTCTTAAAGAGGAACGATAACAATAGGAGGGTTGAAAGTGAGTGAAATATAAAAGGTAAAGTGACTAAAAGAAAACGTTATTAGGAAACAATGTTTATATTGGAGAATTCATCAAACAAAGAAATAAAGGCAGATAGGGTAGTAGAAACATACCTCCTTCCCTGGAGCCTCCCTTCTACTTTTACCCCCAAAGAGCCAGACCTAGACCACTCCTCACTTCCACCCCACCTTCAGGCTGTTGGCTCTTTCTAGGTAGCTCTGTTTGTTCCCCAGCAGCAAAGTGACATTTTAAAATCAATTAATAGGATAAAGAACATCACTCCTCTTCACCTCAAACAGAAGGCCCTGGTAATGTCAGGCTGATCACTTAATTAGCACATTTAGGTCCACAGAGGTGTGCCAATTAAGAACCCTCTCTGCAACCACACATGGCCCCAAGGAAGTAACCAGAGGGAGTGACAACAGGGGATTTGGGGAAATAGAAGATGACAAAGCAAGGGTCTAGCAGGGTGGGGGGAGGAGAGGAAGAGGGCTCTTTGTGGTAATCAGATGCCCGTCAAGGTCTGTCTCATAGACACATGGGGTGAGGTGGGTAGGTTAGGATTCTCAAAGCTCAACCAGCCTAGCATGTTGAACATGAGAGAGTTTCTTGATATATTTCTTTCTTTGTTCCAATTTCTCTTTTTCCCACAGAAGGGAAGCTGTTTGGAAAAACAAAACAAAACCATCGAAATACCAATTCTCATTTACTCTCTTCAAGATAATGCCCCATTTTGCTTTGTCCAGAAGATAAGGAAGAGATTAGAATCCAGGATTGCCTGTAAAATCATAAAATATCAATACTAATATTTTATCACAGGGTATTATTTAGTCATTTTAAATCTTGTCTCTTTCTCTTGCCATTTGGGATTTTCTTGGTAAAGATATTGGAGTTGTTTGCCACTTTCTTCTCCAGCTCATTTTGCAAATAAGGAAACTAAGGCAGACAGAGTTAAATGACTCGGCCAGGATCATATAACTAATAAGGCTCTAGGTCATAATTGAACTCAGGAAGAAGAGTCTTCCTGACTGCAAGTCAGGCATTCTATCCACTATGGCATTTGCCCTAACCTATGACATGATATGTGCTTAATAAATTCTTATTCACTGACTGTCCAAGCATTCTAGCCTGTCTTTACTCTTTGAACATGATTGACTTTTTATAGCTTGAGTCATCCATTCTCTATAGCTATTTATTTCTCCATCAATCTTTACTTCTTATCTTTTAAAGAAATTCTCTAGCCCGCACAGAATCCTATACTGTGATAGCAAGAAGGAATATCCATAACCCATTTTGTATCTCAACAGTAATTCCTTTGGCAGCATTGCTAATCATCCCCGACAAATAGGTCTTAGGCCTCTATTTGAAGAGGTCTAATGATGGGAAACTCATTACTTCCTGAAGCAGATTGTTTTATTTTTGGATTATTTTGATTGTTAGGAATACTTTCCTTATGTTGAGTTGGAATTTTCCCCTTTGTAAAAATCTATCTCTACTTCTGCTCTCTGGGGCCAAGAAAGACAAGTTTCTATTGTATCATTTGATCCTCTGAGCATCTTTATGAGAAAAATAGCTCAGATATTTTTCTACTTATTTTACAGGTGAGATCCAGGAAAGCTAAATGTCCAGAATCACATAGCTAGTAAGTGCAAGGGGTGAGATTTGAATCCAGATGTAGTACAGAACCAACTAGGTAGTGCAGTAGATATAGCACAGGGCTTAGTGACAGAAAAATCTGAACTGAAATCCAGACTAACAGTGTGATATTGGACAAATAACTTCACCTTCATTTGCCTCAGTTTCCTCACCTACAAGAGAACAAAGCACCTACCTTTCAGGGTTATTGTAAGGATCAAATGAGATAATAATTGTAAAACTCAAAGCACATGGCAATTGCTATAAATGTTAGCTGTTATTAATATTTCAATTGGGTTTGAAGCCAACTTAGATGAACAATAATTGGGTAAATGTACTGTTTGGATGAAGAAGACAGCAGGAAGCTTGGTACAACTTGTCCTTCTGAGTACCTAGTACCATGAGAAGTCAAAAAGCGAACAGCATATTGGGATGAGAGGACAGAAAATTCCTCTGAGGAATAATAGATTTAGAAAAAAAGTATGGTGCCCTTCAAGGCTGGCAGCACGAGGAGAGCTCCTGGCACCAGCCTCCATCCCCGGCTCAGGATGGTGTTTTCAAGAAATGAATGTCAGGGAAGCTAGGTAGCACAATGGATAGAGCACCAGCCCTGAAGTCAGGAGGACCCGAGTGCAAATCTGGACTCAGACACTAAATACTTCCTAGCTGTGTGACCACAGGCAAGTCACTTAACCCCAACTGTTTTGAAAAAAAAAATGAACATGTCATCTCTACTGATTGGCACAGGGAAGAATGAGAAGCTCTCAGAGAAAGCACAAGGTCTTTTGCAGTCTCTGAGACCTCACATCTTTCATTTCCCTAGAACACATTGGTCAAAAAGTACATCCCTATTTTTAGGAGACTAACAAAGTTTTTCAGGCAGGCACAGTGGATAAAGTGGTGGCCTTAGAGTTGGGAAGACTCATTTCTTGAGTTCAAATTCTGCCTCAGATACTTGCTAGCTGTGTGACCCTAAGCAAGTCACTTAACCACATCTGCCTCAATTTCCTCATCTGTCAAAAGATTTGGAAAAAGGGCAAACAACTCCAGCATCTTTATCAAGAAAAAAAACAAAATGGGGCCACAAAGAATAAAACTGAAATAACTGAATAACAAAAATAAAATTCAGATTTGATCACAGAATTCTGCTATTCAAGAAGTACTACCTTCTTGTCTATTGTCGCTTAACTTGAATACTTTTGGCATGTAAAACCCTTCACTATCTAATTCATCCCTACCTTCTCAGATGTGATTACTGTCATTCCTTTTCAACTCTATTCCACAATCCAACAAAACTGATTTCCCTATCATTTTCCACATATGACACTGCTTTTATTTTTTTCCTTTTAGTGTCCTTGCAAGCACTGTCCCTATGCCTGGAATTAATGGCCTTATATCACCAACTGGCTTTTGCATTTGGGATCTCAAGTTTGGAATTCCAAATTGAATTCCCATAGATATCTCAAACTCAGCATGAGTAAAACAATATGCTTCCCTCCCCCCAAGTCTCTCTTTTTCCCAATTTTTTTATTATTTTCAGAGATATCACCACCTTCCAGTTACTCAGGTTCACAACCTCATTTCCATTCACCTCTTATCACCTTATGCCTGAATTATTTCAATAGTTTGCTGATTGGTTTCCCCATTTCATCTCTCCATCCAGTCTAGCTTATATTCAGTTACCAAAGTGATTTTCCTGAATTGCAGGTCTTACCATGTCATACTGCAATTCAACAACATCAAATATAAAATTCTCTGCTTGTCATTTAAAATCTTTCAGAGTCTGGCCCTTATCTATCTCTCTAGTCTTCTTATACTTAACTTCTCTCTATTTACCCTATTATATAGCAATATTGTCCTTCTTGCTATTTCTCACACAGATCATTCAATTCATTTTCATTCTCTGCCTTTTTTCACCATCTCTCCCCAGTGCAATGTATGACTGTGAGAGTTAGAAAAACTAAGTGGTACAGAATCAACTCTTTTAAGTTGTGGCAATGGAGAAAACTTTCAAGAGTCCTTTGGACAAATCAAATCATTCAATAATTAATGATATTAATTTAG
This sequence comes from Sminthopsis crassicaudata, assembly GCF_048593235.1. Lineage (NCBI taxonomy): Eukaryota > Metazoa > Chordata > Mammalia > Dasyuromorphia > Dasyuridae > Sminthopsis > Sminthopsis crassicaudata. The sequence continues at coordinate 94,058,346 of NC_133617.1, forward strand.
ATTATTCACTGGGAGGTCTAATACTGAAGCTGAAGCTTAAATACTTTGGCCATATAATGAGAAGATAGGACTCATTGGAAAAGACCCTGAAGTCACAAGGAAAAAGGATAACAGAGGATGAGATGGATATAAACAATACACATGATCTTTGACAGATAGTGGAGGAGGACTTGGTGTGCTATGATGTTCCATGGGCTCATGAAGAGTTGAATATAACTGAATGACTTAACAACAAAACTCCATACCTGGGATGTAGTACCTACTCATCTGTCTTTTGGTTTTCTGACTTCAAGAGTAAGCTCATTTCCAACTTTCTTTAAGAACCTTTTCTTAGCCTCCTCTTCTTTCTTCTTCCTCACTATTAGTTTTTCCCTCTGAGATTATCTTCTATTTGCAATATAGAAATATATATATATATATGCAATATATATATATGTGTGTGTGTGTGTGGGTGTGTGTGTGTAGTAAAAGCTATGTAAATGTTAGCTATAGTGATGATGATTACATATATATACATATATATGTGTGTGTATATATATATATATATATATGTGTGTGTGTGTGTGTGTCTATTTATATGTTCTCTCTACCATTAGAATGCAGACACCACACTTTTGCCTTTTTTATATCTCTAGTGGTTAACATAATGATTGGCACATACTAAGCACTTAGGAAATCTTTGTTGATTGATTAATATGAGACTAGAATTTAGAAGATAGTTATATTTGTTGATAAAACATGCTTAAGTGGTTGGGAATGAGCACTGGACTCAAATTATAATCAGGTCAAAAGATATCTAGACATGGATTGGAACAGTACCATTCTCCCTTGTACAGGTAACAAGTTCCAAGGATTCCCACTCTACCAACTGATTTAAAGAATCATAATATGTCAGGGACTTTAGAACACAATAGAATGCTAGAATATAGAATATTGGAAATGGAAAGAACCTTTTTTATTTCTATAAGCTAATGTAACTGAACATCATAAAGTAGAGAAAATACAAAGGGTTGTGTGATAAGCACATAGGAGACAATTAAATGAGATGCTATGAACTATTATTCAAAAATAAAAGTGAATTGACTGAGCAAAGGTCTTATAGGTATGCCCTAGAATTGAGACTGGAATTCTACAGTTTCTCTTCTAGTTTAGAAAGAATCTGTATTTCCAATCAATTTTCCATTTGTCTAGGTAAGTAGCATAATTAAATCCAAACTCTTCTGATGGTCATTTATTTCAACCTTTGTCACCACCATATTTTATGCTAGTTCTACTAATTAGAGGGGCATTTGGGGAAAATATTATGAATAATGAGAATGAAGGGGGAAAACCCCTGTATTCCAGGCCAGCTTGTACAATTTGATTTCTGTGTGACCTTGAGCATGATCGCTTCCTCTCTCCAATCTTCAACTTTCTCCTATAATTAATGAAAGGCTCAGACAAAGTGATCTTCAAGATCCTTTTTCTGCTCTAAATCTCTAAAACCATCCCCTACCCTTTGCATAGACTTAATATTAAAATGAAAACTAGACCAAGAGGATTGTCAGGAGAGCTGACTGTGAAAGGCATCTGTGAACAAGGCAGACAAGAGAGAGATGCTAAAGTATCTATGGCCATAGCCAAAATGTGAGACCTAGGGCTGAGCAATGCTAATACTGAAAATGGCATTGTATCCCTCAGCATATGTGTTTGGTAACCCATCCCCAAGCTGTGAAAAGGTCACCAGATAATGTTCCATTTTAATTATCACCCAGTACCTAGATAATGAACCATATTATGTCCTTATGTAAACTAGCCTTGGACCTTTTAGTTGCCAGGAAGAGCCATTAATCCTTTGTAGAATAAGGAACATTCTTACATGAAATGCTTCAGTATGTCCAAGCATTCTCACCACTAGGGAAGAGTCACATAATCACTGAATCAAAAATCTCAGAACTGGATCAATCTTCATAAGACATTCCCCCTAAAACTTCCTCCTGTAGAACTATAATCTGTGAGCTCCTCTCCTCTCTCTGAACTTTCTGAAATCAGCTTTCCCAGCAGCCATTGCATATCAGATTATGCCTGGTTTTCTTCTCCATCTTTAAGGTAAACTCCAAAAGGGAGTCGTCCCTTATCCCTAGTGTTTTTATCACTCTCACTCCAGTAAAACTTCTCCCCTGTTTGTGGAAATCAGATGATTGCTTTACATATTGAAAGGATGAATTACCATTAATGTAAGTTAAAGAATATATTAGCTCTTCTGCATTTGGAAGAGAGCTCCAACAGATGTAGGGATAATTGAAGACTCCCATAACAACCATATGATTCATGTGCTGAGCCAAACTTATGATCTATTTTCTAAACTCCTCATCTAGTTCCTCTTTTTGTTCAGGTGCTCTGTAGCATGCTTTAGTGGCACACTAACTTGCTTTTAAGTCTATTAATCTTCACCCAAATTCTTACCACTGTGCTTCTCTGTTTCCCAGATATCAAAGATGAATATATATTATTTACATGCACTGTTTTATTTACCTATTTATTCTGAATAAGACATACCATCCACAGTTGTACTCAGAAGAGGGATCTCATCCAATCAAATACAAGTGATTCATTTTTATATCAATTTCAAATCAAAGCTATCAGTGATACATTTATATACAAATTTAAAAACAGAGGTTTTTGTCACTGATTCCTTTCTTGAGTTGTGTCTCCTGGCTAATACAACTTCAGTCTTTCTTCTTATATTGTGATTATTATCTATGATGTCTAGTTTGGTGGTATAAGCAGGTTTCTCACCTCTATTCTTTTCACTTTAAAATTCTTTAGATTTGTAGGACACCAAATGAATGCATTCTTATTGATCTTTGGCAAATCTGACCAGGAGCTAATCACTCCTATAAACCATGTCCAGAAATCCAAATTTCAGTCATTCTCATCTTTCTCACTTGCCTTCAATAGGCAACAGTTATAAATATACTATCAATATCCTAATGGTCCTCAGTTTTCTCCCCCAATATTTAGATGCTTTGTCAATGTTTTCCAAATCACTATTGGCAATATCATTTGTGCTCATATGAGCCATTAGAATGGGTATTGGTCATTCATTTTGAGAAGCCTCAGGGTTCTCTATTGTGAGTCATTCAGCAACATTTATTGAGTTCTTAGTATGTTCAAGTCTTATACAAATTTGTGGTGAATGATGGATAGCAACACTAGCATGGATTCAAAATAGTTTATTTTAATACTCACACCAGTAAGTGTATCAAAAAGTAACAGGAATTCCAATAGAGATAGAAATGTGTGAACTTCCTTTATCCTTACTATCCCATAGGACAATGTGCAAGATGTTGGTTTATATATGCAATGGTTGTGTGTTCTTTTTGAATTCCCAAAAGGGAAAATTTTAGTTTTTGTATAGAGGTTTTAAAGAAAGAATACATGTATTCTGTACATGTATCTGTCATTTAAGTGGCAAGGAGATGTGGTCAAGGAATATGAACAATAATATAGGGAATTCTTTAAAACTCACCTAATAAGAAGCTAGAAGTACCTATTCTAACTTTTAAAGGTCCCAGAATACAGAAGCCCTTAGAATGAGAAATTGGAATTATAATCAAGCCATTTTAGCAAGCCTGTTAAAGGGACCCAGCAGTCAGTTCTTATTGGAACTGGATATGGCTAAATCTTAAGTTTACCTGTGTATTGTGAGAGGGGCCAGGTCTAGAAGAAGGAGACCATAACTTGCTCTGGATATTCACCTAAGCAGCGTACAAAAGAAAGTAAGGGGGTAGGAAGAATGTACTTTGCCTTCCCTCAAAGAGCTTACATTTTACTGGGGTAAATACATGTAAATAAATAAATAATTACATACATATAGGATAAGTGTGTGGAAATCTTAGACAGAAAGAAGGGAATAAAGGGGGAGGAAGAAGCCACCTGAGTTTTTCCTTCATGTTTTCACATTAATCATGTTGTGAAAGAAGAATCAGGACAAAAGATCAGGAGAAAGAAAAATCAACCAAAAAAAAGTGAAAATGATATGCTTCAGTCTACATTGAAACTCTGTAGTTCTTTCTCTGGTGGTGGATAGCATTTTAGCCTTTTAGAATTATCTTAGATCATTGCATTGCTGAGAAGAACAAAGATGATCATCACATAATGTTGTTACTGTACACAGTGTTTTCCTGATTCTGCTCACTTCAGTCAGCATCAATTCACATAAGTCTTTTTTAGGTCTTTCAGAAATCTTCCTGTTTTATAATTAATTATAAAACAGTGGTATTACATTACACTCATATACTACAATTTGTTCAGCCATTCCCCAGTTGATGGGCATCCCCTTGATTTCCAATTCTTTTACCACAAAGAGAACTGCCATAAACATTTTTGTATATGTGGGTCCTTTTATCTTCTTATGATCCCTCCAGGGTACACTTAGTAATGGTATTGCTGGGTCAAGAAGATATATGCAGTTTTTTAGCTCTTTGGGCATAATTCCAAATTGCTCTCCAAAATGTCTGGATCAGTTCTTAACTCCACTAACAATGCATTAGTATTCCAATTTTTTTCCCATTCCCTCCAGAATTTATCTTTTTTTTTTTTCTGTCATCTTAGTCAATCTGATAGGTATGAGGCGATATCTCAGAGTTATTTTAATTTGCATTTTAATCAGTAGTAATATAAAGCATTTTTCATATGACTAAAGATAGCCTTAATATTTTTCATCAGAAAACTGCCTATTCATCTCCTTTGACCATTTATCAATTGAGGAATGACTTGCATTGTTCTAAATTTGACTCAGTTCTCTATATATTTTGGAAATGAAGCCTCCTAATGTCTTGAACTGAGTCTTAATAGGAGAGCAGGGAGTTCAGGAAGTGAAAGTGAGGAAATACAATAGCTAACAAGTCAAGGCAACGAACATTTTTTTTTTTAAAGAAGGATCAAAATTTTAAAATACCTCAAAAAACCAATAAATGCATCTTTTTTTTTTAATCCAGGAAGAAAATATAGTAAAATCAAAATTTTACCTAATACATACTTAATAAAGTTCTCTGATCTTTCCCTCATTTTTCTCATCTGGAAAATAGGGATAATAATAGCTTTACTTCCCAGGATTGTCTTGAGGATAAAATATTATTTGTAAAGTTATTTGCAGACCTTTAAGGGACATATAAATGTTAGCTAGCATCATCATTCCATAAGGCCCTTCAGCTTTTTCTTATAGAAGACCAAATTGAACTTTAAGCATAGTCAATCAATTAATAGTTATTAAGTGCTTACTATGTGCCAGGCATTGTAGTTAGCACTGGGGATACAAAGAAAAGTAAAAGGAAGTTTCTGTCCTTAAGGGATTCATAATCTAATGGGGGAGAACACTAGCAAACAAATATACACACAAAAGTGGTATACAGGATCAAAAGGACATAATTAACAGAGGGAAGACACTAGAATTAAGAGGGATTAGAAAAGACTCCTTGGAGAAGGTGAAATTTTAGCTGGGATTTGGCCATGGAAGAAATACAAACATTGCCAGTTTCCAAGTCACAGAAAATTATTCTCTGCTTGAGTGGCTTTGTCCTTGTATTTCCACTGTTTCTTGGTATTTATAACTCATTCTACTACATCTTTGTTAACAGCTTTATCCCCTCTTTTTATCTGTATGTCCCCTTACCACCTTCTTTACATTTTCATAACATGTTTTCAACTCACAACTTTATAACTACATCCAATTTTTCTTAACACTTAATTTGTCTAATGAATTTGTTTTTCTTATTAAAAAAAATCTTAGGCTACCTTACCTTCTTCTCCTTTGTTCTTCTTATACCCAAGAGGCAATGTGATATAGTGCAAAGACCAGTAGCTTTGGATTCAAGTGACTCTGTCACTTATTATTCATGGAACTTTGCAAAAAAGCAAATAATTTCTCTAGTCCTCAGTATCTTAATATGTAAAAGAAATACATTTAACACTATGGTATCAAAGTTCCCTTCAAACTCCAGGGTTATAATATCTTTCCTGCTTCTGACTGAGTCCTTCTTCAACTTGAGTTCTATGAATTATTTTCAATTTTCTGGATTGTTCTTCCTTTAATATCATCTCTATCCTTTCTTGCAAAGCCAACCCCATCACACCAACCTCAGTCACCATCAAAGTATCCTTCTCCTTATTTGCTTTAAATCTTTATTATTCTCCAGGATCCTAAACTACAGAGAAGCTAGAATCTGGAAGAAAACCTGCAATTGTAGAAGAGGTTGCTACAGAGGGCATTGGGTTCCTCTGAGCTAGAGGTCTCCAACCTCTAAGCAAAAAGACAAGTCAACTAAATGATTTCTATGTTCCTTTCCAATCTGAGAATCCATTGTTCTGCTACCAGATGCCTATTACCTTCTGGGATTCCTTAAGATCCCAACTAAAATACCATCTTTTAGGGAAAAGCCATCCCCCATCTCTCTTTTAGTGTCTTCCATCTATTAATTATTTCCTATTTATCCTGTACATACATTGCTTTGCATATATTTGTTTGCATTTTGTCTCCCCCATCAGGTTGTAGCAGGAGACTAGATTCCCTTCCTTTAGGTCAGGGACTATCTTTTGCTTCTGTATCCTTAGTGCTTAGTACAGTGACTGGCACATAGTAGACATTAAATACATCTTTATTGATTTATTGATTACTACTAGCAAATGGGGTTTGGGGTTTGGGGTTTGGAAAAAAGTCAGATTTCCTATGGATCTAATATCAATTCAAATTGAGTTGTATATTAATGAAAGTCACTTTAGAAAGAAGCTTGACTACAATTAAGTGAATAGATATTCATTTTCCACTTTGTGTTCCTCAATATTACATTAAGAGGATTTAGTTCTACTCTTCAATTCTCAAATGACTGGCAGACATTCCTGTACTAAAAGCAACTAGTCTGAGGAGAGATGAAAATATTCCATTGTTATTATCCATTCCCTCACTCCATTCCCAAAAAGTCTGAAGCTGGCTGACATTAACTATGACATTGAAAAGGACAGTAGAATTCAGGGAAACTTTGAAACATAAAGTAGGATAGATTAAAAAAAAAAAAAACAAGAGAAAAGGGTAGAAGCTTAGTGGACTCTTTAGTAATCTGAAAAAAGGATAAAGAATCATAAACCAGGGAAGAAATTAACAAGATGAGAAGCAAGGGAGTGTTGTATCTCATAAGTTAACAAATTTAAAAAGTATTCAGTTATTCAAAAGGGTGACTATGAAAGTTAAAACCCTAGAGAGACCAAAGAACATAACAACTTTTAAAAGGACAATGGATTGGTTATGTGATTACAGGAGAGAGAAAGAGAAGAGGAAGTGAGGAAGATTTAGAAGAAAGAGATGAGAGAAAGAGAGAAAGCTGAGAGAGAAAGAGAGAGTGATAAGGGAAAAATTAGAGGAAATTGAGGAAAAGAATCATTAGGGAAGGAAAGAGAGGAGAGAGGGAGATGAGGAAGAAGGATGAGAGAGAGAAACATGAGAGATGAAGATAAAGTAGAGGGAGAGATAGGAGAGAGGGAGAGGGAGATGAGATGAAGATAAGGAAGAGAAAGGAGAGAGAAAAGAGAAATGAAGAAGAGATATGAGAAAGAGATGAGGAAGAGAGAAAGATGAGGGAGGAGAGGTGAAAGAGAGATGGGGGAAAGACATGCAAGAGAAATGAGGAAGAGAGAGACATTAGAGAAATGAGGAAGAGAGAGACATTAGAGAAATGAGCAAAGGGAGATTAAGGAGGGAGATGAGAGAGGAGGATGAGAAAGGAGATGAAAAAGAGAGATGAGGTAGAGAGAGAGAAAGAGAAAGAGAAAGAGAGAGAGAGAGAGAGAGAGAGAGAGAGAGAGAGAGAGAGGAGAGAGAGAGGAATGAGATAATATGAGATGAGGAGAGAAAGGGGAAAGAGTGGGGGAGGAGAAGAGAGAGATAGTAGAGGAAGAGAGAAGGAAGACAAGAGAGACAGAAGTAGAGAAAGGAGAAAAAATCATTGCAGAGTTGAAGTTGTTTAAAAAATAAATTTAACAATGAAGGGAAGGGGAGGGGTAGAAGAGCAGTTAGATGGGTATGGTGGAAAACTCAAGGGAATGGTTTTGTTTTTATTTTTGTAGAATAGAGAGTGGAGTAGGGACATTATTCTTCATTCCTTTAACCCTCTGATTTGTATATCATGGGTCCCTGTTTGTGTAACATACAGCTTTGTTCTTCATCCACCAGTTTTCCCAATACATTCTTTATGTTTGGAAAGTCTCCAGCTAAATTGCATGCCCTGTTCTGCCTGCCTTATGGGAAGATAAATAGTGGGAAAGTGAATAGAAAATTAAAAATAAAACTGGTGACTTTCCTAGTCCCCAAAAGTTATTGAGAGGTATTCACTCAGTGGGAAACATCTTTCCCCCCCAGCACTGGGAAAAGAGAGATAAGTGGGACCTATTCACCCTAATTTCTCAGAATGGAAAATAGGTACTTTTGGTTAGATAGGGTCAATAGAAGGAGAAGGTGCCACAGCCACCTAAGGAGACCCTTTGTATTAAAAAGATGGGTTTTGAAGGAATAGAATTTATTAAATGATGCAGAAGCAATCTGACATTGGAACTTGCCTGAAAAAATTAGTAAATTTCAGAATATCCAGAGGCATTTTGGTTCTAACTGAAGTAGCACCAATGAGAGTTAAGACTTTTCCTGGTTTCTAGCCTGCTTCCCTCACTGCTACAGGGGGAATACAGAGAAGTTTAAGGCAGCTGGATTCACTTAGCCTGAAGTTTGCATCACTTGTTTGCATCAGTCCATTCCATAAAAATTATTCTACACTTTCATCTGCATTAATAACAACCATGGTAAAGAGACTAGATGTCTTGGGTATCAGAGAAAATCAAGGAGAGAAATATTTCAGGTTCAGCATGATGTATTTCTGGTTGGTGATTCCTGTTTTCCCACCACTGCTTTATAAAGATTGAGAATTGGGGAGTCAAGGTAATATAGCACATCCGTGTACTGCATTAATACTCTTGTTTTTCTCCTTTATGACCTGCTGAAATCTAAGTGATTGAAAAAGAGCTGTGTTAAAAACTCAGCAGGTCCTATTGAAAAAGAATAGAGAAAAGGAATAAATGCCTCATGCCCATACAACCCCAAAGTTACACATGATTTTTACGTCTAATGGGAGGAGGAGTCATTTATCCCTGCCTCTTTCCTGTTCCAGTCCAAAAGTCCTCATTTGTACCATGCTGCACTGAAAGTTGCCATTAAATTTTGAACAGCTCTGGTGACATGTGATTGATGGATGAACCTGAAATGCCCTTCTCCCTCCCTTCTGCTTATTCAAATTCTGTGCACCTACCAAGTCCTACAATTTCCAGGCAATGAAGAACCTGCTTATATCCATATGTGTGTTACAGTTAAAATGTATTTTACAACTATCTCATCTGAAATCACAGTAGCTCCATGAGAGACAGGGCAAGGAAAGCTGTCCCCAATTAACAAATGAGGACACTGAGCCTCAGAAAATTGAAATGACTTTCTCAGTGTCACCTGGGTGGGGAGTTTAATGGTGTGGGGTGGGAGGGACAGGTTTTATACATTACACCCCCCTCACACTCAAAAAAAATTGTGTGTGTGTGTGTGTATCCATGCACCTTGTAGCAAACATCAGAAGCTACAACTTAAATGAATAATGTGGTAGAAACAATCCTTTACATAATTTGGAGTCGAGACATAACTTTGAATCCTGGCTCTGACAATTCCTAACTATGTGAGACCTTAACTCACTGCTTCTCTTTGTAAAAAGTGAGTTTTATTAGTTGAGCTCAGTGATCCCTCCCTATGCTGATATTCTATGATCTCGTTATGTTTTCTCCAATGACTACAAGTCACAATGATTTCTCCTCCTATTATGCGCCACTACACTATTGCTTGTTTCTTTACCCCCTCTTCAAAATTTTTTAAAATTTTTATTTATTTATTTTTTGCTGAGGTAATTGGAATTAAGTGACTTGCTCAAGGTCACACAGCTAGGAAGTGTTAAGTGTCTGAGACCAAATTTGAACTCAAGCTCTCCTGAGTTTAGGGCTAGTGCTCTCTCCACTGCGCCGCCTAGCTACCCGGTTACAACCTCTTTTTAATAGATTCCATGAAGTCTCTAAGTAACAAGACTACAGAGGGAAAAGAGAAAAGCCTCAACAATGAAGCCCTGGGACACATCCAAGGTCTATGTGTCCATCTTGTCACCCTTCTTCGATTACAAGGTTCTTGAAGGCAGAGAGTATTGCACATTACCCTCATGATGTCTAACACAATGCCTGATCACAAAGTGACTGCTCACAAATATTTAAGGAATTGAATTAGCTTGAATTAAAGATACAATACAAGGTTTTTCATTAGTCAGTATAGTTTTAATCTGTTTAAAGTTTAAAGCACTAAGAGTTTTGGGTATATCTATAGAGTAAAGGGAATGGTCAGGAAATTGAAAATCATGGCAAATGAGTACCATGTCAATGGATACCTTTATGTGGAAAAGGGAAGACTTGAGGGTGAAGGAGACATAAATAGAAGTTCAAATTGCTGAAGGATTATGAAATTAAAAAAAAAAACTAGACTCTTTCTGCTTTGTTTCAAAAGGTAGAACTAAAAACTATGAGTGAAATATAAAGAGAAATAAATGGTGATTTCTTGGGGATATGCTCAGTTTAGGTAAAGGTTGAGCTAGCTGCCTCTTAGGTCCTACAACTAATCATATTTTGTGATTCTATGAATTGCTTTGAACTAAACAAACACTTCATATGATTAAAATCAAGTCAATGACATGCAATCTCCCTCTTCTGGCATTTGAAAAGGTTCTTATCATTCATCGCTTCTAGAAAAGCTATCCCTTGTTGACCACATTCTGTGAATCAGCACCTGATCAAAACCATAGTTCTAAGACCTTACTGATTTCTTTTCTTAGACCAGCCAAGCAAAAGATATATATGAGATTTTTTAAAAAATGAAATTAATGAAACAGCATAAATAATAAAATGATAACAAAAGAGTTACCCAGATGCACATAAAATAATACAGTCTATAGCAAATAACTACAAGATGAGTGGCTGAGGGATAAGAAGCAGCACACACATAGAACACAAAGTCAGAGAGCATGCGTGGGAGTACGAATAGAGGAAACATGTAGATGAGATAAGAATGAGTTTAGATGAAGAGAAAAAATGAGAGAAGAGAAAGGAGATTGAAGGAGAGGAGAGGAAAGCAAAGGAAAGAAAAATGGAAAGGGGAGAGGGAGAAAAGTGGAGGAAAGAAAGGGCAAAGAAGAGGAGGAGAGAAGAGCAGAAAGTTGGGGAGGGAGAAGCAGGGGAGGAGAGGAGAAAGGGAAGAGATATATACAACAATAGCTAGTGCATATGGTTAGATCAAGTTAAGACAATTTAAAGACAGGGAAACATGAGTATGTTGTTGTTGTTGTTGTTGCTGTTGTTATTGTTGTTATCATTTCATCTTTCTCTTTTCCAGTACTCTCCATTTCCAGTACTCTTTCCTTTGCTATTGTTTTTTGTTTTTGTTTTTGTTTTTTTGCTGCTGATATAGTTTTTACTATCATTGTCAATGTGATCAGAAAAATAGATAATCTGGTCAAGTAGCAGTAATGATAGCTGGCATTCATAGAATAATTTAAGGATTCCCAAATTACCTATTACAAAATTCGTATATATACTTTATAAATGGCTCTTGTTTGATCCTCACAATCAACATCGCCATTTTGTGGATGAATAAACTGAAGTTCAGAATTAGTCTACAGTCACAGTTATTAAGTGAGCATTATAACCTTTGCTTTTGGACTCCAGGATGAGAGCTTTAACCACTCTACTGTACTCTCATATAAAACTGAAGAATATCTGATATATATATCTGAAGGGCTATACTAGCACCCATAAAATATAAGCAAAATTAAAGGAAATCCTCCAGCACATTGAATATATCCTCAAATGAAAATTATTAGTAAAAATGGACAAGAAAAATGCATCTCTATATAAAATATTGCCCTCATGGAGAGCAAGAGCCATTTCATGTATCCTCATCATATAACATGGTACATGGCATATAGTAGGTGCTTAATAAATGCTTTGTGGTCATCATTAAGTAGAGTAATCTCCATACAAAAGGAGAGTGTCTCTCTTGCAACCACCAAAGCCAATGGCTGGTCAGTTATCTTCTATGGGTAAATTGATCCCAAGAAGCTTGAGAATGGCTGTGGCCCTCAGAACACCAGTTCTGTTTCTAACCCAGCTCTCAGAGACAGTATTTCCACAAGCAACCCCAGTGGAGATGTGACTGGAAATTGCTTCTGCAGGCACTATTTCCATAGCTACTGAAGACTCAGTAAAGAAAGTCCTCACTATCAAAGTCCTTAGTTTTTCAGGAGGTTCGACATCAGAAACTGATGGAACTGATGGCTGGAAAGGACATTAAAGATGATTATTAGCTTCTTTGCCACTGTACTCTGTATAGGGCCTATCTGACTTCCACTTAAAACCTTCCTTCCACATATGAACTCCTTAAGATCATTAATTGTCTTTTCTAATTATAGTTCCAATGATTTTGGTACAGTGCTCTTTGTACAAAAGGAGTGATCAATGAATTTTTTTAAATAATTCATTTGTTTTAACTGATATTTACTCACTGTATGAAAGAGTGGAAATAACACTGACTGAGACTAACAAGTCCTTGGGTCAAATCACATTTTTGAGATTTATACAACCCATAAAACCATGGATAAATCACTTAATCTAGTTTCTTCATCAATTAGGGCCTGGGAAAGACGTTAATTTAGAAAGGCCAAGGTCAACCATGGCAATAGCCAGTTGCTTTGACTTTTGTTTTTTTCACTGGAATTCAATGTCTTTGGAGGAGAGAGCTAGATTGACCATTTTGCTCAGCTCTGTTTCACTTAATCCAATTTTTGGAGAAGTCAAAAGGTATCTCCCTTGTGATGTCATTGATCCTCTTCAAGAACAAAGGGCAAACAGCAACAGTAACAAAATGAGGGAGCAAGACTGGACTGTTTCTTTTACCTTAAGCTTTCTGTTCCTAGGACAACTACATCATAGTAGTTGAAAAAAAATTATTCTGGGAAACATTCCGAACAGAAAAATTTTAATGGAAATTGTGTTTTGTGCCTTGGACAAATATAATCATGAGTGACATTGTATTGAGCCTCCTCATAGTCAATACTTGGGTTCTCATAGGTTAGCTATTCATTACATTAACTCTCAGGATCTTTTGCCATTTAAATACTTTTGCTCGAAAACATTGAGTTCAATTGTTTATGGAAGATTATTATATATTCTTATGTTAATAACATGTCCTTCTGATGCCTTATTATGTTGGGGAGATGACTCAGGATTCAGGAATCTCATGCTAGGGGAGTGTACATTCTGACCAATCCAATCCATCAGACAAAGTATTGAATAGGAGTAGAGTGATGAATTGACTGTGTCTGCAATTTAAGTTCATATCTAAATCCAGGGAGCATCATCCACAGAAATTAGATCATTGGGCATTAATAATTTTGGTCAGAAACCAAAGTAGATTATTTACTAAGGATAGCAATCAACATTAGTGATGTTGTCACACTGATAAAACAATAGATATTTTATTATTAAAAAGGTAACAAAAAGCTTTACTAGAGGAACAAGTCTGAGTATAAACAGGGCAAATGTGGTCATGGAACCACAAATTTAGAATTACTAACAGGCATAGAGATCATCAAAGCCAGTTCCCTCATTTTGTAGATTAGGAAAGTAAGGCTTGGTAAAATAGGCAACTTGCTAAGGATTGCATAATCAGGGAAAAAGTAGAGGTCTGGAGAAAACCCAGTATTTGAACCCAGATTTTTGTTCTTGAATTCCAGGAGTCTTTGTCTTATACAACCACAGAATTTACATGTAATATATATAGTACTTCTAATAATTATAGGTGATGAGACAGTACTTTTAGCCTGTAGAGTTTCGTAGTTAAATCAAATCTTTGATTTAAGATTCTGCCAAGAGTCATCCAGGAACTTTCTCCCGTGAATAGAGGAAGCAGATGGAGATGATTTCCAGCAAACAAGGTGAGACTGCATAGAGAGGCCCTGCCTAGTAATGTATTTTCCCTCTTCCTGGATTCCAGGCTAAAAGAGCTGCCAGGATAATTTCCACATGAGTGATTGTTTGCCAGCTTTGATGGGCACTTTTGAAAATGCCCTGACTGCTGCGTTTGCTCAGAAGAGCAACTCAAGCTATGTGTCAGGCAGAGGAGACTTATCTGTTTAGGCAGGCTTTTGACTGACTAGGTCATTCAATGCCATGTCAGACACTGTCCAGACGAAACCAAGAATTCTTTTCCAATCAATATTGTCTATTTAAAAGGGGCAACAATGCTCATTTCACTTTCCCTATGATCCACAGCAAACAAAAAAGCAGAGAATAACCTTCTTGTGTTGGGGAGCAAGGGAGAAGAGAATATGAACAAGGTGGAATGGAAAAAGGAATAATATTCTGACAACAAGGTACATGAAGCCTAGCATGCATTCACATAATTTTTATGTTGGGAGAGGTGGCAAATACTTTTTCAGGATGAAAGAAACCTCAGAATAAAAATGCTGGAACATAGGATGATAGAGGTAGAAGGAGTATTAGAACTTAGGTTTAATTCTGACTGCTTAGGTCAGGAGTAGGAAAATAAAAATAAGCAGCTTGGTTTAGTAAAAGCATACTGGACATAGAGTCAGTCAAGATTTGGTATGACTCCTGCCTCTGACAGCTGCTAATTGGGTAACATTTGGCAACCTTTCTCAATTGCAAAACAAAAACAATAATTCTGGTATACCTACCTTATAGAGACATTGTGACAAAAGTGCCTTATAAACAATAAGGTAAAATCTAAATGGGATTTATAAAAATTAGAAGCATAAAATGTTATGGTATGAAATATCAAAATGAAGTTTATAATATATTGGTACTGAAGGGAACTTAGACAATCTAATACTAAAACATAAGCTCTTAGATCTGGGAGTGACCTTAAAGGAAATACAGTTAAACATCCTTTGGTATGAAGAAATTCTAGAATCAAAATTTACAAATAATATGTTCTTATTTCAATGAAAGGATTGCGTAAGGAGGGACCAGTCCTTAGCATATGTACAGATTCATCTTTCTTGATAGAAAACATGGACAATATTCCCTGCTCATTGCCAATCTAATACATGGAACTTCAGAAGCTGATTTCAGCCATAATAACCTTGGGTTGCATGTGATGGTGAAAAAATTTTCTGGTTGATTTGGGAGCTAGAGGAATTGATAATGCATGAGTAACTGCTTAGGAGCTGAATGTCTAAGCAAAAGTTGTAAACATACTCTGTGTTTGTGTGTATATGTGTGTGTGTGTGTGTGTGTCTTTTTTGTCTGTCTTTGTCTCTGTGTCTCTCCATCTCTATCCCCCTCTCTCAGACTAATCAATAAAATGATCAGTCAATCAATAAACTTTTTTTTTTTTTTTAGCATTTAATCCCATCAAGTCCTGTGATGGGTTCAAGGAATAAAAAGACAAAAGCAAACAGTCCCTGACTTCTTCCTTTCTTTTTCTATGCTACTTTCACTTGGTAATCTCATTAACTCTCGTGGATTTTGCTATTCTCTAAACTGATATCTTTTAAATCTACCCATTCTGTTCTAACCCCAGTGCTGACCTTCAATCTCTTATTTTCAACTGTCTGTCTCAAACTGGATGTCCAATAGATATCTTAAACTAAGGCTATCTAAACCCAGCTCATTTTCCCCACAAACTATCCCTCTCCCCTTAAACTTTCAAAAACTGTAGAAGATAACACTATTCTCCCTGTTCCCTTGATTCACAACCTTACTATCATTCTCTATTCCTCACTCTCTCTCAAGACTCCATAACCAATCTGTTTTAAAGGACTTCATTTGACTTTTTCAACATCTCTCATATACTCCCCATTGTCTCACCTAAAGCACAGACACACCTCTGGTTCAAGAGCTCAATAATTCATGCCTGGACTACTGCAATAGCCTGCTGGTGGGTCTGCCTGCCTAAGCTCTCCCCCTGCTCCAATCCACTTTCCATTTAGCCACTAAGAGATTTTCCTAAAGTTTAGATCCGATCATGTCTCCATACTCAATATAACTTCCGTGATTCTCTGAAACCTCTGGGATTAAATATAAATATTAAAAACAAATTAAATTTAAATTAATGATGTTAATATAGTTATAACAATATACAATGACATGATATTAATTAACATAAGTTTAACTTAGTTGATTAAATATAAATTAAATATAATCTTCTGTTTGGCATTTATATTCCCTCCTTTCCAGTACCCTTACATTTTATTTCCACAATGTACACTTTGATCCAGGGACAGTAGCCTCCTTGTTGTTCCATAAAAGAAAGAAATTCCCTCTTTAATCTTCAGACATTGTCTCTGGCTTTCTCTCATGACTGTAATATTCTCTTTCCTCTTCTCTGCCTTTAAGTATCTATTAAAATCCCATCTTTTACAGAAAGCTTTTACTAAGCTTTCATAATTCTAGTACCTTCCTTAATTTTTTTCATATTTTTCCCTGTATATAGCTTGTTCATTGATATTTGTTTATTATCTCCTTTATAAGCACCACATGAGCAGGGGTTGTCTTTTGCTTCCTAAGTACGAAGTGCCTAGCACTCAGTAGGTGCTTAATAAATAACAAGGTCCTAAGAAGAATCATCATAGTTTCTTGAAAGGAAGCTTTCTATCATCATCTCTTGTACATCCAGTATGTTAAGCTTTAAACAAGATAAATCTATCTTTAGCTATATTTCAGTCATGATTCACAAAATATCTGTAATATCTACATTATGTTGTCAAATTTATAAACCTGGATCTGATTTCTAATTTAGCTTTGTATTTACTATATGTTCTATATATTTATGAACAAACATCTGGAATTAACAGTTTTATTGTTGACATTTGTCTTTGTTATTATATGCTATCGATTGCCAATCCTCTCATCTGATAGTTTTCTTCCTATTATACCTATTGCCTTTTTTTAAGAGTCTTGATTGATAGGTAAACATATGTAGCTTTACATTTCTCCATTTTCATTTTTAAAACTATCAGAGTTCTTATATACACATATATATTTAACATATATACAGAGATATCATATTATAGATATATACACAGAGATATACTCATAAACAAAAAATACACATTTACACGTAAATACATGTGTTTGTATCTTTATATGTATGTGTGTTTGAGTTTATGTATGTATATATACATACAAATAGATAGATAGTAGATAGATAGACAGATAGATTGATTGATAACTAGCCCTCAATAGGGATATTCCATCCCAAACAATCTAGATCCAAAAATGTAAATTCTCCTCTCCCAAACAATCTTCTTAAACTTGAACCTGACATATACCTATTGCCTATTATATCTGAGGCACTGGAGATCTTATTAACTATTTGCTTCCTAAAATCAATCTTTCCCTTCAGAAGTAACTACCTTAACTTGGAATTAGTGACAAAAAAACCCACTTATACTTCTAAAATGCTCTGCTCAGTTTTATATAAATACCTGTATATATTTTCTAGATTATTTTGGTGGAATCATTTATTTCCACCCAAATCTCTCATTATTGAGAAATATTGTGCAGATGGTCATTAAAGACAACACTGTATGGATGGATGGGTGAATGAATGAATGAATGAATTATTTTTTGGTAAGGCAAATTCATAAAGTTTCCTCTTAAATATTGTCATTTTTCTGAGTAACTAGGGCTTAGCTCACTTTTGTTCTATTCAAATGTATGACTTCATTAAGTTGACTATTTTGTTCAAAAAGAACTAAATTATCTAGGGTATATGATGAAGAAACTGAGTTACTTAGACATGAAGTTGTCCAAGGTCATTAGATAGCAAGTAAAAGAACCAGGATTTAAGTCCAGGTTCTCTCACTACAAACAAGTATAATTTTGACTAAACTATCTTCCTGGATCAGGAAATGAAGGTCTCTGTCCCTTGCTCAGTACCACTTGGGAACAATACCAAATAATGTTGATGAAGGAGGTCAAGAATGTTACAGAAAACCTTAAAGATTTTTCAGCTTTTTGTGAAGCTCCGGGGCCTAGATGACCCCATTCCTGTGCCAGGAGATGAGGGATCAACCTGTCTCAGGCTAGGAGACATTGAGGGCTAGAAGGTTTGGGCCCATGGAACCCTTGGCTGTATTGGATTTCATATTTTGAGATACCCTTGATTTGCCTGTGAGACTCACAAAGGCAACTCTTATACCATCATAGCTTGGGGCAATGGTTAAGTTTGAAGGGCAAAATCAATTTATTGACTCAGACATTAGAGGGGGAGGTCTGATTCAGTTCCTGATAAAGACTTGATATTGACTTTTGTATGGAAAAACAAAATGTGGTTTCTTTGACTTAGAGAAACACAGGCTATACAAATTCCCTATTGACTTGCTATATTCCAGACAGTTCAAAGACCATGGGGCTGGTATTTAACAGGAAATATTTCTTGGGTCAGTTGGTAATGTGTCTGCTACTTTCCACATATCAGCAAATCAAGATCAATCAAATAATGTGACTTGAAGCTCTGTAAATAAAAATATAAGCCCTCAGGTTTTCCCATACTGTCCTTTCCTAACCTCAGACATAATTAATTGAGTCATAGTGTCCAAAATGGAGGAAATTAGTCAGCTAAGAAACATTTATTAAGTACTTACTATATGTCAGGCACTGTGTGCTGTGAAAATATGGGGGATATGAATAAAAACAAAAACTATCACTTGTCTCAGAGTTCTCGTTTAAATGGGAGAAACAACATGGTTACTATAGATGTATATGTATTTATATATATATATATATATATATATATATATATATATATATATGTGTGTGTGTGTGTGTGTGTGTGTGTGTGTGTGTGTATACATGTATGTATACGTGTGTGTCTATAAACACAGAGTAGATAGGAGGCAAATTCAGAGGGGAAAACACTAGTGACACAGGTATAAAGAACAATCTTCAGAAGGTGAATTTGAGCTAAATCTTGAAGAAAACTAGGAAAAATAAGAAATGGAAATGAGGTAAAAGAGCACTTCAGGAGCCTGATATATCCAGTGCAGATACACAGAAATGGGAGATGAGTTTTGTGTACAAAACAGAATGGGTAGATTATAGTTGGATCATAGAGTATAAAGAGATAAATAAAGTAAAATAAAAAATAAAAAAATAGAAGTAAAAAGACTGGAAATATAGGAAGGGTCTTTGCTAGACAGATATTCAAGTGCAATTTTTTTTGCATTTTATATTTGATCTTGGAGATTGTTGTTTGTCCTTTGTTCTCTAAGAAGACCATGCAGGAGAGGGGACACCATGCAAGTAAATTGGATTTAAGTGAGGGAGGACTAGGCAAGTTCATCAGCCTCACTTTCCCCTCCAGAGCTGTCTGGGTCTAGTGACCAGATATAGGTCAGGATGACTAAGAAGCTAATGGGGTTAACTGAGGACAGAGGTAACATGGTCAAATTTGGGCTTTAGGAAAATCACTTTGACAGTTGAATAGAAGATGGGTTGGAGTGGGGAAGGACTGAAGTTAGGGAGACCAGTGAGAAGGGTATTGCAATTGCTCAGGGGTAAAGTAATGGCCTAAATTAGGATGGTGGTGAGTAGGAGACTTCAATGAAAGATTAGAAACTGATTGGGATTGGTAAAGTGAGTGATAATGAAGAGTCAAGGATGGTGATGAAATTTTCAGCCTGGGTGACTGGGAAAATGATGATGCCCTTGATAGTAACAAGAAAGTTAGAAAAAGAAAAATGTTTAAAGGGGTAAAATTAGTTCTGTTTTAGAAAAGCTGAGTTTGAGATATTTATAGTAGAATCAGTTCAAAATATGCAAAAAGCAATTAGTGATGTGGGACTGGAGTTCAGAAAAATTATTGGAGCTGGTTATATAAATCTGGGAATCATATATCTTATATTCATAGGAAACTGATAAGATCAAGCATAGTAAGTAAAAAAAAGAGAAAAGAAAAATAGGATATGGGTTCATGACCATGAAGTGGATGAAATACAGAGAAGAGAGACAAAGAAGGGGCAATTAGACAGAGAAGAAGGGAACAAGGAGAATGCTATGTCATGAAAAATCTACAGAGGAGAAAAATATCCTAGAAGAGAAGCCAATCAACAATGCAAAGGTTACAGACAGGTCAAGGCAGATGCAGATTAAGAAAAAGTCAATCAACTTGTTAATTAAGAGATCATTGATAATTTTAGAGAGAGTAATTCCAGTTGAATAAGGTGAAGGAGCTTATTGAAGTATTTAGAATAATGAAAAAAAAAAAAACAGGATGTAGAAGCATCAATGTAGATGGCTTTGTCAAGGCTTTCTTTTAGTTGAGGAGAGGAGATATATGGGATAATAGCTATAGGGTAAGATATGATCAAGTGAGACTTTTTTAAGCTAGGCAAGACATGGGTGTGTTTGTATGAAACTGTGAAGGAGTAAGTCGTTAAGGAGAATTTGGAGATTTAAGAGAAAGAGTGGATGATGATGAGAAGGATAGCCAGAATTTAGTTCAAGGTTTCATTTGATGGATTGGATTCCACAAGAAAAGAGGATACTTAGAATAGCATGTTCAGTTCTGGATTTTTTAGGAAAGACTTTTGACAAGCTGACTCTGAGCTTTAGTTTCCTCATTTTAAAATTATTGCAGTCAGACTAGATAATCTCTAAGTTACCTCTTAACTTCATCCTGTTTGTGTCTATTTCTTGCCTATAAAATGAGCTGAAGACGGAAATGGCAAATTATTCTCAGTATTTTTGCTAAGAAAACCCCAAAAGATGTCATGAAGAGTCAGAAATGACTAAACAATTTAATTGAGGGCAACTAGGTGCTACAGTGAATAGTGTACCACCCTTCGGGGGACCTAAGTTCAAATCTAGGTTCCAATACTTATTAGTTGTGTGATGGAGGAAATATTAATAATACAGATTAAACTTGTATCATAAGTATCTGCCTTCCCCATCCCAAAGAGCTAATTGTTCAATATTTGCCAACATTTTCCGGTGCCTAACTCTTAGAATAGTACTTTGTACATGGTAGTCATTTAATATAATTTTATTGAACAGATTAAATCAATGGATACCACCCCTTAGGGTTATTGTCTTAAAACACTAAAGGGTTTTTCTAGGAAGTTCCAGACACAAAATGTTCTAACCCAAATGAATATATCTTAAATTATGGAATTTTAGACACCATAGAGGAACAGTGGGCTGAAAGGACAGCTGCAGTAGTCCAGGATAGATGTGATTAGGAATTCCCTCTATAGTAAGTATGAAAACTACTCATTGAATCAACTATTCTCAGCATTGCAATGATCCAAGACAATCCCAAAAGACTAATGATAAAGCATACTATCCAATTCCAAAGAAAGAACTGATATTGACTTAATAAAGATTAAAGCATGCTATTTTTCACTTTTTTTTCTTTTATTCAAGTCCTCTTATATACTCATTAAAAATAATATGAAAATGTTTTCCATAATAGCACATGGATAACCTATATCTGATTGCTTATAATCTCAGGAGGGAAGAAGGAAAGGAGGGAGAAAGAAATAGAATTTGGCACTCAAAACTTTAAATAAAAATATGTAGAAATTAGGAAAAAAAAGTAGACTTTTAGTCTTTGTACGAAGTACTCTTGAGTGGGAGATTGCACTCTTAGAAATCTTCCATTCGACTTGTGGATAATTCTGATTGCTTGGAAGATCTTCTGTCACACACATACTTTTTTCTGAAATCCTAGCAATCCTTAAAAGTCTAGTTTAAATGCTACCTCCTCAATGAAACCTGCCCTCATCCCATTCAGATTCAAGTTGTCCCTCATAGAACTCTATGGTATTTTTGTTACAATCATGGATACTGGAGGTGTGTGTAACTAACTGGAATCCCAGGTTGTTTGTAAGGTGCTACTGTAACATTAGCATCCCACTTGCTCTGCTTTTGAAAGAAAACCTCCAGAAAAAGATTATCACATAATAAATTTATTTAACTGATGATCAACCAGCAAAGGTTAAAGTGTAGAATTTCATCATCAGATAATACTATATTCAAGGCAAAAGCCAAGTTTTTTTGTTTTGCTTTTGGTTTTTTTTTTTAATAACATCCCCAAAGTATGTACAAGAGTCAGAGTTTCTTGACCTGGGGTCCATCAACATGTTTAATATTACTTTGATAATTGCATTTAAATATTATTGATTTTCTTTGTAATCCTGTATATTTGAGTTTATGCATTTAAAAACATTATTCTAACAACGGATCCATAGACATCACTCCTCTGCCAAAGTGATCTGTGACACCAAAAAGGTTAAACTCTAACCCCCAAAGACTCTGTAGCCCTTGGCTTACAGACAAATTTTGGGGCT
The DNA here is from genome assembly GCF_048593235.1 of Sminthopsis crassicaudata. Classification (NCBI taxonomy): domain Eukaryota; kingdom Metazoa; phylum Chordata; class Mammalia; order Dasyuromorphia; family Dasyuridae; genus Sminthopsis; species Sminthopsis crassicaudata. Next base: position 94,080,815 of record NC_133617.1, read on the forward strand.
ATATTCCCTCCTGCCAAACTGAGCTGAAAGGATTTCTTGACAAAAGGTGTTACCCTCAATTTAATATTGATCTCTAGGTATGAAAAGGATATGGCATGTAATCCTAAAATATTAAAATGATGGAAATTTCAATTGGCTTATCCTATCCTCTCATCATTTTTCAAACTGAATGACCGTTCATATTTATATTACACATGTAATCCAAACTGTAACAATTCACATTTTAAACAACTTCATCTCTGTTCTGAGTTTTTCTTCAAATATTCAGGTTTCCATAACTTCCCTGACAGCTTCCTTTGAGGAAGCCCAGGATTCCACCAGCTCCCACAGAGATGGGTTGTTGACACCCACTGTTCTTTGTACCTCTTCTATGTACTTATATTCTATTTTTTATTATAGCTATTTGTGCTCACATATCACGGGATAGGCAAGATAGTCCAGCAAAGGCAGCAGGGGCTTGGGGGGAGGGACAGTATGTCTAGAAAAGACCATTACCATCATTTTGACTACTTTCTTCCCTCACACCCAGCTGGAGACAATTCAAGATATCAAATCCAAGGGAATTGGAACCTAACCTTAATTTGAGCCCAGTGCTCTCAGTTACCATTCTCTAAAGGAATACCTATGGAGGTACAGCCTGGAAACTGCTCTTGCTGATGCTATGTTTGGTCTTTTGAAGACCCAGAAAAGAAAATTCTTGTCACCAAGGTCCTTGGCACTGGCCAAATGGTTCAACAACAAAAAAGATGTAATTTTATTATTGAAAATGACATTAAAGAACTGGTGTAGCTATGCCCTTTGGCATATGGGACTTTTCTATCTGAATTGCAGCTGAAACTTTCTTTATATGTTTTCTCCCACATTAGAAGATGAAGTATTGAGAGAAAAACTTTTAATGTTTTCCTGGTATCCTCAGTACTTATTTTAGTGTTTAACATATATATAATAATTATTTAATACATGCTTCATTCATTCAATAATTCATATTTTATTCCCCTCCACTACATGATCCCTGAAGCCAAAGATTGTGTCTTCATCCTTGGAGTCAAGAAGTACAAATCCATATTTGTGTTACTGGTACCCATCTCTAGGGTGGTGGAAGGAGAAAAAAGGAGGGAAAAGAAAATTACAGAATAACTTTATTATATATTTTAAAAGAATACTAAGTTGTATATAATAGATTTGCAGCTTCATGTATAGTCATCTTTTAAAAATTCTACTGTCATGAAAATGCTTGTATTATAGGGGAAGCTAGGTGGCGCAGTGGATAGAGCACCAGCCTTGAATTCAGGAGGACCCAAGTTCAAATCTGGTCTCAGACACTTAACACTTGCTAGCTGTGTGACCCTGGGCAAGTCACTTAACCCCAGCCTCAAAAAAAAAAAAATGCTTGTATTATTTCATAAATTAAAAATAAAATTTTAAAAAAAAAATTGAAATGCTATATTGAGCAGCTTATTTGAACTTTCTGAGTCTCCCTTTCCTCATCTGCAAAATGGGTACAGAAATACTATTTGTTTAAAAGTAGGATTGTTATGAAAACAACCCTTTGTAATTAATCCTAATACCTTCAGAAAGGTCAAGATTATATGTGAGCCATTTGCATTTTCCCCATTCATAGTTATATATTGTATCAAATTCAGGTTTATTGGCTTGGGTTAAAGCGAATTGTCTGAGAAGGTCCTGAAGACAAATTTTATATAATTCACAACTTTGCTCCAGGCTATCCTTCACCAGGACTTAAATGAGTTCTGTAGCCTGAGGCCTTGTGCATTCTAACTTCCTATTTTCAATATTCTCCAGACTGAATCACTAGGTTTTATACCACACTACAGTCTTTCAACAGCAATTCAGCAAATATATATTTAAATATCCATTAGGTTTTGGGATACAGAGACAAAAATGTAAAACAGGTCTTGCCTTGAAGGAGCTTTTGTTCTCCTGGGAGAGAAACAAGTGCATACTCAAGGAAATAAACCTAAGAGGGGAGGAATCTTGAAGATAATGCCTGAGCTGAGCTTTGAAAGAAACTAAGGGTGGGGGGAGAGCCTGTTCAAAAGTTCAAAGAAAAGGCATGAATAGTAGATAGGACACTGGACTCTAAAGATGAAGCCTGGCAAATATTTCTGCAAGTGATGTGACCATTGCTCCTTAAGACTCAGAAAAGGCAGTTTTTTGCTTCCAAAGTTCCTGGCTCTGGTCAAATGGTTCAACATAAAAAACTGATATCATTTTATGAGTGGAAAAATATTTTTTAAAAAGGAGCAGTTGAGATTTTGAACTTGAACTTGAGAACTATGGGACTTTTCTATAAGATTTGCATATGTTTGTGTCTCCCATCAGAAGACAAGCTTCTTATCTTTTTGTAAGTTTGGAACTTAGCACCATATGCTGCAGAAAAATAATAAAATGCTGCACTTAATAAATGTTTTAATCGTTCATTCACTCCTTCCAAATCTTACCTTGTGCAAGTCACTTAAACTATCTGTTTCTCAGTTTCTTTATCTGTAAAATGAGTAGGTTGGGCTAGGTGGCTTCTAAATTGCCTTTTGCTCTCCATCTATGAATCGAATTAGAGTAGCAAAAAGCAGTGAGAAAAATGATCATTTATTTTTTTAATTACAATTACCAATATTATGTGTGGAACCCAACAATCCTCTTTTTTTGATTATTAATGACCAATTATTAGCAGGTTTTGCCCCCTCGTTCCTCATTCAAAGTCCAGTTCTTGTGCTGAACTGGGCTGAAGATGAGACATTCTCCTCAATCTTAGGAAGGACTTTACCCAGCTGATAAAGCTTAGTTCTGATTAAAGGATAAAAAGAATCTAATCTGGATAAATTCTGCTCATTGTGTTCAATTTAAGTGGTCCGAGTAGAAATGAGTTTCTTTGTCCAAAAGCAATGACATGATCAAAGCCAGTTCCTCCACCCTCTCTAAAAATATTAATTCTTTCATTAATTGTTAACTTTTTAGAATGGATTTTCACTCTTGGATACATCCCATTTAAAAAAAAAAATTGGAGGCAATCAGGATTAAATGACTTGAGTAGGGTCATACCTAGTAAATGAATGTCCAGTACTAGATTTGAACTCAAGGCCTCCCAACTTCAGAGCCAATACTCCATCTAATGCACCATTTAGGTCATCTGACACCCCCTTTTCCAATGATATTTGTACATTTAGTGATTCTATGACTGGTATTTGGTTTCTGAGAGGACAACTAACCTTGATTTATTATCTGCTAGCTTAATTAAC